>NW_027423756.1:4230000-4835000 GCF_013202065.1 Cotesia typhae | reverse complement strand
AACCACTTGATCCGAAAACCAAGGGCCTTTCAAGATACCAAAATACGCCTATTTAGCAGGCTAGAGTCTCGTTCGTTATCGGAATTAACCAGACAAATCGCTCCACCAACTAAGAACGGCCATGCACCACCACCCACCGAATCAAGAAAGAGCTATCAATCTGTCAATCCTTCCGGTGTCCGGGCCTGGTGAGATTTCCCGTGTTGAGTCAAATTAAGCCGCAGGCTCCACTCCTGGTGGTGCCCTTCCGTCAATTCCTTTAAGTTTCAGCTTTGCAACCATACTTCCCCGGAACCCAAAAGCTTTGGTTTCCCGGAAGCTGCCCGCCGAGTCATCGGAGGAACATCGGCGGATCGCTAGCTGGCATCGTTTATGGTTAGAACTAGGGCGGTATCTGATCGCCTTCGAACCTCTAACTTTCGTTCTTGATTAATGAAAACATTTTTGGCAAATGCTTTCGCTTCTGTTCGTCTTGCGACGATCCAAGAATTTCACCTCTAACGTCGCAATACGAATGCCCCCATCTGTCCCTATTAATCATTACCTCAGTATTCCGAAAACCAACAAAATAGAACTGAGGTCCTATTCTATTATTCCATGCACACAGTATTCAGGCGAAATAAGCCTGCTTTAAGCACTCTAATTTGTTCAAAGTAAACGTACCGGCCTACCTCGACACTCAATTAAGAGCACCGCGATAGGATTAAATTGGATGTCGCCTTTTACAGCTAAACCCACCGGTAGGACGTTTCATAACATACCAGTTAACACCGCGAAGCGATGAACCAATAGTATGAAACACAAATTCAACTACGAGCTTTTTAACCGCAACAACTTTAATATACGCTATTGGAGCTGGAATTACCGCGGCTGCTGGCACCAGACTTGCCCTCCAATGGATCCTCATTAAAGGATTTAAAGTGTATTCATTCCGATTACGGGGCCTCGGATGAGTCCCGTATCGTTATTTTTCGTCACTACCTCCCCGTGCCGGGAGTGGGTAATTTGCGCGCCTGCTGCCTTCCTTGGATGTGGTAGCCGTTTCTCAGGCTCCCTCTCCGGAATCGAACCCTGATTCCCCGTTACCCGTTACAACCATGGTAGGCATAGAACCTACCATCGACAGTTGATAAGGCAGACATTTGAAAGATCTGTCGTCGGCACTAAGGCCATACGATCAGCAAAAAGTTATTCAGAGTCACCATAATTAACGATGGACGAGCCACCGATTGGTTTTGATCTAATAAAAGCGTTCCTTCCATCTCTGGTCGGAACTCTGGTTTGCATGTATTAGCTCTAGAATTACCACAGTTATCCAAGTAAATGTGGGTACGATCTAAGGAACCATAACTGATTTAATGAGCCATTCGCGGTTTCACCTTAATATGGCGTGTACTAAGACATGCATGGCTTAATCTTTGAGACAAGCATATGACTACTGGCAGGATCAACCAGGGAGCTTCGTTCATGTTTTATTAAATAAAACATTTAGAAATCTCTTTTTTACACTAATACAAAACATGTTAGCTTTCATCATATAATGTCAGACTAAACAGTTGTAAAAGCGGTGCTGATTTGAAACATAAGTTTCTAACAACACTTTAAATTTGTCGATAATAACTATTTATTCACGTATAAGTGAAACGATATATTCAAACATCCTCTCTGATTTTGAAAAACTTCAACTCTCGCTAGATATTAATTCTAAGCGAATTGGTTATTTACACGTAAACGTGCTTTTAATATTACAATTATAATAATAATATTCTTGCTCGGAAACAAATGAGTCGATAACTCAGTATTGAATAAGTGTACATATTCTACATGAAAATGTACACAATTTTAAACGCCAAAGCGATTACCACATAGGAGTCATTCAGTCATAGACATCGACCCGTGGCTGTGATGCGTTCAAAGATATACTGTTTTTATACTAAACATAATAATCCTCTCGTAGTCTAGCAGCACTTAAGTATTAACTGAATATACTATACATACTATATACTGTGCGCTGCTGATATTACTTCTTTCAACAGACTACTCTCTCATATAAATACGAGCAATGAAGAGCACCTGGTAGTAAAAATTAAGTGACTCAGCTTATCCCCACTCTGGGTGGATTCGTCTGTAATACCCAGCTGTTCAATTGCTTAACATCTGATGTTGTAAAATTATACATGTTGAGCTTTCATGTTATGAAAGGTTAAAAATATTATTATTGATTTTATTAGTAATAAGAGGAAAAAGATTTCATTTTATATATCAATAATTGGTTGAATTCATTTAATTTGAGTAAACCACTTACTATGATTTTTTCCATCATAATCACTAATAAATCAACTATATTCGTCTGCTGATGAAAAAAAATAATTAAATTACTCAATTTTGATTTTGAATCATTTAACAAATTTTTTGAATATCGTATTATTAGAGGCGTATCGACATTTAATTCATAAAATTTGAGAATTCTACTTATCTACTTATTTCACTTGTAGTTGTAATCAATCCATAACATCATGTTACTTTACTACATTAATAATTTTATTTTATGATTGAGAAATAATTACACATAGTTATACAACTAACCGCTCCGAAAATATGGTTCCATATTAATCATTTACAGCTGTAATAATTTATCGATTAATGTTTGTATTTTAGAAATTTTTATACTTAAAATTATTATAATGATAAAAGTTTTTTGTTATTTTGACTCAAAACATGGCATTTGATAAACGGGAGGTCAATAAGCAACTAATATTTTCATTTATTTATCTATGAATCCCCAGTCCATAGTTATCTGTTTAGTTGTGGCTTTCTAAATTTACCGACTATAAGTAAGACGTAAAGCCTACCAGCAGTTTTAGACTATTTAATGTTTGTCGTATTCCATAATGATTGCTATCTTGCCTGCCATCTACAATCGGTTTTGTTGCATTAGAACACCAACTATACCGACATAATTTCTATGACTGATATTAAAACATGTGACAATCATCTTGCAATTTATTATGTCAAGTTAAGATTGATCCATTAAACAAATAATTTTTGCGCTAGAAAGTCTACAAAATATTTTTTCCAATTCAATAGTGTTTGTGATAATTTAATTTTCTTCTTTTTATATATTTAATCAACTCTTCTATAATTCACAAGTGCAAAATATGTTCTATAATTATAATGTGCAATGACACTTATATTTGTAATAATATATTTCTCAAATCTCGCATAAACGATTCAGTTTTACTTTTCAAATAATCTACTTTCGACTCATATACTTGAACATTCTGTTCTTACGATCAAGCAAAAATATATTTACTCCACTTCACGTTGAGTTTTTAACTTAATTGTTAACTTTTAGAGTATCTTATTATTATTTCGGATCAAGATTCAATTCTATTAAATTGAACAATTTTACAGATCTATTTCGCTTTTAGCTACTATCAAGAATTTACATAGTGTTTTATATATATATATATATAAATAATTCAATTTTATGATTGACAAATAACTCAGCAAGGTCACACTACTAATCGCTTCAGAAACATAGTTAGATTAGTAATTTGTAACTGTTATAATTAATCGATTGATGTTTGTTTTTCGGAAATCCATATTTTCATACTCAGAATGATCATACTGATAAACCTTTTTTGTTATTTTTATTTTTAAACGTGACATTTGGTAAGCTGAAGATTATTTAGTCGTCAACATTTTTATGTATTTACAAGAAACAACACACATTAGCTATCTGTGCGGACGTGGCTGTCTAAATTTATCTACTACAAGTAAGCAGTACAGTCGAACAGCAGATTAACTTTACTGAATGTTGGTCGTATGTACACTACGATTGCTTTTTCGTTCTCTATAATCGGATTTATTGCTGTAGAACACCATCTATACCGACATAAAATAATTTCGTTTTAGAATTTATAATATCAACCCTTTTAGCCTTGAGTTCACTTTTTATACATTATGTAAGTGTTTACACCGTTTATACACCATTTATTAACTGTTTATTTGTTCCATTCGCAAACTTTAAATGAAAAGTGAAAAAATGTTGGATACATTATGCAGTGTTGGCAGACTCGTGGAAAATTATTATTGAGTTCAGGCAGTAAACTTATTTTACTTTCAATAAAATTATTGTGTCTGTAAGATTGTTAAATTTTTAACCAACAACTCTAATGTTCGAAATGAAGAATAAATAGTAACGTATAAACAATACAATTGAGCATTGTTTTTA
Organism: Cotesia typhae; assembly: GCF_013202065.1. Taxonomy (NCBI): domain Eukaryota; kingdom Metazoa; phylum Arthropoda; class Insecta; order Hymenoptera; family Braconidae; genus Cotesia; species Cotesia typhae. Next base: position 4,830,763 of record NW_027423756.1, on the reverse strand, counting down.
ATTTCTGGAAATTTTAAGTACAGTACGACAGATGATCTTCGATAGATATTCTCTAAGACGTAAGAACTGTTCTTGATTTGATAGATTTATCTTGGTTATCGTAGTTTTATTGATTTAATCTCGTACCATATAAGTTTTTAGCAAATCAAGATAAATAAGTTTGACTTCATCATACATATTAGCAATTATTAGTTTGTCGGGTTAAAAAAGCTTGTTTAAATTCGTTAATTTGGCTAGAATCCAATATAAGAATCATAAATATAATTCTACTAAAGGATCCGAGAGAGCATTTAATATATTATTTATAGATCGTAACTTTGCTTGCGATTTCACTTGTCTAAAATATGTTTGTAGAGCTGAACAATCAATTCTGACAAGCTTCAGTCGTCGAACACTTCAGAAGTAGTAGTTGAGCTAATGAAATGATATAGCAATAGATACAGCAAGAATTTCCAACGTATTATTGAAATATCAAGAGAATTATAGCATATTATTGATTATTAAAAATAATACTATGAATATTTAATACGTTCATTTGAAAATGAGAAATATTTGTATTTAATTTTTTAATAACATTTTTTATGAATGCCCAGTTAACACAGATTGACCATCAACTAAGTTGATGTTCAATGGTTTACGTCAACTTTATAAAGATGAGCCAGTTGAAGCTTTTAGAATCGGAAAAAAAAAAAAAAAAAAAAAACGTAATCACTAGCGTGCGTACACTGGTGATTGTCATGAAAAATAAAGATAACACACTTAATAATGTTTAGAATTCAATTTATTTTTTATAATTTTCGTTTTTAAATGCCCTTTTCAGGAAAAAAATTCAAATCATTTTCCATTGAGATTTTTTAATTGCAAGTTTTTAGTCGTGCTTTCCAAATTTTATGTATTTTCGATTTTTTTGAAAATTTGCTATTTTGAAATTTTATCCATCCTTCAACTTTTAAACCCGGTCCGGTAATAGTCCTTGCATAATTACTACTTTTTATCAATTTCAAAAAGTTAAAAATTTTCTTTCTTCGCTATAAATTATTATCAGTACTGATTTTTAAACTCTGTACTCCTTTTTAGTTGTGATGTGATTATTGTGATGTTTGATACCTTTATATGATTATAACAATTTTATAATGATGTTAAAAAAATGTAAACTTTTTTAACCGTGATATAATCTCTAAAACCGAGATCTCTAAAACTGAATCCTATCTCGGATTGAACTGAGTTCAACGAAGATTGCCCCCACTATAATCTACATAGAAGTAGTTACCATCTGTACATTTTTACTATAGATAGAACTAGGTTCTATCCGACGTGGAAAACAGTTAAATCTTGTTTTTTCCGTGCATACTGGTAATCATAACTTAAGTTTTATCATTGATTGGAATACTACACCATGATCGATACAAAAATATCAATCGTTGAAATACAAGTATTGATTACTCGAACCTGGTTGAATTCCATTTACAATCGTGGTCATCAATTTAAGTATGTTTTTAAGTTTACTGGAAAATAGCCATTTGTAAACTCGAACGTTTATAAACTATAAATTTGAAAATTAGTTGATAATGTCATTTATAAATTTAGTCGCAAATAAAAAATGATATTAATGAAATTAACGAAACGGAAATTTCACCAAATATAAATTCAGTCATTTATAAAGTAGCGAAAAACAAAAATCTGTGGCTCCGTGAATTTAGCAAATTCTTACTGCAGAAACTTTAAAAATTAACCGATTGTAAACTTTACGAATTGTAAAATTAGCCGTTTTCAAACTTCTTATAACTTTTGAATGAGTCTGTCGAATCTGCTTTAATTTTCAGAAAAACTAAATTTATGGAAGTCCTTTTAGATGCCTTTACATTTCACAAAATTTACAATCGGCTAATTTAATAAGTTTCTGCAGTAAGAATTGGCTAAATTCACGTAGCTACGGATTTTTGTTTTTCGTTATTTTTGAATGACTAAATTTGTATTTGGTGAAATTTCAGTTTCGCAAATTTCATTAATATCATTTATTATTTGCGACTAATTTTACAAATGACATTACCAACTGATTTCCAAATTTAGAGTTAATAAACATTCTATTTTACAAACGGCTATTTTCCAGTAATATTAAAAACATACTTAAATTAATGACCACCATTGTACAATTATTATTGTATAAATACATTGACTTATCGGATTTAAATTTTATCGTGTCAAATTCAATTTTCAACAAGTTTTACTTATTACATTTATATTTTCAAAAATAATTTTTAATAAATATAAAATAAAAACAAGTGATATGCTTGATATTAATTTTTATAAATAATTTATTCACGAATATTCTTGAAAGTAGAGTCATAAAAATGTTTTAAAGAGTACTCTACGCTTTTTAAAACAAAATGAATTTCCTTATTACTCACGTTATCTTTATCCTTAAACTTATTAAAAATTATTTTTTACTTTTTAATTGAATTTACTATTAAAGTGTGATTTTATTGCTTTTTTAATATATAATTAATTAAATTTATAAATACTTGTCTGTGATGAAAGTGTATCCTTAGATATGACAGCCGTTTCTCAGGTTCTTTCTCCGGAAAATTCAAAATCATTATTCCTGATCAGAATAACGAATCAAACTTGTAAAATTTATATATTGTCATTAGCCCTTGATAAGTTTGAAGATTTTTTTATTTCATTGAACATTTTAAAGTGGTCGAAAATTCATCAGAAGTTTCATTGTAATCTAAACTTACATTGTTATCTCTTTGGTATCTTAACCTCGTTGTTTATTTCCTCTTCTTTTGACTTATTCACAATTGCGGTGATTGTGCACATTTATTTTATATCCATGATCCAGATTATTTTTAGTTTGATCTATAGGCAATGATTTATTACAATTTTCAGTATTGTTCTATTAAACTTTTTTACAAGCATCACTAACAATGATGCATCTAATTGTTAATAAGAAAATGCAACAATGGCTGCCGGAATTTAGCTTACAGACGGTTGCGCCCCCAGTTGTCCAATCACTGTACTAAATTTGTAGTCACATGATTGAAAGCGCTAAATTCAAAATGAACAGAAACATCAATAAACAGTTTCAACTCCAAAAGTGTACGCTTTAAAAGTATTCATTTTTAGATATTAAATAATACTGAAGTCAGCAGTCAGCTGTCAATTTTAAAAATTTTTTAACAAATTAATTACATTAAAAAAGGTTCTAAAAATTTTCACTTGTAATTTTTAATTTTCACATGTGAAACTTTTTAATAAATTTTTTTTTTTAATAATTTAATTATTATAAAATTCCAAAAAAATTTTTAATATCTGTCAACTTCAGTGTCAGTTCATTAAAAACAAACCTTTAATGATGTTTTCTAATATTTTTTGATTTCAAGTTTAAGCAAATGCGTTTTATATTTTTCATTGTGCTTAATTACATACTAACAAGTAAATTACAATGTCATTTATTTATTTAAAAAATACTCAATTTTTTTTTCAATTCCACATGCGTGGTAAAAAAAAAGTAGTGTGCTAAATTACAAATGCTAGCAATCATTATATTTATTTATTTATTTTTTAATTTGTAATCAGGTAAAACAAAGATTTTGCAAAAGTTAATTGTACGTTTTTTTTTTTCTCCAAAAAAATTTTTTTAATTTCTAGATCCATTTGGAACGTAATTAGAAAAGCAATGTTTCTAAAAAGTATATTTACTACAATCTATTTCCTTAATATCCATGAAATATACAGTAAAATAAAAAGTAAATCTTATATTGTAAATTCAGTCACTACTCATCGATTGTGAATGATAAAATAATTTTTTTAAAATTTCAGGGTTCGCTGGAACCTCTGACCTCTCACTCATAGATCTATCATCACTGAAATTTGTAAAATTACTAGTTTATAAATTAAATTATCAAAATTGCAATATTCGCTATTCAACAACTGATAGCACAGCTACAATCGATATGACAAAGAAAATGTTTTTCACAAATATTTACGATGTTAAAAATGTTTTTTTCTTTTTTCTTAATTGAACCCGTTTTTGTAAATTTAAATAATTTAAATTCTGAAGTAAAATTCTTAAAAAGAACACTTCGTATTTAGTCGGATCTTATTATGTCAGCATACAAGCGAACTTTCAATAAAAAGGTTTATAATCATGAATTAATTTTGTTCTGAAAAAGTTGAAGTAATTTTTAAAAAATCTAAGTAACTTATATGTTTTAAATAGTGTTTTTTAAAGATTTATAATGAATTTCCTTATGATTCTATCGACGGATATTTTAATCCGAACAAAAACAGTTTCACTGTTAAAAATTGCGCCAAGTCCACGTTCATAAAACTCATCTCAATAACATCTGCACTTTGCAAAAAAAAAATAAGACTCGTTACAATAATTTTCATTCTATACAAAAAAAAGTTAAATACAAAAAATACCAAGAAACCGTCATAATGTTGAAAAAAATTGAAAAAAATTTATTGAAAATTTAAAAATTAAGAAAAAATTTTTTTATCGTACTTGGCGCGCGTCATTGAGTACCTCAAATTTTTCAGGATACATGAACATCCTTTTAATGTTTCAACATTTATAAGTAAGTCAACCTATAAAATGCATAAATGTAATTAATGAAATATTATTTTATGATACGTTTAACAAAAGTTAGGTAAAATCAACATGGCATACGTATTTTATTTGAAATTTTTAAATTCTCCGCACATCGTTTATGATTTCAATAAAACGCCCTCTCCTGTTCGGTTATGCAATTTGCTTACAAGTGAATACGCCTGCATACGTTGACTCTGTCGTGGAATCACTGCGAAAATTGAGTTGATTAAAAAATAAAACGTATGGCCGACTAAATTGAGAAAATGCGGTGTGATTGCCAATCAAAATGTGTTAATTACAATTAAACGAAGCATGATCAAGTTTCTTCATGAAAGCTTAATGACGGAACTGAAAAAATTGAATTAAAAATTTTGTATTATTTCAGATATCTTCACCAGACTACCATATTGACAGTTATTTTTACTAAAAATCTGAAAAAATTTTCGAAACGGATTTTTCACTGAAACTGATATTAATCCAGTAAGTAGTGTTTTTAATTCGTTGAGTATACTTCAATGATGTGAATCTATGAACATAACAATGTATGAAATCATATATTATATAATTAGAGCTGATAAGATATAATATATTGTAACGGGTATTTTCCGGTTTCCCAAAAGGAGTGAATTTTAATCGTTGTTGATTTGGATAACACTTCCTCAAGTCTCTACATTCCCTAGCTCGAATGAAATCTCGCCGGAGTCCAGGATCTTTTTAGGGATAGCTTATTACTTATAAATGAGATTTGAGCCTGATTATGTTTGGTACTCTATTTATTTAAAACAACAAGCAACAAATATCGAAATTTAACTTATAAAATTTACAACCTTTATATCAAACATTACTATATCGTACATAACCCACACACACCGTTTTTGTTTTCCCGTTTTTAGTGCCATCTGGTGGCCAAACTCTATCTACTACCTTTACGCAGTAGTATTCCTATTTTACCGATGGTTGCACGACCTTACCTGCCCTTAATCCCGTCTGGGTGCTTGGAAAGCAACCCTTCCCGGCCCTACTTGCCCCTAGTCCCTTCTGGGTGCTTGGAAAGCAACCCTTCCCGGCCCTACTTGCCCCTAGTTCCCTCTGGGTGCTTGGAAAGCAACCCTTCCCGGCCCTACTTGCCCCTAGTTCCCTCCGGGTGCTTGGAAAGCAACCCTTCCCGGCCCTACTTGCCCCTAGTCCAGGCTGGGTGCTTGGAAAGCAACCCTTCCCGGTGGCCAAATTTCCCCAATGGACAAGTCAGCACTTACCTGGTTCCTGGTCGGAGACAAGGTACGAGTTCCTTGATTACTTCCTAGTGAATGGTCTTCTACTGGGAAGGTTATAACCACTGGGAAACTTGGTTTTTTTTCCCGTCGATAAATATCGCTTTTGGCATTTCCCAGACCTTTCTCCAAGAGTGAAAGATCTGGGAAAATTATCGCCATCTATCGCTCTTCGCCAAACTTCAGATTTTTTAATTATTTAAATCTGATCAAATATTAAATTCACTCATTAATTTCAACAGATTACAATAAATTTCATACCAAATCAATTCCATACAAAAGTCGTTCGGGACTTAGAAAAAAAAAATAACATTTGCTAAATAATAATTTTCACCAAAATAATTTCCCAATGAAAGTAATCAATTGAATAATTATTCAGATATTTTGAATCTGTTCGAGAATTCAATTAATTCTTTCTTTCAGGTAAATAAATTTTTGTTCTTTAAAAGAACAAAAATTATCGCCACGCAGTTTCGCTTATATTAGTTCGTCGGTTTTACTGCAAACGAACGAGCGGCGAAATTCTTCGCCATCTCTCGCCGCGGTGGCGTACTCAAACATTCGCGCGCATTTTAAAATAAATCTCAGTCAAGTATTTAAAACTAAATAAACTTTTTCATTAAACAAAGAAATGTAAATGAACAATGATATATAAAAAAAACATCTTTAGTATATTAAATATACTCCGGTATTAATAATGACAAGAACGATAATAATAGTAATAATAATGATAGTAATAATAGTAATAATAATGATAGTAATAATAGTGGTAATAACGATGATGACAATAGTAATAATAACAATAATAATAATAGTAATAATAACGATGATAACAATAGTAATAATAATTCTGTTGCTCTGCCGTCTCGCTCGCACTCACTTTTTACCATCACAATATATATATATAAATCAATTGCTGTGCGTTACTCTCGCTAAAACACAAAAACGGCTGGACCGATTTTCAAAATTTTTTTTTGTTTTGTTCGTTATAGTTCAGGGATGGTTTAGAAAAAAAAAATTTTTGGAATTTTGGAATTGAAAAAAATTTCAGCTTAAAAAATAAAAAATTGTTAATTTTGTATCGAAATCGCTATTGTTACGCTTGAGCCTCAAGGTTGCAAGAATATACAAAATTGTCCAATATGCAGGAAGATACGTACAAGTATACTTTGGGTATCTTTATATATATATATATATATATATATATATATATATATATATATATATATATATATATATATATATATATATATGTTTATCCACGCTTGCTTATGCGGACTATTCTACATGTCAAGTACGGCTTTTGCAGACTTTCCAGGTTTATGCGGACTGTCCGCTCTAAGTTCAGGCATACAGTCTGGCTTTTGAAGACTGTCCGCATTAGATTTATGCATAAAGTCTGGTTTATGAAGACTTAGCGCGATCTTCTGGTCTACGACATCCACTCTTATATTATCTGTACTACACCCCACGTGATTATTCACGAAAACAGTCTATTTTTTTCTTGACTTGATATTGCATTTATAATTTTTATTTTTTGAGCTTTCAATGAATTTTATCTATAAAGTATAACTGTGAATGTCATCCATAAATATTTCCGACATAAATTTACCTTTCACTGAGTTAATATTTCTAAAGTGGAATTATATAGTTTATTGGTTTGCACAATTGAGACTGAAATTTCCAACGAATTAATTAGCCCATAAGTTAAATTATAAAAAAATTCATAAGAAATTTTCTTATCGAAAAAATACGTAGCAAATAATGTTTGTCACTAACACTCAGTTATATCAATTAATTGAAATATTAGCTAATTGATTATAGGAATAATCGACTCATTGTAAAACATACGCGTGGGGTATTAAATAACTCATTGTAGTTGATCTGCTGATTACAGTTTCTCGGAAAATTTATAGTCTAAAAGGTATAACTAACTTGAATGAAAATCCCTAGCTTAGTTGTTATTCATAGAGTTTAGTTATGAATTAAAACATTAAATTACAATTATACATTTTTCCAAATACGGACAAAGAAAAATTATCATTTTAAACACTTATTAATATTATCCACGCAAATATGAGCTGACTTATGATTTTATGATGATTGATATGATATTCAATATGCATGTGCAGGTATCATAAGCATTTCGTGATCAAGGTGCGGATCTTTTTTTCTCATTGGATTTATTTGATCTAAAATATTCAAAACTAGAATAGAAATTTTCAGCTAATGAATAACATCTCGAATCGAGTAGAGAAAACAAATTGATTACAAATTATTGTATCATCGAAGTCAGCAAAAAGACATTTTTTTATTATAACATTCATTTCCATTACAAGTTAACGTCAAATTTATTGGTTAATTTTGTTTCTTAGAATGAAACAAATGTCTTGGGTTTTATATTTGACATCCTGTTATAATGGGCTGATAAATTTTTCTAGTTTACGGTTATATCTAACCGAAATGGAAATCTCCAACGTATTAGCAATGAGTCGTCAAATTTTATCAAAATGGAAAATTAAAAAAATTGATTACAAATTTTTCGATTGCCGAGGCAACTAAATTATGAATTTTTATCTACAATACTCACAGTTACAGAAAAATGATCTTAATTCAATAAAATTTTCTCACGAAAAGTTAATTTCTGTTCAAGACTACTTAGTTTTTGGAAGATACTCCGCTAAGTTATAAGATAAAAAAATAGTACTTATTAGGCGATTCCTATTGTCTAGACAAAGATTAAGGAATTTTTGAATAATGCATGGTGGATAATATCATGCAAATATCAGCGAATCGTTTTTAGTGATATTTTTCTTAACATAAAACTGCTGAAAAAACATCTATTACAAATTTTTGGATTGATAATCCAAGTAATTATCAACTTTCATATACAATCCTCAGTTATATTTTCAAGTCGAAATATCAGCTATTCACAGCTGATATTGAAGATTGTAAAAATAACAGGTGCCAAGTTATTCTAATGATATTCTGTAATGAATTAGGTGATAAGCGTTCTCAGTTAGTACTAATGTCACGTTACATTAGCCAATATGTGTATCCAACAGGGAAACATTCAGTTAAGTTATAACGCCTAAAGTAAGGTTATAAAAAAATTCATCTTGAATTCTCTCATTGTAAGAGCACATTATAAAAATATTTTACTCATTAAACTCAGCTACTTGATGCTAATATCAACCATATAATTATCATTATATCATTATAAAATAAAACGTATGCTTGTGGCGTTATAATTAACATTTTGATATGAATCAGCCAGTTGGTACATTTAGGTAGTTATAAAATACATATATTTTTATCAATGATGAAAAATTAATATGAAGCATACTCGCAAAATCGGATTAATATTAAATTGGGAATATCAGATTCATTCCATCTTTTTCAGTCAAAATAAACAATAAATAATCATGGTATTTAATGGGATAAGGAAAATTTTCTAAATCTAAATATGCATGCATTACGTTTTTATGCTATTTTTCAATCCGTCATTTATCTTTTGGATTACATTATGATAGTAATCAAAAAAATATACAACATGATCATTAACTATATTCTATAATGAAAAATCAAAATTTTGATTCGAGCAAATGTTTCACTACAAACGTTTTCTAATTAATAGCAATACTACCCGGGAAAAAATGATCAGACCTGATCAGACATGAACAGGCATGAGTCTTCAGCCCTGATCAGACATGAAAAATGACCATGCCTGATCAGGCATGAATTGACCTGATCAGGCCTGATCAGACATGGTCAGGTCTGAAAACCCATTACTATTTTTAATTAATTATTTTGCTTAATTTTATGGTTGTAGTACTTGATAGAGTCGTACGCAATTCTCTATAATAAAATAAAATAAAAAAAAAAATAATTACATATTATTGTAAGGATGTAACACCAGCGGTCAACCATCCAACTACCAACCATGCTCAATGCTGTTTAACTCTGGTGTTATCCGTTTGCCTTGAATTTCCCGCCTGCTGTGCTGCTATATTAGATGTAACAATTCTATGAAGTACATAGAGTATCGAATAAGTTTATGATAAATATAATGTTAAAATTGGTTTTATAATATATTTTGATAGTCCTAATTTATTTATGTAACCGAATCTCATTATAATATCACATTTATTTAAATAATATAATAAGTAATGATTTTCATATTAGGCAGGAGCAGAGCAGACCATAACATCCCATAGAAAATGTAATAAATTTTTTTATTTCAAAATTATTTAAATAAACGTAATGTTAAAAATAATTTTGCACTTTTTGTGATGACCAAAAATTTTTTTCGTCAAAGAAAAATTTTTATCATATCTCTGACTATAGTCAGAGAGGAACAGTCATAAACAGGCATGGTCAGACATGAATAGACATGAACAGGTATGAACAGGCCTGAGCGTATTTAACACTTCAGACATGAACAGGCATGGACAGGTCTGATCAGGCATGGAGAGGTCTGATCAGGCATGGACAGGCCTGAACGTATTTAACACTTTAGACATGAACAGACATGAGCAGGCATGGATAGGTCTGGTCAGGCATGGACAGGCCTGATCAGGCCTGAGCGTATTTAGTACTCCAGATATGAGCAGGCATGAACAGAACTGATCAGGCATGATCATGTATAACTTCAGGCCTGGTCATACATGAACAGGCATGATCAGGTCTAATTTCAGGCCTGATCATACATGAACAGGCATGGTCAGGTCTGATCATTTTTTCCCGGGTATAGATTAAGACTTCTCACTTAATTCACATCAAGAAAATTTCTGAACTCAGTTCGAATTATTATAGTGTTATTCAGAAAAGGTCATTCTCTTTTTAGTCTATGAAACTTGATATCGATCTTGATCATTTTTAAAAAAAATTTTACTTTCTGTAGCACATGAATCTCTCGTTAGTAATTAAGTTATTTTTTTAACTAAAAACATGAGCTGAATTCTAATTTATCAATCCTCTGTAATTCAAAAAACGAGAATAATTAAATATCTTTTTATTACACCTAATGTAAAATGAAAAACATAGTTACTCACAATTACAAATAAAACGCATGGGGTGTTAATTTTATTTTTATTTTCTATCAACGAGTTGGCCAAAAGATATCATGCTTTACTTTAAAGTAAATAATGATCATAATGGATACTAGAAAATTATTAGAAGTTCACAGCAAATAGCAAAATTGTTTTTCATCATAATATTGAATGCTCCATTTCCAGTCGAAGGATGATGAATAACATTTATTGATATCAAATAGTGATAAAATATATTTTATACAGAACTAATTTATTGCAAAAATTATGTTTGATAAAATGATTAGTCTAACAATATTATGATAGATTTGAATCGTGATTTATCAAGAACATCCGTGTCGAAGTACGATTATTCTATTGAAGCAAATTTTTAATTTGAAAGCTAACTTAGGAAACATAAATTGGTAACCTAAAATTTTACATCTTACGGTTAACAAAAAACTAGTATCTATTATTTCCGTAGCCGCAACAGATTCAAACGAAGTCAAATTAATGATATCATTTGGAGACAAAATCACATGGTACAAAATATCTCCTGATCTAATTCAAGCTAACTATTGAATAATACCGTTATATTAATAATCGGAAATCAATATTCATTGATGTCATCGAATTATTTTAATATACAATCAGTAATTTAAAATTCTATATTAAAAATTGAAAAATTCGTTGATAAATTTTATATTCTAATATTCACTTAAAAGACGTCGATATATTATTCAAATGAGTGATAATTTATTTTAGAAAATTATTTTTGGTTCCAAGTTAAATTATCAGCATTATTATGATAATAATTAATCACTTAAGTAATAAAAAATATATTTTAATAACTTCTTATACTTTTATGATTATACGATCTAATATTAAATAAAATTATTTATAAATATGACTGTCAAGGCCACAATAGATGAAAATTTGTATGACGAGTGGCTAAAAATTCAATTTTAGAGTAAATCCGACTATTTGATCTCGATGTCTTATTGAATACAATTTTTTTTAGTTTTTGATAAAATAGCTTATAAGTATTTATTGTTAATTTAATTTTTATTATTATTATTATTATTATTATTATTATTATTGTTATTATTGTTGCTATCTAACATGTTTAATAAACAGATTGAAAGCTTATTCAGATTATCAACAGTGCCAATGTCAATTTACAAACGATTTTATCTGAATTCTGAGTGATTACATGATTTTATTCAACTATTCATGCTGATATCACACTATTATCAATTCACAATAATCTTAGAAATCGAGATACTCATTAAGAACGGAGATGCAGTTATAAATTTTTATGAAAATTTCATCATGAAAGCATTGTCATTAAGTGATAGAGTGATAGTTTTTATTTTTTTTTTTCTAAATCAACAATTGAATGAATACTCTAGTCAATTTCTTATCTGCGTATTTTCTAAAGAAATTAAATAGTTTAATTGGAGTTTCCAATTCAATTCCAATAGTAACCTCAAACATACGCCTGGGGTGTAATAATTAGAATACATTGTCACATTTGACAAATATATGTCTTGCAGTTTTAGCAAACATTTAGCAACGCACTTATTTTTGCATGTCCTTTCGTAAAAATGATATCAATTACAGTATTTTTTGGACAATAAGCAATATATTTTGATCTGGCAATTATCGAAGGTCTTCAGATCTAAATCACCTGATCACTTAATTCCTGTAAATAAAAGTAAAGATGCATAAACTGACCAATAGTTTTAAAACACTTTGACACGTAACTTATGACATGGTAAGATTGATTATTAGAGCTTGATAATCATCAGCAAGTCAGATGTAAAAATCAATCTAAATGACAATATCATATTTTCTAGATTTTGTTATTTCCTTTTATTTATCATGAATTTATTCCGCTTTTGACGAAACCCCGATAGAGGTCGGGTAGAGTAAAAAGTTACTTTTACAATGTAAATTTTAAAACTTTATCTATATTCTCAAGTAATGACTATAAAAACAGTGTTGATATCCAAAAAAATTGATTAAAATATATCTAAATATATTAATTTGTCCGAGGACGAATAATAAAGTAAAGTAAAATGTTTGTTAAACGTTTCATACATACTAATAACTATGTGAAATTTGACTGGTAACTTTGGAAAAGTTACAGTAAACTTCTAAGCAATTTTCTGTAGAAGAAAAGTTAACTTAATTTATTGCACTTATTACTTTTCTGAACTCTTCGGTTTGGCGATCATACCACTAACATTTGTATAGAATTTTTCCACTGGCCAATATCAAAATGTACGCTGCATTGATTTGTTATTTGGAGGTTAAATTGTGAAAATCATTCCTCTAGCTTGTAATTTCATTGACCGTTTTACCTAGAAATTATCCTTCGCTTAAAATATAATTGGTCAATAAAATTATAAATTTATTCTCTGATAAAATGGTAAGTTGATTACAAACTTCTTTCAAATACCATTTCGAAAAAAAAATTTTTAGTTTATTCAATGTCGTCATTTATCGAAAATTTTTTTAAAGGCTGCTCGAATGTTTGATTTCAAAGGATTAAGAGAATGTTTGATCGACGAAATAACGAATAACTTGGAATGGGATGAATCTGAAGAAAGTGATGGTGAATTATCATTTAATTTGCAAGATTCTCATGATACAAGTAATTTAGTGAGTCAAAAGGAAAACTATTCAAAGATTTTTGCAGTGAACGAAGATGTTAATGTCAGTGGTGATGATTTTTATATAGGACGAGATAATTCAACAAGATGGAACAAAATATTGCGAGAATTAAGGAATTGTGAGCGTTCAAAATCTATGTCACAAACAGCTGGTCCATCAAATAAATCATTACAAGCCAAAAGCGTAGAAGATTGTTTTAATCTATTTGTTGATTATGAAAGTCTTGAAATAATTGTTCACAATACAAATTTATACATCGTAAGTATTCGTCATCAATATAGCCGAGAAAGAGATTGTCAAGAGACAAAGATTGATGAAATCCAAACACTTATCGGTTTAATTCTGTTGATCAGCTTATTAAAAGCAAAGAATGAAAATTTAGACGAATTATGGGAACACGCTGGACTGGGTGTTGATATATTTCGGTTATCAATGAATCTCAACCGTTTTAAATTTTTGTTACGGTGCTTACGATTTAATTCAGAAAATAATGAATCTCAAACTAAAAAAAAAGATTGTCTTGCTCCAATAAAAAATGTATTTGATTTGTTCACATCTAATTGTTGGAGTAATTTCAGGGTGAGTTCCGATGTAATATTATATGAACAAATTGTTGAGTATAAAGGTGTCGGACCGTCCCTCATGACTATTAATAAAAATTCACCACGTATTGGTCTAAAAATTTACACACTGGTCGACAGCTGCTTTAATTATATATTGAATATGAAAATCGTTGTCAATAAACGAAAAAGACAGGATTTTGCTTATCCTAACAGTACTGGTAAATATATAAAACAGATAATGGAAAAATGCAAATGTAATGTCTTTCTAATGGATAATTTGGCAAGTTTTGACGTCATGAATAATCTTGTAGAAGATAATATCTCTGCGACTGGTGAATTAAATGGTCATGAACCTGAAATTCCGACAGAACTTTTGAGTGCTTCTGGTTCAAAACAAGCCAGATCTTTTTGTTGTTATCAAAATAATCTCGCGCTGACATCTTGTTTTGATAACGAAAAGCAAAATAGGATATTTATTTCAACTTTGTATAATGTGGAAGCTCTTAATATGCATTATAATATATTAATTGAAGATGATTACATCAATAGTGTTCACGCTACAGAACGATTGAAAAAATTTTCCTTGAAAATTCGATTTCAAGAAAAACACGCCGATTTTCTCTAAGAATATGGTTTCATTTGATTGATGTAGCAATTTTGAACAGTTTTATCATATTCTCTATCAATAATAAATTAGAAATTTCACGCAGAGATTTTGTAAAACGATTAGGATTATCCCTTGTTATTAAAGCTATTGAAGGGAGAGCAAAAATCGATATTTACCTCGTCAGTTACGAGAGGATGCTGCAAAATTTTCTTCATCAGAAACTTTCGTTGTTAAACCAGCAGATAGTGATAATAAGCCAAAACGCTGTTCTATTTGCCCTAGATTAAAAGATATTAAAATTCGTACTTTTTGTCATTCTTGTAAATTGGCTATGTGTAAGAAACATATGTTATCAGTTTGCGAGAAATGTTGGAATCTGGAAAATGATGAATAATAACACCAATGCTTTTAAAGCCATTAATACTTGTATTATTCTAACAGAGACTCTATTATTTCAATTCTCTCGCATTTTTGAGTCAATTATTTGTTCAATTATCATATTTATTTATATAACATAACTTTGTAAGAAATACCTAATAACGAAGTATCGTATAATTTAGTGGTTAAAATACTTAATTAAAATTTTCAGGAATAAAATATTCTCTTAGCTTGTAATATCCATATTGACGTATTTTTTTCTTCGAGTGTTAATTAATTAATTGGTTTGTTAAAAAATTATACTTGATTCTAAGATTATTCTATATAGTTTTGGAAAAATTATTCTAAAATCGTAATTGAATGTAAATAAATCACGTTATAGTAATTAATATAAAATAACAGTTATTAGATCTAGTTCTAAATTTACAAAAAGAATATAATCTTATATATTATATATAATATAATCACAATGTGAATGAAAATTTTTCAAAAGTTTCCTCAATGCTAAAGGTATTTTATTAGTGTTATCTCAATTTATTGACTGGAATCTCATAAACTCAAATGGAATTCAATCTATGAAATTTAACTATTTCCGCAAAAAAATTGTATTATGATTGCACCGAATAATAAATAATTACAATTACTTTCTCATTGTGAAAAGTTTTATCCTATGATTAACGAATAATAGGGTTAACCTATACGTTATTCAAAGTAACTCAAATATTATAACGAATATATATAAATATATATGAGAATATATAGACAAACTTGCTGTTTGAAAAAAATTCTCTTTCAATTTTTTCTGTCACAGAAACTTTTGTAAATCGTTTATTGAAATGAAAATGAAAATTTTTTTTGTAATATTACAATCTACTATATTCAACGAGAAACATTGTGTAAGATTTCTGCTAATTAAGTTTGAAAATAACACGATCATTCGTCCAAAAAGCTATCTGTTAAAGTAGAATGCATTTCACATTTGATACATATTAACGTTAAAATTACACAAACATTAAGCTAAACCCTAATTTGAAACACCTATTGAAAAATATTAAAAATCATGAAATTAAAGTATTTTTCATTATTATCAATTTCTTTTTACGTAAATAAAGACGAACAGTTTCAATACAGTAAGTACATTTTGATAACTGATTTTAGTTATCAAGTAAAAAAGATACACATTAAAATAATTTGTTTACCCTGTACCCTTTATCTACGTGATAATAAGTTGAGAAATAAAGTATAAGCTATCGAGACAGTAGATATAGAAATTTTGCTCCAATTCCTAATTAACTCTGGTATATTTTGATTTTGATAATAAAATTACATTTATAATTTTTTACAATTTAATGAAATTGATTTAAATAATTTTTTTCACAAAACTTTTATACAATAATAAAAGGTATCTCAGAAATTTAGCAAGTTTCTTCGTACTATTAGTTGCTCTGAACAAATATTTTCCTGTAAATTTATAAGTAGTCATGTCTCAATATAGGCTCCCGTTCTTAAATAAATATATAACTATAATTGTGTATAAATAAATACTACATTTTGATAATTTATTTTTAATTCTAAGCAAATGAACAGAAATTGATATGCTAATTCAAATTTATTTCCCGCGTTAGAACGATGAAATCTATGCGACTAATAAATATTCGTATTAGAAATATTATAAATATTGACATTTAACCAGGAAAAAGTTGCTAGCATTATTGCTTTTATAAGTAAATTATAAATAAATATGATTTTGCTGAGATTCAAAACTACGGCTGAATTCTGCAGCAGAGACATCTACCGTATGTTTGATGGTCAAAATAGAAAAAAAAAGACCACTCTAACCTGGCTCACAAGAAACATAGTTAAAGAAAAAAATATATGGATAGATTACAAGTGTCAGTGATTGTGTCTTGGTTAAATTAGAAATTAATCCGTTTTTTTAAATCTACAATGATGATTTAATTATAGAAACAAGTTTATAGTTATTAATACCTATTTTGTATTAAAAGGATCGATAGAAGTTATTTTTGTAAGTATGTAAAGGATTTACTACAGATAATTGAGAAAAATCAATATTAAATTGAAAACTTGCCATGAAGTTGGACGATAAGCTTGAAACTTTCGTGGTTCAATTGTGATGATGGACATCCAATATTTGATTAATTATTTTCTTAGTAAAATATATGTTGGATGTTGTAAATATTTAATCGATCAACTTTTTTTATTGCAGATTATTATTGTCTAATGCATACAAGCAAAATGTTGACCTTTAATGTGCCGTTCGTACGAATAAAACGACTTAATGACAAAATGTTGTCAAAGAAGTCAAATAAAAAAAAAAAAAAGTGGTTCTGAAATTATCAAAAATTCATTAAATCCGGATTTTCTTTGTAAATCGCAGATGCCTATAGTTTTGCTTGAACGTTTCGATAGAAACCTAAAATCTACAATGTTTACTGGAAATGAAAATGTCCGATCGATCTTAAGAGAACATTCACCCGGAGATCCAAAATGTGATTTCAGGCAGAAAAAAACAGAAAAAAATTTTCAAGATGATAATGATCCTGAATTTGTTGAAAAACTCCATTTAAACGATCAAAATTTCCAGTCAGAATCAAACCTAAGTCAATGTTATATAAAGGTTTGTATTATCTTTGATTATTATCTGATCAATTTGTTGATACTATAATAAACTTCACTGTAATGACATTTTACAAATTTTAAGGTTGTAAATCGTACAGTTGACGATTCAGCGTTATTCGAACCTCTATGTACAAAACTTTCTTCAAGCATTCTAAACATTTCTATCACTGAGCAGACTAAAAGTGATATTAGTCAAGATTCCGTTTTGAATATGGCAAATACAATACCGAAAATGATCATTGATTTGGATAATGAAGAACAAAGACAAAACATCTCGATTATCAAAAATTCTGAACTTGATAAAAGTGTAAGCTTAAACGATATGCCTCAAAATAATGAGGTTAGTTATTTTCTATTTATAGATTTAATAAATTTTTTTGGATTAAGTCATTCAAATTTAGTAATTTGCCGTACAATAAACTAACTTTTATTTCACTAAAAATTGTATCAATACTTTATAGATGATGGCAGCGCTTGTTGATGGTCTAGATGATCAAAATTTGCAAAGTAGTGAAGTAGTCCATAACATCGTAAATAATACCAATTATAATCTACAATCAAATGGCCAGATAACAATCGACTGTACTACTGATATGAATGATATTAAGACTGATCAAGTCTTAGATAACTCGTCATTATGTGATGCATTATTCAATCCTAGTATAAATCCAAATATTCAAGTAGAAAATCAGGATATCAAAATTAAATATAAATCTGATAAAGAAGTTGATAATTTAAATAAAGTTCTACAACCGAATGAGGTTTGTGATAGCTCAAATATATTATGGACGCCTAGTTCAAGAGTTTATTATAATTATTCATATTCTGTTGCTACTTTTATATTTAGTGTATAATTTCATCTTTAATTTTTTTATTCACGTAGTTTTAGCATTAGCTTGGTCTAATTTTTGCCCGAAATCTTTTATTGTAATATCGACACGAATGCCTGATAATCCATAATTCTTGAAGTTATCATAATTAAGTATTCATCACTAATGAATAATGTGTTCTATGCTGTTTAAAATATTTTAAGACTCTTGAGTTCAGAATTTAGTATTTACAATAATTCCGATTTGATATGTTTTCCATATGTTTACTCCAATAATATTTAACAAAAAAACGGCTCATTAGCTTATGCAAACCAATATCACGATCATTTGTCGTATAAAGTTTACTTTTTCTTTTTACAGAATAATTTTGATCGTATTTTTCAAAAAGAATTTAATTTTGAAGTTAACAACAATTATTTATCTGCACAGTTCACTTCTCCGGAAGATGAATTAATAGATGCAGTTATAATTCCCATTATTGATGAAGCAAACTATGACGATTCAGATTTGTCTCAATATAACTCCAATTATGAGGTAGTGTACTTTAAGTGGTTAGCATGTATGAATTACTAAGATATAACTTATTATATTTGTTACTTTTTAATATATCACAGATTTCTGATCAATTGGAGAGTATTCTGTCGTCACAATTGAACAGTGAAACTGTCGAAATTATACGAGATTCTAGCATCAACGTTATTGATGATAATCAGAATTTATCGATTCCACAGTTAGAACACCACCCTAATGAATATAACTCAGATAATATCAATTCAGTTTTATCGGGATATAACGTGACTGATAAAAACTCGAGTGATGTTGATTATGACCCTAAAAAAATAACGCATTCCTCGACTATGGCAGATGATTCAACTGAAATCACTGGATTACCAGCAACTTTCAATAATAAAAGTATTGGATTCGAAGATAAACTGACAAATTCATCGCCGTGTGCTTCAAGTACACAAAATATAATAATAAGTAATTCATCATCTATTAAGATACCTCTTCCGTCAAAAGGATCTTGTGATAACTCGAAATTAAATGCAGAAAGTATTTTTATCACTAACAAAGAAACTGGTGACGTTCTGCACAAGCCACGGTGGAAAAAAATATTTTTGTATTTACTGTCACAAATTAGTAATCAAGTTACCTCGCCATATTGAAACGGTCCATAAAGATCTCGAAGAGGCACAACAACTTAAGAATACTCCAAAAGGTTAGTAGTAATTATAAATAGAATTTTATTAAATACCAAGATTTATTTTTTCTATCATAACTCCTAAAATTCTTTTTATAATAGTTGAAAAGTAATTCTTGAAGATATTTTTATCTTATTTCTTATATATTGGCTATTTAACTCAAAACAGATTTCAATTGTCTGAGTCTTACAGCTTTTTAAAATCTTTACTCATGATGTGTTTATGATTATGCATAAGATTATCTTAACTGTGATTATTACCATGATATTAAATCAAAATTAACTATATATACCGTTATTTTTAAATGAAACCCGTAAAAATTGTTCTGCAGTCATAAACACTCTAATTATTTTTGCAGGTACAAAAGAAAGGAAGAAATTAATAGAAATTTATCGAGATAACGGACGTGCGATGCATAACACCCACCCTGATTATAATACTGGACTTCTTCTAGTCAGTCGTCGTCCAAAATTAGATAACAAACCTGCAAATGACTATACAACTTGTCCTAAGTGTCTTAAAACTGTAACTAAAGCTAATTCGTACAAGCATTATGCAGTTTGTATAAACGCAAAAACAAATGGATCACAATCGTATAAATTTCTTGGTCGCTACGTAGAAGGACGTATTCATGCTACAGCAAGTGATACGCTGAGTCTCGTTATATTTCCGGTTTTTCATGAAGACGTAATTGTACGGTTAATCAGATATGATTGGCTTGTCATTTTATACGGTAATAAATTGTGTATAAAATATACACCACATTACCAGCATAACATGATACGAGCCAGATTACGATTGGTGGGTCGCTTATTATTTGCAGCTAAACAAATAAATTCACAAGTAGAGGATCTTGCCTCACTTCTTGCACCAGAATATATTGACACTATAGTGAAAGCAATTGAAATAGTCGCAAGAATAAACCGAATGGAGAATAATTGCGGCGCACCTTCTTCAGCCTTAAATCTAGTTACTTATTTAAAACATATAAGAAAAATTTACGAGAGTGAATTGGCAAAAAAAAATGATAAAGATGGCTTAGATAGAGTTATAAGATTTAAGAAAGTTTATAAAAATGAAGTACCAGATTCTATTAATAAAATTGCCATGGAGGGTCAAAGTAAAATTAAGAGACAAAAATAGTTATGCTACCAATGACTGAAGATATTGGACGACTGATTTATTATTTGAAAACTGAACGTAAAAGATGTTTTAAAATTTTAGAAAAATCATTTAATTTACTAGAATGGCTGAATGGGTTGAAGCTGGTTTCCGCTTTTCTTTTAGTATTTAATCGTAGAAGAGTTGGAGATATACAAAATATTCTTATTAGTGATTTTAGTCGTATCGAGTGCATTGATAAAAAAAAGATCTCGAAGAGTTTAATTTGTTAGATGAAAGTGGTAAAAAAATTGCTCAGAAATTTTTTAGAGTTGCGATCAGAGGAAAAAAAAATCGTACTGTTGCTGTAATTGCTGGTGGAGATATAATAAAAGAAATTGGTTTATTGATTCGGCATCGAATAAGTGCAAATGTACCTCCCAGAAATGAGTACTTATTCGGATTACCAAATAATGTTGATGATCGTATCAGAGTAGTTAATATTTGCAAGGAAATGAGATTATATTCGGTCGCTTGTGGAGCTGAGAAACCAGAATTACTCCGAGGAACTGGTCTTCGTAAGCATGTTGCTACTAAATGTATGGAATTAGAGTTGAATGATAAGGCCCTTGGTGATGTCATGAATCATATGGGTCATTCCGAAAAAATCCACCGTGATTTTTACCAACAACCGACTAAGTCTAAAACAATTGTTCAAGTAGCAAAAGTTCTGGAAGCAGTTCAAGGTCCTATTGATGATGATGAAGAAGAAGGAGATGATGATCTTATCGATGACGTTAGTGACTATATTGTTATCTCAGACAAAGTAAATGAAGATGATTTAGATGAAAATCCTAGGGAATCTTCTGCTTATTCTCCAAAACCTGGCTGCTTGCATGAAATAAAAGCAATTGGAGACGATAAAAATATTATTGATTCACAACTGTCACCTATAAGAAATATGGAATTCGATGAAAATTCTGAGCTCAGTAATTCTCCAGTAGTACGTATGACAGCTGATTTCAAAGTTGGAAAAAGAACGGGCAGTTAACTCCTGGTACAGTAGATAATATGATTTCTATTCAAGTTATAATGTTTAAGATTTTGCTATCATGATAGGTTTCAAACTGTTCTTTTTTTTAATGTAAATTTAAAAATCGTTCAATTTCCAGGTAAAGTTCAACGCAAACGATGGACTTCTAACGAACTTAACATTGTATCTTCGGCGTTTCGGCAATATTTGCATGCTGGTACTTTACCTCCGTTAAATGAAATTGACGATCTTCAAGAAAAATATCCATGTTTGCAAAATCGCTCAAGACAATCAATTAAAACCTGGGTATCAAATCAATTTAAGTCTCAGATAAAATCTACGACCAAACTTAAAGTAATCAACAACCAACCTGTGAAATTTAATCTTACGAAAATTGTCCAAAAAGATAATAATAACGCACCACAAGTAGCATAATTTTTCTATTTTATAGTTGAATTGTGTTGTCAATGATAATCATCCTTAAAGCTGGGGATAAAAAATGATGCATTAAGAGATAACTTTTTATTTATGATTTCTATTTAAGTGTTATAATAATGTTTTCTATCGGCTTTTAAAGTTAATGTAACTTTTATAAGATTGCCAAAATAAGATTATTTAATTTTCTGTTATTTGCTCAGAGTATTATTAGAACTTAAAATATTAATATTTGTTATAAAAAAAATTTGTACTCATGTTGAAAAAAATAAAAACGATATGTATGAGGATGAAACGTAAAAATTGGCCATTTTTTATAGAAAAATAGTTAATATCAGTATTTAGAGGGCTAAAAAATAAATATATGGAATAATTTTTGCAATTACATGCTCTACTTTCTCTTGTAGACAAATTTAAGCTTATGATTCGTCCCAAAATAATAACTCAAATTTTAAGTATTCATTAGAAAAGTGAATTTTGTTAAAAATACCGTGTGATTTTTTTATATTCCTCAAATTTTCATACAGAATTATGAGTGCTCGTTAAACTATATACGAATTCGTGAATAAAAACTAATTTTCCATCGAAGAGTAGAC
The DNA here is from genome assembly GCF_013202065.1 of Cotesia typhae. Classification (NCBI taxonomy): domain Eukaryota; kingdom Metazoa; phylum Arthropoda; class Insecta; order Hymenoptera; family Braconidae; genus Cotesia; species Cotesia typhae. Next base: position 4,807,798 of record NW_027423756.1, on the reverse strand, counting down.
AATTAAAATTTTAATATCTCTGAGGGTAAAATTTGATTGATTTTGTCCCAAGGTAAAATTCCAAAAATTTGTATTTTATTGGATAGTAACACTCAAGTAGAAAAATTTGGATTTAGAATTAACTTGAACAGTAAGATGATTGTTGGAACTGATAAGGACGTTTGAGCTGCAAAAGGTTGTTTTAATATTTATCCCACATTTTTATGTACAATATACAATGTATTTCTGGAATAGAATTTATGATATCAGGACCTCGTTTATATTATTTATAAAACATCGTTATGGATCATATGATATGAGAAGCATTCTAAAATGTATATACTTATAGTACATACAAACTTTTCCATATATCTTGCATGGTTTTTATAGACTTTTTTATCATATGTATAACACCCCACGTGATAGTACGTTTGTTTCATTTATAAACAAGTTATGTATTTTCGTTACTAGTTGATAAACTAAAGGAAAAAAAAACAAATCCGAAACAATTTATTTAGATCAGTATTGAGCAACGACTCAGTTATTAAAAATAATTACGATTTTCGTTTTCATAAATCATGATTTTTAGACAAATAACATATTATTTATCAATTCGTACCTGTTCTATAATTAAGTTCTACTTGAGAATACTGTTAAAATAGGAAATGTCAACATATCTTTATTCTGTATAATAATAACTCAGATTAATATTTTATTTTTTCTATCAACCCTCGCAGGCTAGGAACCACAGTGGATCCACGGTGGATCCACGGTGATAGTGGAATCATTGTGGAGCCACAATGGAACCATGGTGGATCCATTGTGGTTTTGTGCCGTTTTGCCACCGTGTTTCCATTGTGATTCCATTGTGGTTCATCAGCGGTTTCATAGTGGATCAATTGCGTATCTATCGTGGTTCCACAGCGGTTTTTTTGTGGTTCCGTAGTGGATGTATGGTGGTTCCACCGTGGTTCAACAGTGGTCTTATAGTGGATTGATTGCGTATCTGTTGTGGTTCTATAGTGGTTCTACAGCGGTTTTACAATGGATCAACTGTGGTTGCACTGTGATTCCACCGTGGTTCAATAGTGGTCTTATAGCGGATTAACTGTGTATCTATTGTGGTTTCACAGTGGTTCCACCGTGGATGTATGGTGGTTCGTCAGCGGTTTCATGATGGATCAACTGTGTATCTTTTGTGGTTCTACAGTGGTATTACAGTAGATCAACTGTGGATATATTGTGGTTCCATCGTGGTTCAGCAGCGGTCTTATAGTGGGTTAGCCAAGCATCTATTGTGGTTCTTTCATGGTTCCACTTACGGTTTTACAGTGGAATTGTGACTATGCCGTGGTTCCACAATAGTTTTACTGTAATTGAACCACAGGTTGGTTCGTGGTTTTGTACTTGATTTATCGTGATTCAATAATGGTTCTACTGTGGTCGAACTCATGGTTACATCACGGATCAATCATGGTTTCATGTGATTCAATCGTGATTTCACTGTAGCACCATTGTGGTTTTACAGCGATTGCATAATAAGTCAACGCTAAATTATAGTAGTCGTTTTAGACTCCTAAACGTCGAATTGCCATAAGAATTAAATATTTAAAAATTAAAGGGGAACTACTAACTTCTTAAACTTTTTAATGTGGGATACAAATTGGCAAGTTATTAAATGCGGTGAATTTCCACTGTGATGTTTTTTCAGATCGTACGTTCTGCGATCCGAAAATACGATTGTGACGATTTTTACCTTAATGGCTGCAAATTAGCGCGTCAGTGTGTGTGTGTGTGTGTGTGTGTGTGTGTGTGTGTGTGTGTGTGTGTGTGTGTGTGTGTGTGTGTGTGTGTGTGTGTGTGTGTGTGTGTGTGTGTGTGTGTGTGTGTGTGTGTGTGTGTGTGTGTGAGAGAGAGAGTTCACGGAATTTAGTGAATTAAATGCCTAAATAACGTAGTTTATTTGTCAAACCTTTTCAATCTGTCTGCTAACGAAATTCCAGACTTCATAATTAATGCTATTTCCCGAAAAATGATATTATATGTTACGAGCTGAATACAACTGAGTTATTTAGGAAACATAAAAAAATAATCATTTGAAGGAGCCGCTTGATCTATGGCTATTTTTCGGCTTCCCGCAATTAGTTCAATTTTTAAATTAATATTTCTTTAAAAATTTCAAACTGTAATGTTGCGTTACTGATGTCATAAAAGCATATACAAGGAAAGGCTGCCAGTGAAGAGATGTAACTGCTTATGAATTATTTTTTTAGAGAATAGAAGTGATTTTATCTGACACGTGCTTTGACGCAAGAATAATTCGCCAAATTAATTTTTTTGACGTCTACAGTAAAACGTAATTTTTAATGATAACATTTGAGCGAAATTTTCGTTTGAATTTCTGCGCATTTCAGACAATAATATGTCGATTCAGAATTTATTTCTACGACCTGAAAATTCTGAGATCTGATGAAAAACTTGTATTCTTTAAATCTGATAGAGATTAACTGCATACTTTGAAAATCATTAATTTTAAAAATGTGATTTTTTTCAAATAATTTTTACATTTTTATTTAAATCTTTTATCAATGACATAAGCCTTGCAATACCATATCTAAAAATAGTTTTTCATTCTTTTCGGCATACCTAATCTATGATCGCATTTAAAAGAGATCGTTGTTTAAATTTCTTAACAAATATTATTCTTATCTCAACTTCCTTACAATGATTGATCTGGAGAACCAAGAAGGCCTGAAAAAAATCAGGAAATCATCGGAGAATTTTAATCTCAGTCCGAATTGATTGAATATTTTAATTACATGAAAATTCTCAAAAAGATTTTCAGAATGAATTGTCGCTCTAAGAATTTAACACCGTCTCAACTGTTATTGCTAAATTCCTATAATAACATTATTTTAAGAAAGAAGAAGGGATTTTAACGAATATATATTCAAAAAATAATTCTTTTGGTAAGACTTGTAACTTTTCGTCAGTCAGTCAGGGAATTTCGGAATTAGTTAATAGTTGCAAATCTAACCAAAATTTTCAGTTTTAATTTTCCCTTACACAATTTACGATTTCCACATCGTAAAAATGAAAATGTTTAAAGTCTGGTCCAACGCTAGAATGTATGATGAGATAGATTACGATGTTCCCATAGCAATAATTTTGGAAGATTATCTTTGAGTGTAGTTTGAGTTAGAGTGACCGTATTAATGTATGTTTTTTTAATGATTACAGGGATATGCAGGCACCTGCAGAAAAAAAATAATATACTATACACTCCAGGCTCAATAGATGATATTAATAAAAACATAAAAGCCTGGATTACAAATAAATTGCGTGAGGCTAGGAGGAAACCCAGGAATCAGCGTCCTTTGCGGGAATAAAATAATATTTTTAATTTAATTTATAATATTTATACTGTGCGTTATTTTTCATGTTTTTTTTAATCAATATATTTCTCAGTAAAAAGCAAAAATGATAAAATTAATGATTTTCCAAACTATCCCGGCACCTTCCCATTACTTTAAAATTCTGAGTGGTTCATATTCCACGGAGCGGAAGTGGATCAATCGTAAACCGCCATTGAACCACTGTTCAATGACAATGGCACCATTATAAATTCACAGTAAGACCACTGTTGATCCACAGTGGAACCACTATTAATCCTCAAAGGAACCACTGTTAATCCACAGTGGAACCACTGTTAATCCACAGTGGAACCACTGTTAATCCACAGTGGAACTGCTGTAGATCCACAGTGGAACCATTGTACATCCACAATGGAACTATTGAACATCCGCAGTGGACCCACGAAATAACCATTGCGTAACCATCATAGAACCACAGTGGCAAAACGGCACAAATCCACAGTGGATCCACTGACATTCCACAGTAGTTCCATTGTAAATCCTCTGTGGATCCTGTATGTAACCATGATGGATCCTCAGTGATTTTAAGACTGCGAGGGAACTGACGGCGTGATTTAGCGTCAGCAAAAAGTCGGATTCCTAATTTAATCTTAAAAGAAAAACGTAGTATAACCGAAATATTTATTTTTGTTTCACTAAAAATTTATTTAAACTACGACAATTTTATCGTGGATCAAGACAATCAATTTCCTTATTAAATCTATAAAAGAGAACGTATTGCTTTCAAGTGTTCGCTGGAAAAACAAAAAAAGAACATAACTTTAACTTATCGCTTATAATGGATGCAAAAATGATCTTTTTCTTTTAATCTTAATAACACAATGTGTACTCATATGTCACCGTAATAACTAAAGGTGACTGAAATTTATTAACGACCAGAAAAACTAGTTTATTTCAACCGTCAATCGCGAAAAATAGATTCGATTAATTTGATAATTTCAAATTACCGGAATTTATTATATAATGCACAGTGACGTGAGAATAAGTAACTTTTTGTTACGGTTGGATTCCAACAGGACGATTTTTTTATTGAAATTTATTGTTCCTTTCGAACAGCCGAAACGTTCTATAAAAATATTCTCATATAATAGAATTAAGTACCATACATAAAATTAGTACGGAAAGTAATATATTTTTAAGATTCTATGTATGTTCTATGAAAACATATATTTAGAATTTGTAGACATTTTTGTAAAAGATGTTACAAAATGAACATATAGAATTCTTAAATACACAGTACAAATTTGCTTTTCATATGAAGCGTATAACCATATCGTTCAAAAGGAGCAAACTGTGTTGAATTGTAATGGAAAGATTAGGAATTACTAGAACGATGATTTCTAATCGACTTCATTCTTTCTGTTAGATCTACTGTATCAATTACATCTATCTTCATACACTATGGCTTATGCAGACTATATTTGTTTACTTAAAGCATTCAAAAAAATTTTTTTAATGCATCATGTGATTGTAAGACAATTTACATTATACATACTTCATTCAGTGATTTTCATGTCATTAGTTGAATTGACAAAATGTATAAATTTTTCCGTAATTTATTTTTCATTCTACAAAAGACTAAATTTTGATAGTACCCCACGCGTCAAGAGTTGATATCTGACGCAATAGACATGCGATCAAGTATAGGTGATAAAGTAAATCTCAACGATGGGGTGCCCCGACACCCCCACGCGATTGTTTATTTATTACTATCAGAGTGATTTGCAATTTCAGAAAAAGTATCGCATACATGAATTTATAACGCATTAAAATGATTTTATATGTAAAAAAATTATCTGTTTAAAAAATGTCCGCAAAAGCCATATTCGATAAACATATATATATATATATATATATATATATATATATATATATATATATATATATATATATATATATATAATAGCTAAATTTGTCATTAAAGACAAATTTTTGGGAACTGGGGGAAATAAAGGATAAAGGGGGAAGGGGAGGACCTTTACTCAGTAGGAATTTTCGGTAACTGAAAAAGTAATTAGGACAGCCCAGACCGGGAATCGAACCCGGATCGTTTGGTTACGCGCCAAAGGCTCTATAATTTGTTATACATTTATTATATAAATAAAACACATAAAACATATTAAAATGACCAACAAGTTTCATTTAATAACTTAATACCAACTTAACCGTCTACAATACGACCAGTGTTAATTGTTGACAAAAATAAATTAGAGTTTACAAGTTAAAAATCACAAATCAAAATTTGTAAAAAAAAAAATTTTTGTAGGTGATACGAAGTTCACCGGGTCAGCTAGTATATATATACGTATATGTCAATGGCATTCAAGCAAGTAGCAGTTCCCACATTCTTTGTTACTTAGCAGCTGCATTTATCGTAATAAGATTCGTACACGTATCGTTATCCAGTCACAGAATTTTTGGAACATTTATACGTGAATTTCCATTTAGGAGTACGCTTGAAAACTACATATATGCCACACAGTTATTCTCAACGATAATAATATTAACAAAATAATTAAAGAAAACGATAGTACAACTTTAATGACTACTAGTGTCTCAGCTACCAAGAAACCAAGCGAACACATTTCTCTGAGCGAAATTCGATGTCTTAGCTATAAAATTAGCGGTAAGCTACAAGATTGGCCTACAAGGTCAACCGTCTTTTCTAATTTTTTTTTTTTAATTAGATGTCTTATTGGCAAATCTTTTTTTAGAGGAAATAATTTAATTTTTTCATAATATTTCAGCACTTGAGTTTTAACAAGTACGAAAAAATTAACATGTACTAATAAGGGTTAAAAAATGTCTCAAAAATTAATTTGAAAAAATAAAATTCCTAGTAATAATTATAATTTTTTTTCAGATTTTGCTTTGAATCAGAAACATAACTTGAAAATTAATGCTGCCGAATATACAAGTGGATGTTGGTTGTTCGTAATCTTCCATATTTCGAAGTACGAAGTACCAACAGTAACTGCTACTGCCATGAGTTACCAAGTAAATCGTGGAGAAAAAATTTCTGCAGGGATTTGAGCTCTTATAAGAGTTGAATTTTACATATTGAAATACAGGTCATGTAACGTTAAAATTGTTATGTAAAATAATTGAAATGTTTTTTTCTAATCCGATGCCGGCTAACAATTTATAGTTAGCTATAATTTGGGTGAAATTTTTGAAATTTCTTCCCAAATTAGGCCAGATCGTTGATTTTAAATAAATGCTATATTAAAAATTAGATAAGTTTATATATAAGAGTAAATTATAATGATCGAATGCCAGCTTATATTTTCATGTAAGTTATAATTTGGATAAAATTATTACTAATTTTATGTCAAATTAGGCCAGATCATTAATTTTGTAAAATATTATTGTTATTTTCCGTGCTAATTTATTTCTGATCGAATGCCGGCTAACAATTTATTGTTAGCTACAGTTTGGGTAAAATTTTTTTAAATTTCTTCCCAAATTAGGCCAGATCATCAGATTTAAATAGATTTTGAAATAATAATTTTAAGTCTAAATAAGAATATATTGATCGGATGCCGGCTTACACTTTTGATTGAGCTGTGATATGAATAAAATTTTTTTATTTTATTCCATGTTAGGCCAGATCGCTGATTTTGAATAAATTCTATATTAAAAATTAGATAAGTTTATATATAAGAGTAAATTATAACGATCGGATGCCAGCTTATATTTTCATGTAAGTTGTAATTTGGATAAAATTATTGCTAATATTATGTCAAATTAGGCCAGATTATTAGTTTTAAATAAATTTTATGTGAAATATAATAAAATTTATGTTAGAATATATTATATTGATCAGATGCCGGTTTACATTTTTATGTGGAATGTAATTTGTGAATAATTTATTAGATTATCTCAAATTAGGTCAGGTCATATAATTTAAATTAATTTTATATTATAATTATTGTATTTTTATTTGTCAGAGCAGATATGAAGAGCAGCGCGATTATTTATTCTATATTTTACATGTTCACTTTTTCATTAATTTTTTTTCTACAAGTAACGGAATCTGCCTTATCTAGTTATCTTTGTCGATAACGCAGTTATTTTTATATCAACTTCGCGCTACTCATCATTTCTCCTCAAATATTTATTTTTCTCGCCGTCAGATGTCATTAATAGTGGTGGCATCTAAAAAGAACATGGCGGCCGCCTTGCCAAAATTCTACTACCGTTACCCCTTAATCCAAACTTCTTCATTTCTTAAATAATTTTGGTAATTATACAAATCAATGTTCATTCTTAGTTAAAAACCAAGTCAAAATACTAAAGTTATTTTTTATAAGATACCACATAGTGAAGATTCATTTCAAAACATTCAGAAAAATAAATTATATAAGTATTGAGACACTGAAGTCAAATAATTTATCTTTTTCTAATTTACTTTAAGATTTTAATTAATTACTCAATGAAAGATAATAAAAATTAAGCAGATTGAATTAATTAATAAAGAATCTATATTACTTGAATAACAATGTGAAAATGATAAAGATAAGTCACACAATTATAAATTCAAATATTTTGAAGTTTATATTTAAAAAAAAATTAGCTTAAAATTTTTAAAATTAAAGATCGAAACTTAATATTGCATATTTAATCTAAAAATACTATATTTTAATGTTAACTATAGTTGCTTATCATTATTACTATTTATCATTGGTCATTTTTTCTTAAAAGTATAAAAACAAAATTACAAGAACATAACATTCTTTTACTCGTTAAAAAATCTCAATTGAATGACTCATTGTGGTTCTAAAACATAAAAAACTCCGTTAGGCTGCAATCGAGTGCTAGGTGACACATACTCAGGTTTCACTTTGAGGTCATTGAATTTTTCCAACTACCTGATATTTTCCTACAGTATGCAAAATAATGACCGACATCATAAGCTGCTACTCCAGACAATCTGAAAATTTACATAGAATAATAATTTTTAGTTCTAAATACATACATGTAAAAATAATATAAAATAAGGTTAATTAACCGGTAACATAAGTCAATATAAATTGCATCCTTATTGTGAGCTTTCAAAGTAATTTTAGCTGGAAGTTCGTTTAATGTACAGGTACGTCCAGATGATTCCTTGCTACTTCCACGAATATCTAATTCAATAAAAATGCACTCTTTAGGAGTATAATGACGCGTTTGTTTCACAGATTTACACAATGAACACGAAACATTAAAAATTTTTGGATGAAAATCTAGAGCTTTTTCCAATGAAGAGAATCCTTTTTTGATTATTACACTATGGTTAACGAATAGAACTGGTAAAATTTTTGTGTAAGAGTAACCACAACCTGGATTCGAACACGTCATCTCTTCAAGTACTCCAGGTACCTCTTGCAACAATGTCTTCCACAAATTTATAATATTGTCTTGACAATTAATAGTCTGACATAGCACAGAGCTTTTCGAACCTTTGTCAGATATCTTCTGCAATTTCCCATCAATTGTTCCAATGTATAATGGATGCAGTAGTGATAGTCTCTTTTCATAAATTTTTTTAGATGGCCCACTGTTCATAAAATCTGATAAAAATTTAAAAACTGGAATATTAGATTGTGTGTGAAATTCATGAAAGTTTGGATGTTCTAGTGCACTATGAAATAATACTTGAACAATCGTGTCAAAAGGACACGTATTGTATACTATCCAATTTTGTTTACTGAAAAAACCGAACCAGATAAATTGCCATTATTTAAAACAAAAATTTTTTTAACTTTTTCATTAATTAAATTGTTTTGGAATTTTACTTCAGGATAATTCTGAAAATATTTGGTTTCTTTTTTATTGTTCATCTTATTCTTATTTATCTCTTCTACAGCTTTAAGTAAACAATCATTATTTACTTCAATAGAAGGTAAGTCAGTTGTAATATTTACGTTTTTCTTGTTATCATTATGATTGTTTTCATTTGGACTAATTTCTGTGATTTGTGTCGATGATGAAACGTTTTCCAAGTTCTCCGATTTAATCGAATAACCATGATCATGGGAAATTGAGCAATCGTTATTTGTGCTTTCACTATTAACAAATATAACATCGTTATCATTTTTTTCATCATTTTCTTCTTTTGTTGGATTTTCATAAGCTGTCCATGCATTTCTAGCAGTTTTTTCCTTTCCTTGCCCTTTCCAGTTTTCAAACCATTTTCCGTGTTCACATTCATTCATGTCATCCTTAAATTGATTATCGACAATTAACTTATTGACTTTAGCTCGAAATATACAAATGCCACCTAATAATTGTGATATGTGAAGCTTTAAAAATTTAAGAATCGTAGTAGGTAATTTAACTTGTTGCTCTAAATCCAATTTTAAATCTTTAAAGTCACCTTCTACGAAACAAGATGTTCCTCTAGACATCGTCTCTGGGGTGCAAATATTTGTAAAAATTGGAAACTCTTTAATTTTTTCTAGTAGTCTGTCATATAAACCACGTACACGAAAGCTATTTAGATTCGACCCAGTAAAAATAATTGTATTAGCTTTTGACTTAAATTATCAACCCACGTTAAAATGGAGACAGACCAACCGAGGTGATCTGTATCAAAATTAGAAAGCTTATCCAGAAGAATTTTGTCGTCCGAATCAGGTTCATCTAAATCACTGTCTGCGACTTTAATGTTTTTATCAGAAATAAATCCCTCCAAGCGTTTTCTGGCGTCTAAAGGGGTCATACAGTTATTATCAACAGCAATTATTGAATCTTCAAACTCTGTGTTCGCAACAATTAACATTAAAATAAAAATTTCTTCCAGTTGTTTTAAATCTCGACAGTCAACAATTAGCGCTATGCAACGGATAAAAAAAGTCTTAACTATTTTACTTAATGCTGATTCAAAACACTTTCACTTAGACACGGAATGGATGAAATGTGCAGTATCTAATCTAATAAACGTATTGGGGCGTTTATTAGTTCCAGTAATTAGTGTTTCAAAACAAAATTGATATATTCTTTTAATGTTTTATTATTAAAAGCAATCGACATCGCATTTAAGAGGGCTTTTGAGCCATCAGAAACTGCTTGGCTGGGTAATTTAACTTTCTGTACCCATCGCGAGAGCCAAAAGCGATGAAAGAGGTGTCATGTACCTCCGACAACATTTGATACACGGCTACTGAAGTTCCATTAAAATTTATCACAATTTCGTACAAAAAAATATAACCTGTCTTGTCGCCTCTTGAATCGATGAGTTTTTTTGCAACACCACCGGTTGCATCTATACATACACACGAATATTGCCGATGTGTGCGTTGATATTCACTGTATGCTTGAAACTGCGTTGGAGTTGCATAAAATACATAAAATGGTGTATCACCAATCGCCAAAATAGAATTAACATAAGACGGATCAACATTCATGTTTCTAATCGCTAAAATCATATCTCGCGTGTCATCAGTTTTAATACCAAGTTTCTTGTTGCTAGCTTCTTTCTTCGCTTGATGCAGAGTATTCGAATCATACACAAACGGCGAACCAGTATCTCCCGGATCTATATAATCTTTGGCTTTATCCTTCCTCCAAGCAGAAGCACGAGTTTTCAAAAGTTCTGCTTGTACTTTCACACGTTCTGTTCCGTTAAGTGGTCTTTTGACATCTTCGTGTTTTACGAAACGAGTATCACGACAAAACATTTTAATATATACGGGCCCGACCTCTCCAGGACAGTCTTTAATTATTCCTTTCACTGGATTGTGACAATTTTTAGCTCTACAGCGTCCGGTTATAGTCGCATAATTTCTTCCATTTTCAGTAATTCTGCCTCTTTTAAACACGAAAGCACACTTTAAATGGTGCTGCTTCCAAAAGCATTAGATACTGCATTAGTCCACACCTTGGGTTTAAACCCAATATATTTGCGACCTTTGTAAACCAGAGGCTCAAGGTTGTGTATTTCATTCCACAGATCCCGGGAAATTTCTACTGTAAAATATTCATGCTTATAAATATCATCATTCTCAGAATCTGATTCTTCATTAAAATCATCCTCGTTACAATCTTCATCTGATTCTTCTGAGATGTCACAATTTTCATTTACGTTTGATTTTTTATTAGATATAATATTTACAGTGATACCACACTGTCTTCTGGCTTCACTCAAAATTCCTCTTCTATCTTCTCTAACATTCGTTCTCACGCTATCAATAGACCATTTACCCTCTAGCTCAGGATCGTTTGCAATTTTTTCCAGATTTCTGACTTCCATAATGGAAATTCATCATTGGCGAAATGAGCTATGTATTTTTTAATACTTTCACAGCTAAATCGACCGGCACAGCTGCTACAGGTGGCATAATAAGTTACTCGAAAGCTGCCTGTAAGAAAAAAAAAAAACCAAAAAAATTAATTAAATAATCAGATAAAAAAATTTTTTAATATTAACCTTTTACACCTAACTTAGTTGGTAAATTTTCTTACAACAATGGAAGCAACAATATATCTATACAATAATATAACGGACGTAGTTGTCATTTGTTAAAGCTGTCAGCACTACAAGTATAATAATATATGTATAATAATAACTGACGATCAATTAAAGGTGAATTTTCGAAAAAATTTTTTTTTTTAAAGCTGTAACTCATCACACTTTTAATTCATTTGTTATTTGTTATTTTTAGTTATAAAATAACAAATTTGTCAAATTTTTCCACGATAAAATCAAATTTTACTATACCGGCATGTGATAATTCCACTTCATCGATAATTAAAATTTTTTAGCAATAATAATTAAATAAATAAACAAGAATTGTACAATAATTAATTTTTACACTAAGAACAGATAAGCTTTAATTTAATTACTGAATAGGTATAGTTAAATACATTTAAACTACCAAATGATTATGAATGTGTAAAAATAAATAAATAAATAAATAAATATAGTATGAAAAAATACTGACCCCATACTCATGTTGATGGCTACATATTGATAAGAAACGATTTAGCTTTATCATGGAGAGTATCAGCTTCCTCACCAGGTCCTCGTTCACTAGCTTCAGTCTTAAATGCAATGTCAATTTTATCCTCATTTTCCATACTAGCATCTATTTTATTCAGCCAGTCGTGATCTAAATAAAAAATCATTAACATTTAAAATGAAATTTATTAAAAAAATATGTGCGCTATGTGCATAAGCCAAACGTCAATAATTAAAGGGCGGTTGTAATTCTTTTTTTTTTTTTTCATTCTCAATGTCAGCATCAATTTTTTTTTTTTTAATTTTAACATGGATCATCACATCTTTTAATTCTTATTAAAAAAAATAAAGAATAATGAAGAAGTGAACGATTATGATATAAATTAAACGCCATTGATTAAAAAGTAGTTTTAATAAATATATCTAATTAATATAGCATGATATTCATATTTATCATTCAACTCAATCATTAAAAGGAATCCAGCACAAATTTTACGTTATCTATAAGGGCAATTTATGATAAGTATATAGAATACAAAATTTTATTATTGAAGAACTAATTTTCTCGACTCAAGATAATAATTAGGAAAATGAATTTTATCTTGGCTGGAATGAAATATCCTTGTCTTAAGGAATTGTCTTTTAGTACCAAAATACATGATTTTTTCGAAAAATTTTCGTAGTTCAAGCAAACCTTTTTTTTTAGTGTAATAAGTAGTAGTGCTAATGAAAATTTACCTGAGTTATCGAAGTTGAAATTAAGTTCCTCAAAATCACTTTAAATTTTAGAATACTTAAAGGTTTATTGCCAGCGTTACCCTTTTGATTTGGAGGATAAGTACCACCATGCTCTTATCGTCCACGTCCATGAAAAATGCAGTCATCTAGAACCCAGCCAACAGGATACTTCGTTTTTCATTTCAACTTACGCTTGGTTCGTCAATTCGAATGCTGAGATTTTCTATCGGGAAATAAAAATTTTTGTGAGGAAGTTAATTTTGATTTTTCATTGTTACAAAGTTTTCGAATTTTTGATAGACTTGTTACAAGAAAAATTATTAATTACTTTTTCCAAATAAAATAACTTTTTATCAATTTAAGATTGATCGCTATTTTTGTACAACGGTCTCTTTTTTATATAATGAAAATAATAAAATATTAACGTTAAAAACTTGAGGTTAATTTCTTAATTTAAAAAAAAAGAAAATACACTTGAAATCAATACTAACTTTTCACTCTCCCCGTCGCCATCACAGTTAATATCATCAAATAACGATTTGACTTTGCCGTAGTGATTAACATCAGTTTCCTCTGCAGGTTCTCTTTCACCAACTTCAGTTTCATCTGTACTGTCATATTTTTTCTCGTTCTTGGTATCAACATCAACTTTTATTTTGGCCAATCGTAATCTAAACTGATAAATCAGTTTATATAGTATAAAAAATCTATGAATAAAAAATAGTAAAAATAATCATCACCGACGAAATAGTAATATAATTAGAATGCTTAACTAAATTTTTTGAATTATTTCAGTATTAATTTACCTAATATTGTAATCATTATTGAATTTTATATTATTCTTGGGTTCACTAACAGCATTACCCTGTTGATTTTTAGAGTCAGAATAACGTTTTCATCGTCCACAACCATGGAAAATAATGTTGAATCCAGTTGCTACAGCTACCTCCACACCCACCTCGACGTCCTTGGGAACCTTGAAAATGCCACTGATTTTCGTGAGAATTACAGTCACATTTTCTATCGTTGGAGTGTGAGATATCACTTCTACTTTTACGGTTTTGTCTAAATTTACACATATACACATGTTAACTCTATAAAATTTACCACTATCGGAACTACTTACAATATTTTCTAATTAGAATTAAATACCTTTATAGTTAATCGAGGTACTCATACTGTTGAATAAATACTTCATTCAAATCGTATTATTTGATGATATTCGAAATGGAGCATTATTTATAATGTCATTTTTTTACATGATATGCACTATGCGTCGCTCAATCGCCATTAAACTGCTGGCGCATGCGCAATGTAGGCGTGAGGTGATGGTCTGCTTATTAGATATAAAATAATTAATAATTGGGAATTTAATTGTTTTTATGATCGAACAATCACCAATAGTCGTCGAACAAACGATAATTGATCAAAATTAATTAATCTGAGCGATAAAAATAAAGATATCTAGTAAGGGGGGCCAACTTAAGGGTGACCATTTGTTTAATTATTTATAAATAAATAAAAGACGAACAAACAATTTTTACACTCGAACATTAACGAACAAACGACGAACAAACAATTAAAAATAAAAAAAATCCGAAAATCGAAAAAAGTGGGGCCAAATTCAGTGAGCCTAAAAAAAAAGTCAGGATCGAAATTCGTGAGCGCGCTATAGTATGTGCTGATAAAATTTAATAATTTCAAGTAAATAAATTGTGATAAGTGAAATAAATAAATTAATACGGTAAAATAAATAATGAACAACTGTTATAATAAAAAATTAGTGGAAAAAAAGTACCGTAGAATTAAATAAAATTTCGCAACCTCAAAAAACCGTTCTGCTTACAGTAAATACAGTCGGTAGTCTGGCGCTCCGTTTACAACGGGATTTTTGAACAGACCTTGGCGCCAGATTCTACCGAATCTGTGGATATCAATTGTGTGTGTACCGTGCTTACACATTCGTTTTTGTCAGCACTGTTGCAAAGAAATCATTGGAAGCGGTGCTTCAAGATGTCCTGCCTGCGACCACGAAGTGAGATTTGAAAAAGGCTACTTTCCGTAAGAAAATGTAATCAAGTCTATAATCAAGATTAACCCTTTTTATCATAAACAGTTTTTTAAATTTAATAAAAAAAATCATAAATTAAATTTTGTTAAATTTAATAATAAATAAATATTAATATCTATTGAAAAAAAAGTTGAGTATAAAATAAAAAAAAAAAAGCTTCATTTAAAAAATTTCATTGAATAATAATTTTTAATTAGTGATGATTAATATAATATAATTTTTATAACATTATTTTACTTGCAATAATAAGTTATTATTGTAATGTTTTGTATAAATAAATTTTTCAACACTTCAATTATTAGAGCCAAAAGCTACCCTGATAGCCAGCGCTTTCTCAGTAAGTGTTGACTTCCAGCAGTTACGGTTAATTCATACATCAAGTTGGCAGTAATTCTTCTTTCAACAACAGTTGTAAGCAAATTGACGGAAATCTACGGCCGTAACTTGAATACAAGTTAACAATCAAACTTGTAGTTAAATTTCCTTTCAACTTTACTACAATTTGAAGGAAATACTTGTACAGCAAGTTTTGACGTCTATTTGCAGAGTAAGTTATAGGTAACTAATAGGTAATCGCTCGCTTTGCCAACTCTTTCCGTCAAGTTTGCTTCAAATTGCGGACGTAGATTGACAGTAAGTTATAGGTAAGGTGGCTATCAGGGTACGCACTCTCTGTTTCATTTAAAGATTTCTGTTTTACCAATTCAGCTGACGTGAAATTTACATTATCAACAGTCATCAGCAATCAATTTTGTCATTAAATTTTCGATCAGTAATACGCATTATTTAAAAATTTTTTCGAACAATGTCATTTGATTGAAATTTCAATCGTGATGTAATTTTCGGACATTTAATGTCATTAATGGATGATCGTCTCGAAAGATATTAATTTCTACATTCAATTCACTCTAATAGCTATTTTACGGTAAATTTCTTCGCCTTCCTTTCTCAATTTTACTTATATTGTTTTTCGTTCCATATTCCACAAGAGGACGTTTCTGGCTCCCGATGTTGGTATGGAATTATATACAATTTTTATCTAAATTATACTTGTGTTATTATACTTCTATCAGATTTTTGATCTCGGAGAACTCAAAATGATATGATAATTATATTTTTGAGTTTAAATTACAAACCAAAAATTACATACACTAATTAGCCGTTAAAAATTTAATTATTATATTTATTTATCCATTTAATTAAGTTCATACAGAAATAGAGGCTTATCTTCGTAAATTATTTATCTTCAATGAACATAACAATAAAAAGAAAGTAATCAATAAATATCAATTATACTAAAAATAAAAATACATCTATACCAGATAGTGTGATCACTTTTTTTGTAGTATGATATCTTTTTACATTCTTTCAAACGAAGAATATGGACCTCAAACATCGGCACTACCCGGGAAAAAATGAATTTGCCTAACCATATATATATATATATATATATATATATATATATATATATATATATATATATATATATATATATATATATATATGATTATATATTAAATATATATAATTATATATTATTATATATAAATTTTTATATAAAATATATATAATCATATATGGACTAATGTATTATATGTATGTTTTATATAAGTCTATATATAATTAGATCTGATTAGACCTGAGTTATCTAGGTCCATACATGATTATATATAATTAGATCTGATTAGACCTGAGTTATCTAGGGCTATATATGATTATATATAAATCTATATATAATTAGATCTGATTAGACCTGAGTTATCTAAGGCTATATATGATTATATATAAATCTATATATAATTAGATCTGATTAGACCTGAATTATCTAGGGCTATATATGATTATATATAAATCTATATATAATTAGATCTGATCAGATCTAATTTATATAGGACCATATATATATATATATATATATATATATATATATATATATATATATATATATATATATATATATATATATATATATAATCAAACGTAAAGCTATGTACATAATTATATCTAATCAAACGTAAATTATAAATTTATCAATGATTATTGATTTTATGTTCTTTAGTAATTTTAAGATAAGTATAAGATCTGAATTTTTTTATTAATAATTGCAGATAAAGAGCTAAGTTTTATTTTATTTTATATTTCATTACTATTATTTATAAAACAATACTAAATTAATAATACATTTTGCTTATATATATTGAAGTAATACACTTATAATAGATTATGTATAATATTTCCTAAATTTTACATGATATATTTATTAGTATTTTAATAGAGTATACTTTGTTGAATTAAATCTGATTATATTCCCGAAGAAAATGATTTTGCCTAATCATATATAGTTATATCTAATTAATAATTAGTAATTATATATAACCATATGTAGACTTATATATGATTATACCTACTCATACTTGACTAATATGAATCTGTATGTAATCAGATCTGATTATATACGGGTCCATATATAATTAGATGTGATCAAACTTGGCTAACATAATTACCCTTTTATAGATTATCATGTATTATTAAATTATATATAAGTTAATATATAATTATATATAGGTTCATGCATAGTCAGACCTAAGCAAACATTTTTTTAGATATCACTTAAAGTGCAAAATGATGTTTTACAATACGCTTAAATAGTTATAAAATGAAAAATTTATTGCACTTCCTATAGGATGTCTTGGTTTGCCCTGCTACTGTTTAATAATAAAATGATTATTGGAATAAATATGTTGTTATAATTAGGTTCAGTGAAATAAGCGAATCAAGAGTATCAAAATTTAATATAAAATTAATTTTTATATTATATTTCTGATAAATTGATTTGATACGTTATATACTTCATAGAATCATCAATACTTAAAAGACGACAGCATAGCAGCCGGGAATTTCGAGACGCACTGGGATCATCAAAGTTAAGCAGCATTGCGCGTGGTTAGTAATTGGATGGGTGACCGCGTCGGAGTTATAGCTGCAAAATCATATGTGATGATTTTTTTTTTTTGGTTACAGGATTAGGTACGCCGAAATCAAATATTATATCCCTAAAAATAACCACATATTTAATTAGGGGTAATGATATATAATTTAATGTTGTTACATGTAGTTATATATGAGTACATAAAATTATATATAACTTATATATGATTATATATAACTCATATATGATTATATATAACTTGTATATGATTATATATAATTAGACCTGGCCAATTTTCAGGTCTAATTATATATAAGTTATATTATATATAACCATATATAATTAGGCAAAATCATTTTTTCCCGGGTAAAACAAAGAAAAAAAAAGGGATTCATTAATAAAACACACTCATTTTTTTTTCTTTTAAGGGGGTATTCAGCAGCTGATGAAGTGGAGGGTAAAAAAATAAAAAAGATTATTAATCTAGAGTAATGTCACTTTGGCATGAACTAGGGAAAAGTTGAAAAAAAATTTTTTCCCAAAACGGCGACTGCCTGAAAAAAAAAATTTTTTTTAGTACTTTTTTTTGACTTTTTTGAATTTTTTAAAAATACTAAAAATTGAAATTTGGGGATGATCGTAGTTCATGCAATAGCGACATTACTCTAGATTAATAATCTTTTTAATTTTTTTACCTCCCACTTCATCAGCTGCTAATTCTTTGAATTTTCAACTTTGTTTATTATTTTCTGTATTCTTGTAATGTTAATAAATAATTTATAAGAAAATGTTGGTAAAAATATTGATTGCCTTTTTTTTTACGGCATTTCAAAAAATGACCTGAAATTCATGCTTCTAGACTAGAATACCCCTCTAAACGTGATTGTATCATTATACCGTCAATCAGTGGTGAATTTATCAGCGAGTTTCTTCAGTAGAGCCAAAAATAAAGCTGGATGAGACTCTTCCAGTGTTTTATACTCCTCAGTATCTTTTTAATTCGCCAACTTGTTAACTATGTAATGTTTAGCAAACTCCACCAATCTGTTTGCATTGTAAAGATCTGCTAAAATCAGTATCCTAATAGAATTTTCAACAGATAAAGTTTCTGATAAATGCTCTTCGCAGATTTCTTTGAGTCCTAGAAGTTGATACTTATCGGAAACTTCTAATAATTCCTCTGCAGAAGTGTCTAGATCGTTGACTTTGTTTGTGTAAATGTAATCAAGAACTTTCTTGAAAACATCAGGATCAACATGTGGTATAGTTATTTCATTTTTCTTATTTTCTTTCATATCGTGTGAAAACATGGCATCGAAGACACAGCTACGTGTGATTAAAACGAGCTTGTGAGCGTCAAATATTTTTCTGCCGACTTGAATCTTAACATCACATTTCTTCTTATCAACTAAAAGGTCTCTAAAGTCGTTACTTAATTTATGTGTGGACGCTTTCAATTTATTTATCGGATGATTAGTTGCAACATAATCATCGTAGACAATGAGATGGACACCAACTGTCAAAGTATCATTTTGAAAAAATTTATCTTTTTCTTCTAACAACCTATCTATTTTTACAAACCTGGGAAAACCAAACTCACGTTTTGAACTGCTAAAAAAAGTGTTGATACAACGATCCCATGATTGATTATAAGGTAAAAAGTTATCGAGTATTTTTTCTTTCTTTTTATTCAGAAGAAAAAATAAATACTTTGTTCGAACTTCTCGATTTTCATTGTTTGAGCACAAATAAATTGATACCCACTCTTGTGAAGACGATGATTTATTTTTTGATTTAGGATTATCTTTTCTAATTCTAAGTTTTAAGTACCATGAATCTCTTATTTTCGCACCAGTTGAAAATTTCGGAGAATATATATCAACCGGTTTTTTTTCACGCCTGGTAGATTCAATAAATGAAGATATCTGATCAATTTTCCATGTGTAAATAATTGAATGCGCCTCTGAATGGGAATAACCTTCTTTTTCTTGATAAATCAAATTTTGCTCAGCATCGTTCGACATAATTATTTTTTGAGCAAAATTTTAAAGCACACAATAAGATAGATGCAATTATATGCGCTTAAGTATTGTACCAATAATTAATAAGATGAGACTAATGACACAGTACTTTTCAATAATCACTTTACTACTTAAATCTTGATATATCGTATATTGGAAATTTTGAGGTTATGAGAGAAAAAGAATATTTAAAAAAATTTTCAACAGTAATTACGACGTGAGTGGTGAGGCTTTTTTTCCCGAAATGCGTTGATACTTTTCTACATTACCGATCTTTACACGTATTGTGAAAAGGTCTTAAGGGGTTAGGGGTACTCAGAGGCCTGAAAAAATGATGATTTTCAATAATTTTTTTTTTGTAGTTAATTACTTTATTTGATAAAAATAAAAACATAGCTTTATTAGAACACGTTTCGATTTGACTTCACGAAAATTTCAAAAAAAAAAATTCAAAATTCAAAAAGTTATCGCTGTTTTTGTGGAGCCCGTTCCTCCCGAAGTCCTTTGCGGTGATCATCATAAGTCCTTGGAGATTCATCTAAAATCAATCGGACAAGAAAAATTAGTTTTATTAATAGATAATCTTGTGCCTGATCGAAGCTTTTTTTTTTTTCGAAATTAACAAAATGGCGGCTTCAGGAAATTTTTTTCAAATTTTCGAGAAAAAAACCGACAGTTTATTGTTAGAAAAAATCGAAATTTTTGAAAAAAAAATCCTTCGATCAGGCACGAGTTTTTAATGTTTTTCAAAAGTACAATAAATTTTATTGAAATCTACCGAGCAGTTTTTAAGTTACAGTGATCACCAGTTCAGAAAACATAGTTTTGAGAAAAACGCATTTAAAGTTTTGCTATGGATTTATGTCGAATGATAAGAATTATTTAATAACATACACTGAGTCATCTATTCCTGGACCATATAATAGCTCTTCAGCCGTCATAGCAGCTTCCAAAATATCGATTTGCTGGTGCCTACGTTGCAATCGACCTTCTCGGGTGTTATCATTAGCGCGCTTATCTGCTACTTTTATACGTGCAGCATCCATTCTTTCTGCATACCGATGAGAATTAGGCCCACAATTAAGTCCTAGTGTATTCATCAAGACTAATAATGAATTTATACCCTCATTAAATATACACATAGCAACGTATGCAGCTATTTGTACGATAGTATAACTAGTATTTACCGTTTTTGGGCATATTTTCCATACTAGTTGGTTAAAGCTTTCATTATTATTCTGATCTGATTTTATAATTCCTGAATAGGTCTTGGAGTCACCATCACCAATATAGTTGGCATACTTAACTCCATATTTAGTTTCAGAATACGAAAATATTTCGACCATCGCATCCACCTCCATTTTCCCAGAAGACCCTTTATGATTAGCAGAACACATCTTCATGCGATTGATACCATTCCTGGAACTCAACAGTATTTGGTTTTTTTTTCTAATACTCACATAGCTTACAATATGCACTTTTAATGTTTATGTCAAGAATCTTTCCAGTAAAATAGCCAATTATAGAAGAAACTCCAAATGACGATGTATATCCCCGTTTTTGCCAGGTTCCATCTCCCGATACAGTTAGATGATTTATATCTTCATTTTCAGTTGTTGGCATTGCTTGCTTTTCTTCATTCACAGCTTTCGTCATGAAGGTTTCTGCGGCGGTTTTACTACAATTCAAAATCTATTTCAGTAAAATTGTATGCGTAGATTTATCTAGAAAAGACGGCATGTCCATCAGGCCGCAAAACTTGCACAATCCTTCGTATCCTATTCCTAGTATTCTCATTACAAAAATGAAACGTCTGTTTATTTCATAAGAATGCCCAACGAAAGAACAGGAAGGAATATATTCATTTCCACAGTTATTACATGCAACTACAATTTTGAATCCCAGCCCACGTGTACTTGCTGTTTGAAACACTACATTTCCATCACATTTTTTACATTTTATAAGAGCAGAAATTGCAGTGAATACCTGAATAAAATTTATTATTCGAAATTCAGTACTGCTGTCTTTAGGTACATCATCTTCAGTGTTTTGTTTTAATTTTTTAGAAGATGTACTCTGAATACTTTCATCACGTTCGGCTGTTTTCGGATTAAAAACATTCTTTCTTTTGACTGAACGCGACTTATTAATTTTTTCAGAACTCCGAAGTTCTCTTGAAACCTTTCTAGAATCACGTCCCATGGTTAATAATTTAATTCACTTGAGAAATAATTTATCACAAAACTATCGACTGATCAGTGCAACGACTACAGGTATACTGGCAACCAAAAATTATTTTTCAGTTCTTGTACTACCTACAAATTGTGAATATATGTAGAAGGATTTATATATATATATAATTATACATACATTAAAATGGGGAGATATTCATGACAATGAAACCCGAAAGGTCGGTTGCTTGCAGCTGTTTCTAGCTACCTGCTCTCGAATGCCACGTAGCACCCGAGTGTCCTTGGGTCATTGTTAAATAACTCGAAAAGAATTTGTCGGATTCACTTCAAATTTTCACACAATATTTTTAAAATATTATACTTTAAGAAAATGCAAAAAAAAATCGATTTTTTGAAAATTCTGACTACCCCTAACCCCTTAAGGAGATCCAGGCGAAGTAATTAAATTTTTAAAACTTCCTGAAAATTTGTAAATTTAATCTACGTACCTCAATAATTAATAAAAAAAACTAATGACATATTAAAGTTAGCAGTCACTTGATTTATTTTTAATTTTTTAACAAACAAATTTCTTCCAAAAAATTTTTTTAAAAAAATAGGATTTCTTCATTTTTTAAAATTTCATGCCAATTTTATTTTTGCCATAATTTATTTGTTAAAAAAATTCTAAAAACTATAAAATATCTGCTAAATTAATTTTCCGAAAAAACTAAACAAAACTAGGTTTCCGGGATATTTAATCCAATAATTAGGTTTGAAAATTGTAATTTTTACATGTAGGTAAATGGAGATTCCAACAGCCGGGTACTTAGTTAAGAATTTAATAGAATTAACGGTTTAAAAAAAATTTTATTTTTAGCGAATTTGATTGAAAAAATAAGCTTTCGATTAAAACAAAAAAAAAGTAGGTTTCCAAACGTATTACGGAGATATTTTGTATCGCGTTACAAATACCATAAGGGCGTAGAAAAATTTTGAGCTCTCATGCAACCCGGGAACCATAAGGGCGTATAATAAAAATTTTATTCTTTTTTTTCTGTCGAAAAAAATTTTTAGTTTAGAGAAAAAAATTTTTTATGTTTTCACTTTCTTTTATTACCTAAAAATGACTATTTACTGATATTGCATGATAGCGTTATCAAAGTAAATACCCAAGAAAATATTAGCAAGTCTAAAAAAGTTTTTCAACAAGAAATTATCAATTTTATATTTAATAGTACATTATTATTTGTGTAAAATTATATAAAAATAAAAGATAGTTCATTACATAAAAATGATCAATAATATAAAATTTTGGATAAATCTTCATCAATATTAATATAAATATATATGTATAAATCTACTGTTTAGATGATAATTCATGAATTGTTTCGACAATATCATCAAGCAAACTTGAAGCTCCAATTCTGAATGATTCTTTATTCAACCATTCTTCCCCTAATTCTTTTTTGATGAGTATTATCCATTCGAGTGCCTGAATAGCCGTTTTTATTCCACCAGCTGGTTTGATTCCGACCTTCAAAAAGATAATTTCTATAAGTTTCTTGAAAAATTAAATTTATTATTTTATATTGAATGTAATAATTACTTTTTCGCCGGTTAATTTTTTATATTCCTTAATAGCTTCACACATAACTATTCCAGCTGGTAAAGTTGCATTAACTGCCTCTTTACCTGTAGACGTTTTAATGAAATTACTTCCAGCAGCCATTGCTACCATGGATGCTTTGTAAACATGATTTAAACTTGGAAGATCGCCAACAGATAGAATTATTTTCATAATTTTATTTCCACATGCTTCTCTCATCTTTGATAACTGCTTCAGTAATTCATCCCAATCGTGGGTCATTACTAGTGATCTATCAATAACTACATCAATTTCATCAGCTTCAAGTTTTGCTGCATCAACAACTTGATGCAACCGTACATTGAATGGTAATTTACCCGATGGAAAATCACCGGAAACTGTAAAATAAATTATTTGTTTACAAATAATAATTAATTACAATTGGTAGACATAAATTTTACGAAAAAATATCCCTGAATAAAATATTCACAAAAAAAATATCCCCGACAAGTTATCCTTCGAATTCGTTATAGTTTTTGAAAATTAAAAAAAAAATTATTAAAGAGTACAACACGGTTAAAAGCGTTTGTGATGGTCTAATATTGAATAAACACACATAAAAACCATGTTAAAGGGGCGCAACACGATTACCCGCGTTTGTATTGGTCTAATATCGAATAAACACATTCTGACATTGAAGTATTCATGTTCGGTTCGACACTTATATTTAATAATTAGTATTATATTATTGCAAATGTGATAATTTTACGTAATAAGTATTGTAATTAGCTATTAGTGTGATATTAGGGTGTGCCAAAATATAACTTCCGTGAAGAACCTTTTAAAATTGGAATTTTGAGTTCCGCTTTTAACAGAAGCTGTGTTTGGAGGTTTCATGAGATATTTTGGGGTGAGACGATAAATTCGATTTTCATAGAATTTTTTAACAGAAGCTTAGTTTGGAAATTTCCGCTGAAAATTCAAAATTTGGCCGGAAGTGCCCAATTGAATATCTTGTTAAAAATTCTATGTAAATCAAATAAATCCTTTCACCCCGAAATATTTAAGGAAATGCCTAAACACAGCTGCTATTAGAAGCGGTACTCAAAATTCGAATTTTAAAAGGTTCTTCACGGAAGTTACATTTTGGCACACCCTAGTATGATATATTTATTATTATCCTATGTTGTAATTGTTGTCATATGTTTTTGGTATAAAGTGATTGATAATAATGATTAAATAAATTTATAATTTTTTTGCCGTAATTTGTTGTTACTTATTATTTTAGCTCCCCACTTTAAAAATATTAATATTTTTTTTACTCGTGTAATTTTAATGTTATGTGTGTGTTTATCTTTGTTATTTATAGTTTTTTTTTTTAATAAATTCTGTCTGTTTGGTATCAATTGTCGGGGATATTTTGTCGGAGGATTAATTATCGTGGAACCAATTTTACAAACCAGTAGCTACGGAAATGTATCGAGCATCATGATTCTCCAAACAATCCATAGCATCTTGAACTCTTTCACTGTAAATACAAACAGCTGCTGGATGCAACTTATCGTGTGTATCAAATGGTTTAATTGCCTAAAAAAATATTTATAATTAATTAAAAAAAAAAAAAATTGCTGTCAGATTGATAAATAAAATAAAAATTAAAATATTATACTTTGAGACATAGAGCTTGGATAGTTTCCAGTGTATCGGTTTCATTTAAAGATGTTAGATCAATGAAAGTAAGAGCTTTCCGCAGCCAAAAAAGTTTATCTTCATCAGCCATAACACTAACTTCTTTTGATATCTCCTTGACTTTATTATTGATAAATATTAAATCAATATTTTTTTCATTATTTAGGCCTAACATTATGAGTATTTTCGATTGAGCCGTCATTATGAATAATTTTACTTTTAAAATAAAAATAAAACTGCTAATAAACGTCAGCTATCCCAAATACGTCATCAATAATATCAACTTGAATTTACAGTTTAAAAATAAAAGTATATTTTGTGCGATTAAAATATATGTATTTTAGATTTTTATTATCGTAAATAAATATTATTTACAAACACATTTAACCTATAAAACCTTTCAAGTACAATTGTTTTTTTTTTTTTTTTTTTTTTTTTAATAACACGGATTTTGCATTAAGCTCAATTGACTAGAGGTCCCTAGTTGTTTATTCGAGGTACTAAATTTAAACATAACAAATCACAATATATGCGTATGTACATACGATTATAAGTTATTACTTTCATTACTTGTCAATTTTTATTATTTAAGTTTTAATTATATTTCACTATAGTTAAATATTTATGGCACTGAAGTTAGCAGACGTCTAAAAACTTTTGATTTTTTTTTATTAATTAAATTACCACTAAAAAGATATTTCTAAAAAATTGCACTTATAGTTTTTCAAGTTTTTTACAGGTGAAAATTTTTTTTTAATTATTTAATTGAAATTTTTTTGAATAAAAAATTTCTAAAAATTTTAAAATGGCGGCTAACTTCATTTTGATAAATATTTCTATTATCTATTATTGTTATTTGTACTGTTCCCACTGTTCCCAGTATTCTTTCGTTTGCATTTCACAAAGCCGTGATACGGTACGATCGAATGCAAATAATTCTTCTTCTCCAGTAAAAATATTTGATTTATGGTTATCAGAGCCATGAGATATTGCTAAATCATCCATGAGCATTCGTTTCTCATCGGTGTATTCGGAATCACCTTCAGGTACAAATAATTTATTAGGAGCAGCTGCTGCCGATATCACAACTCTTATCTATTCACAATTGAACAAAAATAAATTTTGGTATTAAATAAAAAAATAACTTTATGAACATTGCTATCACAAAATAAATAAATAAATGACATTGAAGTTAGGCTGTCACTTGACAATTTTTTAATTTTTTTTAACAAATAAATTTGCTCCAAAAAATTATTTTTAAAAAATTGCATTTGTAGTTTTTTAAAATTTCTAAACGTCAATTTTTTTTATAAATTTTTTTTGCCATAATTTATTTGTTAAAAAAATTATTAAAATTATCAATTATCTGCTAAATTACTTTTCATAATAAATAAATAAATGAATAAATAAAAATATAAATAAAATACTCAACAATATTATTTACCTTATTATCATACAAAGTATCGATCAACGTAATAAATCTTCTTGCTTGTGACTTAAGTCGTAAATTAAGTAAAGGGACGTCTCTTATAATGACTGTATGGAATGCTTGAGATATTTCAAGGTAATCACTTGCTCCTAAAGGCTGTTTTTTTTTTAATAAATTAAAAAATTAGTATCTAATTATAGAAATTCTTTCTTAACGTAAGGGGGATAGCCACTGTGAGGATTGAAAAAATAGGTGATTTTCGGGAATTTTTTGGACTGGGATAATAAAAGAATTTAGGGATCGGATTTTTTTTGTTTTCTAGAGTATACATTGAAGATTATTCTCTTAAATTTTTGTTAAAAAATAGCATGTTGTTACAAAGTTATAAGCATTTTTGTGGAGCACCAAAAAAATTTACCCTACCACGGTACCCTACCACCAACAAAACAATTAAAAATATTTTAATGAAATTTTAATGAAACGCAGATAAACATGTTGCGCCCTTTTAACAGGGTTTTTGTGTATCTTTTTGACATTATAATATTTTGGTTTTTAAACTTCTTTTTAATGAATTTTAAGATATTTTGTCCACAGATATTCTAACAAAAGATATTTTATCCTGAGGATATTTTGTCTTAAGAATGTTTTGACAAGGATATTTTGTCCAAGGATATACTCCGGTATATAAACTCCGGTTACCCAATCATAGGGACCGGCTCTTAATAAAAAAATTTTTTTCTTTTAAATTTCACTGTGGCTATCCCCTTAAGTAAACGTACAGTCAACAGTGCTAAAGACACATACATAGTGACTTTTATTAAATTTATTAGTAATTAATTATAAAACTTACTCTATCACATAATTCTTCGAATGTTGAATCGATAATTTGCCCACAAGTTTTTTTAAATGTCACATTGCGACCTTTAAATGATAAAGTTTTCGGCCTAACAGTGTCGTTTTCCATTGAACACAAGTATTTGAAGATCGTATCTACAGCGTCTTCTGGATCCTGACCACTAATAAAATATTTGGTATCTTTGCCTGAGCCCAATTTTAATCTGTAGTCTATTCCTGACTCTAGAGTTTCAATGGCACAATGATCTTTAAGTACTTGAATGAACGGTATAAAATTACTTCTTTGTAATCCATTTTTATACAAATTATCTGGTGATCTATTACTCGTTGCCACAACGACTACTCCATTAGTAAAAAGCTGAGTGAAAAGGCGTTTTAAAATCATAGCATCAGCTACATCAGTGACCTGGAAAAATTAAAATTCATCTATAAATGATTAGCTAATAAAATTAAGAATAAAAAAAAAGTTAAATAAATAAATACTTGAAACTCGTCAAAGCAGAGCAGCCAAGTTTTTTCAGTAATCATTTGAGCAACTGGAGGTATAGGATCAAATGGTTTGAGTTTCGTTTCACTGGCATCTCTCTTTATTGTTTGTTTAACTTGATGAATTTTTGCGTGTACATCCAACATAAATGAATTGAAGTGAACTCTTTGTTTATTTTCTATCTATAGTGATAAAAATGAATAATTCGTGTTACTAGTATTAAAAGGGTGTAATTCTTAGGAATATTTTTACATAAATTCTTAGGAATACTTTTTTGTATAAATCTGAAAATTTTTTTTTCGAGATACACTTTTTTGGCTTTAAGAAAAAAAAGTTTTATAGCTAAAAGGGCGTACATGAAAAAATAGTAAAAATAGCTTCTAAGGACCTCAAAATGTCGATGAAATGAAAATCAAACTCAAAATCAATCGAAATCAAACTGAAAACACTAATACATCCCAATTTTTTTGTATTTTGTGAAAATTCATTCAAAGATATCGAAGTAAAATTTATAATTTCTCGGTAATGACTGTCGTTTTATTAAAAATGGTCGTATGGAAGTCGTAAAAAACCAATTTAAGGGGTTATTCTACTTTGGCACTTACACAGAAAAAAAATAATTTCTTGAATCAAGAAAGTTATAAGGAAGACCGAGGTTATTTTGGAGCAAGACGAAATTTTCTTGGCTTGAAAAAATTTAACTTCATTCAAGAAATTTTTAATCTTCCTTAAAATTTTCTTGATTTAAGAAAATTTACACTTGACTCAAGACTTTCTTTCTTCCTGTGTACAAAATTTGGAATTTTTTTTTTCATTTTTGTAAAGTAGACTAGCTTTTACTCGCATTGAAGCCTTTAAATAAATATTTAAGATCATTACATTCCAATAGAACTGAATCAATGTGATTCTAATTTTTTAACAAACAATTTTATTGTCTTTCGTAAAAAATAATTTTTTTTTTTAAATAAAAAGTATCTTATGTTACTTCTAATACCTCCAAGGATGTGTGCACAAAGTTTTATGATAATTACTTAAATAGTTTTCGCGTGAAAGCGTAACAAACAAACTTACATTCACATTTATAATATTAGTAGGGATATATTCAAAAATATTATAACAAAATTTTAGAAAGATTTAAGAGCATTCTAACTACATTTTTTCGTACGTTGAATGCTACATGAGCGCTTTTATTTATCTCAACTGGTAGGTATACCAGAGCGTTTCTGAACTGCTTGTTCAAAAAATTTCTGAATCGATCCTTATAAAATTTTAAATGCATATTCTGCACACATCGCTATATCCCCACGCAGAATTATTGCATTATTGATTGTTTTGATATATTTTTTTGCGAAAAATCATTTTGCTATTTTTGAGTAAAAATTAATACTTGTGCTGCGGGAATAGACATCTCATAAATTATATCTTTGCATCCAGATTAAAACGGAAAGAAACAATTACTTTAAAAAAAAATAAACAATTTTGTCGCAAGAAATTAATTTGTTGGAAATTTTCAACAATTTTATGTTTTAGCTGAAGAAATCACAATTTTTCTTAAAGTGACTTCTTTGTTCGAAAAAGTTTATTTTATTTGAAAAATAAGAATTTTACACAGACTACTTCAAAATTTTCATCCAAAATCGTTTTTCCCAAATCTAGAAAATTATTTAACACAAAAGTTACTTTAAAAAAAAATTTTGATTTCTTCAGCTAAAAAATAAAATTGTTGAAAATTTTCAACAGGTTAATTTCTTGTGACAAAAATGTTAATTTTTTTTAAAGTAATTGTTTCTTTCAGTGTTGATCAAGATATTAAGATAAATTTTTTAATTAATCAGATGTCATTTTATAATATCTGGATGTTACAGTTGCTTGAAATCATGTTTTTATAAATTATTTCTCTCAATGGCTCATACAAAAATAGGTTTTAAATTATTACTTCCGTTGAAATTTATGAAGTAAAAATTAACAATTTCAAACAAGTTATCAGTATTTGTTCACTTTTTTAAGAACAATAAGTTACGCAGTTGTAGCATAAATATAAAATTAATTTATTATCATAATTTAATTGCTTGAACAATAAAATTTTAGTATTTTCCCAGTATTTATTTATACATTTACAATAAATTGAAAAAAAATAAATTTCGAAATAGAGTTAATGCTCCCGTTAACTTATAAATTTATTAAAAATAATCCAGTCTAAAGTATAAAATTCAGAATAAAGGAGGTTTTTTTTTCTAACCAATGAAATTGCAGGTACTCATAAGTACAATCGGTAGTATATCCTTCAGCTGTAACTATAAAATCTTCATTTCACTTGTATTTTTGTAAGCTACATTTCAGTTGTAAAATAAAAAAGCTTCTCTGTGAAGTATGAGATAAAAAATAAAATATTATCAATTATCATTATTGCTCTTTTTGCAACAAACATTGTCGCTCTAAAAAAGAAAATGGTTGATTTATCTGTCGGTGACACAATTAATATAAATGATTTGAAACCTGAGTCTACTGAAACATATAGTGACCTATTTAATGGTCATGATAACAATTCTTTACATATTTTTGAAACTAATAAATTAGCGGGAGTTGAAAAAATTACTATTGAAAAGAAAATGTGTATACCTTTTGAATCATTAGCATCGTACTATTATCCATCAGTTAACGTTGATGACAGAAAATTCGATTTATCAAAAATTTTAAACTTAACAAATCAGGACAATTTATTTGACATTAGTCCTTACTACATCCGGAGTAGGTATTCTTACGGAATTGTTAAAGTATGTCAGGTTGTAAAGAGCCAAAAGTTACTTAATGAGGGGCTCAATCAAAACGATTTGACAATGCTCAACGTTCACATAAATTATAGACTATTGTTGGATAGAACGGGTGTACTACGACTTCGACAACAAAATGAAACTCACTACGTCTCGTCAATTACTATTGGAAGATGTTTTCTGCAAGTTAGTATTTAAAAAAAAAAAATAATAATAATAATTTTTTTTTTTTTTTTTATTTATTTATTTGAGAAAAATATGCCAAGGCAAATGCCAAATAGCAAGGTGTATACAAAAAATTTTTTATATAACATAATAACATAGTAACATAGTATCACATAAGAACTATTTAAATTTTTAAAAATTTTTAATGAGCAAATAAAGTTCAATATATAATTTGAGACAGAGCAATTTGATTAATGTGACGACATACATAAACAGTCTGATACGTTTGAGATTTAATTTGTCATAACCATCACAGCTTGAGAGAAATTTTTAAAAGATGATGAGAACTTAATGATCTTTCAGTTCAGATTTTAGCAAATAATTAAACATTTTGTTTTTAAAGATTTCTAGACTCTGAGAATTTACAACTTCAGTTGGTAGATCCTTCCACAGGCGGATAGTTGAAACAATAAAGTTGAAGCAATAATTTAGTAAAAAACTCACTTTTGTTTCAGGTTTACGCCAATCTGGCTGAATTGTGTGGTTAAAATCTTACAACATATTTTGACACCGAAAATTTTATGAAGTCTGTTAGATACTCCAGTCGAATCAAAATCACCACTGGAAATCGCGAGCATGAAAATCAGATCAATAATTACGCTAATTTATTTAAAAAAACGCTTTATCAATTACGGTTCTTGGAATCAGAAACAATTTTATAATAGATTCAAATTTATTTCGGAAAAAAGCGTCATTGAACTTGACCTAAAAACTTTACCTGATCTGCATGAAACAATACCGCCGCTGTTGCTTATTAAGAATAAATTTTTGTCTGACATTGTGCCAGGAGATGTGATCAATGTAAATAGTTTGAAGAGTTTGACTTCATTGATTAAAGCCGATAATATTTTAGTAGAAGTACCCGACCACGATATTCCGCAATTTACGGCTTCCAATTTCACTAACTGTGATAAATTCAATGAAGATGATCCAGTTGAACTTGGAATCGCTCCTTATGGAGTGCATTCAGATTATTTTACGGAACCTTTTTACAAATTTGATATTGTCAACGAAGTTGCAAAGCGAAGAAACTACGGTGTTGATCCAAAGTACTTGAATAACAGGTACAAGTGTCTGAAGGTTAAAATTTGTTCTGGATTGAAAAGAACTAAATTAATCATTCCCTCGGTCTACGTCATTAATTTGGACAAAAATGATATTGATAAAGTCCGCATTTTCGACAGTAAAAATGTCGTTCTGCGTCACAAGTTAGGCAACGAAACACACTATGTCGCTCGCACTGAAAAAGGAAATTGCTTGTTTCAAGTACGTATCCATTGTATCACAACTCAAAATTATTTTATGAACCAAAAATAAATTTTTCTTTAATTCAAGGCGCTGATTTACGAAAATTTAGACGGCTCTTCGCATAACCAAAAAATTAAAGGTCCGCTTTTGTTTAAAGGCGATATATTGTCAACAAATAACGACCACAATCTTGAAAAATGGGCAGAAGAATTTGTTAATGATTTTCCAATTGAAAGTTACAAGACTTTAGCGGAACTATCTAATTATCAGATTGCTTTACAAGCCTTTGACTCGAAACTTTCTCATGAAAGCTACTCCAATACAATGATAAATATGTATTTAGATAAGCTAAATTAAATTTAAGATTATAAGTGACAAGAAAAAATATTTCATACTGTTTCTCAGCATCTTTTGATTGTTCTATAAATTACATAACAGTTAAATTCATATTGCCTTGCATGAATTGAGTTAAAAAACTGTTAATCACATTACTAGAGATTAAAATACGCTGATAAAAAATTTAATTTGACTCAAGAGCAAGAATCTTGAACCAAGAACACCATTTTGAATAAAATGAATTTCTTGAGCCAAGAGAAAAAGTTCTTGAGTCAAGAGGAAATATTCTTGAGTCAAGAAAATTTTCTTGGTTTAAGAATTTTTCTTTTTGCTTCCAGAAATTCATTTTCTTCAAAATGGCGTTCTTGGTTCAAGATTCTTGCTCTTGAGCCAAGTTAAATTTTTTATTTTTATCAGTGTAGTCTAATCTTTTAATAATTATCCAATTAATGAGTATACATAGTGACTTACACAATTTGTATTATATAACAATGATACTGAAGTTAGCTGACAGCCGTCAATTTTTTCTAATTTTGTAACAAATCAATTACATTAAAAAAAAATGCATCAAAAATTTTCACTAATAATTTTTTTTAATTGTCACATGTGCAATTTTTTCATTAAATTTTTTTAGTAATAATTTGATTGTTATAAAATTCTGAAAAAATTTCTATTGTCTGTCAACTTCAGTGTGATTATAGAACATCATATAAATCTAACGCGTACTCATGAGGATCTGGGTTCGATTGCCAGTCCGAGTTCTAAATCTTATATTTTTCAAATTCACTATTTTCTTTCAATGAATTTTTAAAGTTGCGACGATTCATTTAACACTCGAACAGATACTTTCATCTCAATTTCCAAAATTCAATTTTTCATGAGATCTCGATGTTTTGTGAGGTCCTTAGAAGCTATTTTGACTATTTATTTAAATACTTAAAAATTTTTTTCTTAAAGCCCAAAGAGTGTACATCGAAAGTTTTTTCTTCACCTTTGTTAACCAGATTTTTACCTTTTTACATTTCCAAATTAATTAGAGAAAAAAAATATTTTATACACCCTTTTTGCATTAGTAACGCGAATTACTATAAATAAATTGTAATCATAAATTCTAAAAATACTTAAAAAAAATATATAAAAGTATTTACTTGACAACAATTGTAGAAAAGATCCATTAACATTGTTTTACCACCGCCTACAGCACCATAAATATACAGTCCTTTCGGTGGTTTATTAGCATTACTACTTTTGAGCCATTTACTTAAAAACGATGAAGCTTTAGAAGGTTTATAGCCTTTCAGATCTTCGTAAACTCTTTGTAAACTTTCAACAATTTTTATTTGATAATCATCTTGAATTAATTCATTGTTAGCTATTTTCTTCTTTAATACCTCTCGTGGACTATTGTCATCAGCATGACTGTCATTTTTAAGTACTTTATTTGTGTATTTTCTACAAATACTTAGTGGTTTCTCCTTTGGAACACATAATTTGACAATGTACAATTTATTCAGTCTCTTTGATAAATTATAATAAGCCATTATCAAAATATCTGAAAAGAATAAAATAAATAAATAATAATAAATTTTGTTTTAAGGCATTAAAAAAATTAATAAAATAAATTATAAGAAAATATACTTACCTACTAAGAAAAGCTAGAAAAATTATGTTCACGTAACACTATTATATCTTTAAAATCTTTACAACATCGTGTAAATATATATGTATATTATTGCAATTAAAACGTGTTATTTATTTAATTCCAATTTGAATATTTATTAATTGTATTATTGAATGGTAACGTCAACACTATTTCTAAATTATTGATAAAAAAATAAACTTCTAAATAAATAATTAAATTGTACTAAAAATGTATAAAAATAACATTCACAACTGGCCTTTCTTTTATTTTTCATTACAGTCATCATATTTACAAATCACGTTGTAGTTTATTTTAGATTTTAATTATCATATTAGAAAATTATATAAATATATGTGTAGCGGTTATGTTTAGTACAAGACATTTCAAACAGAGAGCGTTACCGTTTTCTTACACTAACGCTAACTACTCACAGTCAGAAAGTAGATCAGCTGGAACAAACATCGACCAAGAGGGGAAAAAATACCAGCTGGAGGATTCAGTGGGTGATATATGGTGGATTAGTTGATTAGTTACTCAAATTTTATTAGATTAAAGAAGAAACAATGATTAAAATATTCATCACATGGTACTTATAAAAATAATCTTTGTTTACATAAAAAACTACTTCGCTATTAATCAAGATTTAAAAAATAAGGGATGATTAAGTCAGTATCGTAGTGTATGTCATTCATTGTGATTATCCAGTTAATTATTTTAATTGTAATAGATTAAAATTTTAAATATAATAATTAAAAACGATGGCACAAGGAACTCCTGAATCTGATGTTGGGAGCTTTGAATGTTTCACTAATTACACTGCGCCTGAAGTGTTTATTCAAGGACTTGCCGGGCTTGTCGACCAACAAGATGTTGAATCTATGATAAGAGCTCAAAAACAAATGTAATTATTTTATTTTTTGTTTATTTATTTATTTAATTCAATCGACCCGAGAACAAGTGTTTCCTAAGGGCCATAAAGTACATGACATTAAAGTTAGCTGTCACTTGACAATTTTTTTATTTTCTTTAACAAAAAAATTGCATTTTTAATTTATTAAAATTTCTACAAGTCCATTTTTTTAATAATTTTTTTTTGCTATAATGTATTTGTTAAAGAAAATTAAAAAATTGTGAAATGACAGCTAAATTGAATGTCATGTAAAGTACAGAGTATTTCATTAATAGTGAGCAATTTTATAAATTTTTTTTTTTTTATAAATTAAAGTAAATTTTTATAGGTTTTATAAATTTAAGTGAACATTTTAGAATTAGTTTTTATAAATTATATCATAATTATAATAATTACTTAAATATGTATTGTATTGATTATGTTATGACAGTAATAATAATAATAATAATAATAATAATAATAATAATTATTGCTTTGTTTTTTTTTTCCAGGTTACAAAGATTTGAAAAAACTAATGAAATGCTTACCAATTGTAATCAATTGTCTATTAGCCGTCTTAAATCTACTGGAGCTGAGTTTAAAAAACACACAGCTTTGTTGACTGAAATGAAGAAAGATTTAGATTATATATTTAAAAAAATTAGAGTCGTCAAAAATAAGTTAAATCAGCAGTATCCACAAGCATTTAATGGTTTGTATTTTTATAAATTTATGAATAATACTGAAGTTAGCAGTCAGCTGTTAATTTTAAAAATTTTTTTAATAAATCAATTACTATACAAAAAAATGTTTCTAAAAATTTTCACTTGTAATTGTTATTAATTTTTGCATGTGAAACTTTTTAATTTAATTTTTTTATAATAATTTAATTGCTATAAATATCTAAAAACATTTTTATATCTGTCAACTTCAGTGTCATATTTATGAATTGTTAGATAATTTGTAAATTAATGAAAAATTGTATTTATATCATAATATAGAAGCTGTAAGGAGTAGTTTGGCTGAGGAAGTGTTAGTTGAAGATGTTCATGAAGGACCAAAACCATTAGAACCAGAAATTATTCCTCCAGTAATTGTTTCATCTTCAGCAACTGAAAAAGATCAGGACCCAGATTCTGATGGTAATCAACACGATCTTAAATAGTCTTGTATGTATGCGCGAGTATGTGTATGTGTGTCTGAGGGTGCTTATATAAGATTAATGATTATTAACTATCTTCAATAAAACTATTTGAATTTAAGATAATTATATAATTAAACGTTAAATTTAGTTTCAATAATTTTATCAGTATTACAAATAAGCCATTTAATATTATTTATTATTTTTATAATAGTCAATTTTTGGGATTTATTTTTTAATTTATAAGTAAAATAAATGTTATGTGTTTTCATGTTGGCTTTATAAAATAGTCTATTAAAAATGTGCTTTATTTGAATCTTTTTAATAACACAAAAAAGATATCAATTTTTACTAGATGATGGATGTTTGTGTTTTAATTATATTTTTATGCTCAAAGATATTACTAATTAATAATTAATTATAATGATTTAATACTGTAAATAATAGAAAATTGTACTTCGATTTTAAACGCGCTTACAACTATTCAAAGCATGTAATTTATTCTAATATTTATTGTTGATAAAAAATTTAGATATAAAATTTATAGTGAAATTACAAAAAATTAAAAGAAAAAATACAACTATTAATTTTATAATATACATGTGCATACTTAATTTACTATGATATAAGTATACTGTACATAGATAATAATTTGCACTAAATATTAAGTATATATGTGTACGTGTACAATCGCGGATATTAATCTTTAACTATCAAATTGTTAGAGTTATAAAAAAAGTAAAACACGGATAGTTAAAGATTAATGTCCGTGATTGTATATATAGTTCCAGTCGAGGAGTTTCAGTTTGCGAAGCTGCGTAAGAGAGAATTAAAAAGAAAAGACGATAGCTCATCAACAGATAGCAACAATGATCAAAGTCACGCTGACGATTCATCGGCTACATCAGACACCAATTGATTCAATTACATAAGAAGATTAATAAATTTTCTACTGTTTTTTCAAGAAATTTTCATCACTATTATTTATTTATTTACTTTCATAAATAAAACATTAAGTAAATGACAATAAATCGATTACTATCATTACTAAATTTGCATTGATTTTAAATAAGAGATAGGAGTAAATAAGTCAAAAATTATTCCATTTAAAATAGGAAGACTGTTTTTTTCAACTCCACTTTCCTTTTCAGCAACGTCGTCTTTAAGTGACGTTGGTAATTAATTTGTACTGAGACTGATTGCTGTTACTATAAAGTGTAAAAGTACAAGGAAAATATGAGTCCAAAATATTGGTTCCAAAGGACGATAAATTATTTACCATCCAGCAGTTATAATTATCTTCTGAAATTCATAACTTAATGTCAGACCAAGGTAAGGATTTTAGAATCTTTTACTAATAAGTATTTTAATCAAGAATTCAGTCTTAGGAATTTAAAATGAAAAACGCTAACAGAGTTAGCAGAGGAACATTGAATATTACCCGAATCATGAATATGCATAAAACTAAGAAGTAGCATCTTTACTTAAAAGAATTCATACTGATTATTCAAAAAAATTAATTCAATTTATCTTTTGAAACTAGTTCCTTTTTTAGATAACTTAATTTGAGTAAAAAGTTAATTCAGCAGATATTTGAGAACTTTGAGAATTTTTGTAACAAATAAATTATAGCAAAAAAAATTAGAAAAAATATTGACGTGTAGAAATTTAAAAAAATTAAAAATTTCATTTTTTTTAAATAATTTTTCGGAAGAAATTAGTTTCTTAAAAAAAATTAAAAAGTGGTGAAGTGTCTGCTAACTTTAATGTCGTAAAAATGCTATACTTCTCTCTATTATAGATGTATTCCGGTATTTCCTGGTTAGAAAAAAGAATTTAAAGCAATTGACGATGTTTTTTCTTCATAAGAGAATTCAAAAGTATTAAAAATATTCAGAACTATTAAAAAGTTTAATAGTTCTGAATTAAAAGAACTTATTAAAAAGTTTTTTACATGTGAATTTTTTTTTTAATTGTTAAATTGAAATTTTTTCAATAAAAAATTTCTCAAAATTTTGAAATGTCGGCTAACTTCATTTTCATCATTAATACTGTTACAAATAGGTTGTTAGGACCTAATTTTTTTGCGTAAAAAAAAGAAGAAAAAATTTGTGTAAAGTACACGAAAAAAATACATCAAGAATAATTACAGTATAAAATGTAAAATTGGTCCCGTCATAATCAAAACTAAAAAAATTACAGTTTGAAATAATAATGCTGAAGTTAGCCGTCAGCTGTCAATTTTAAAAATAGTAATAACAGATCAATTACAATAAAAATATGCTTCTAAAAATTTTCACTTGTAGTTTTTATTAATTTTCACATGTGAAACTTTTCAATTAATTTTTTTTTTTTAATAATTGCATTATTATAAAATTTTAAAATAATTTTTAATGTCTGCCAACTTCAGTGTCATTTGAAATAACATTTTTTTAAATTCAATTTTTTAATTTAATTTTCAGAGCTTTCAATGTAAATATCACAATATCACGAAGCGCTACGTTGAATTATATAATGTAATTTTATGACATTAAAGTTAGCTGTCACTTGACAATTTTTTAATTTTCTTTAACAAAAAAATTATTTTAAAAAAAATTGCATTTTTAATTTATTAAAATTTCTACAAGTCCATTTTTTAATAATTTTTTTTGCTATAATTTATTTGTTAAAAAAAATTAAAACAATTGTGAAGTGACAGGTAAATTTATGGAACTGAAGTTAGCACACGTCTAAAAATTTTTGATTTTTTTATTAATTAAATTACAACTAAAAAGATATTTATAAAAAATTGCACTTATATTTTTTCAAGTTTTTTACATGTGACAATTTTTTTTTAAATTTTTTAATCAAAATTTTTTCAATAAAAAATTTATAAAAATTTTTAAATGTCGGCTAACTTCGTTATCATTTGCTATTTCTATACTTATTTAAGTTGATTTATCGACAACTAAAAATGACACTAAAGTTAGCAGACGTCTAAAAATTTTTGATTTTTTTTTTTTAATTAAATTACAACTAAAAAAAAAAATGGGTGCGTGTACTTATGTACGCGCGTGAGAAGTTATACTTCTTTGGCATCATTAAAAAATAGTTTTTAATTGCATGCAAATAATTAATTACAATAAAATAATAGAAGGATTGGAAAAGGATAATCAACAAAGTTCAGTTTAAATTTGAAAAATTAAATAAATAAATATTTATTTTCTTACATTAAGTCTAACATAAATTGTCTTATTATTCGAATTGTATTTTTAATTAAATGATGTCCACTTCCATAGTATCTTCCCGTAATGTCTGAATCGGAACTTCAGTTATCAGTGGCTTATGATAACTAAAATATGATACGAAAAGTTTTGTCTTAACAGCGTTGAGATATCGTACAAATACAGCATCTATGGTAGTGCCATGTCGTGTTGTCGAAATCAGAGGATTATTATTCATGGCTAAATTCAAGTCATTTTGGAGGAAATCAATAAGTGGACGAGCATCTTCACGAGAAAAATTGACGTTGAAGTCTCCACTTAAAATTATCGGTAACTTGTCTTCTCCTCTACCAAGATATTCTCCTCCAGCTGTTGTATATGGCCATAATATTCTTTTCAGGAAATGAATGATGTCCATTTTTTGATTTGGAGTAATGTAAATTACCATCAATACAATTTTGTTGCCATCCTCCATTTTGCATTCAGCTGCACAAGCCTCACCAACTGATGTC
Source organism: Cotesia typhae (assembly GCF_013202065.1). NCBI lineage: Eukaryota > Metazoa > Arthropoda > Insecta > Hymenoptera > Braconidae > Cotesia > Cotesia typhae. Next base: position 4,767,496 of record NW_027423756.1, on the reverse strand, counting down.
ACTGTTGAGCTTGCCAATTCCGCCTGTCTTACAGTCATATCAATGTTTGGAGTAATGATATTGGTAGTGTCGTGCATATTCTGATAAATCGCAACTCCTCCAGCTCGAACATTTGATCGCTTATATTGTATTATGCAATTGAAATTTGGTATACTAATCGACTCTTCATTGGCTAACCAGATTTCATTTAAAAGTAAAACATTCGATTTTTGCATAATTGGATCAATGAGATCAATGGAATGGAGCAAACAAATGAGCACGGAGACTTTGACAATTAAAAGTATATATTGCCAACCCTCTCCTTTGATTAATAAAATCTAACAGATCATTGGTGGTAGTTTGTAAACGATTAAGCGAGAGTCTACGGAATTCTTCTTGAAGACTATTTATAGCTGTGGATGCTCTTCGGCCATGATAGAAAGTTTTATCATTGTCTTTTGTTGTAATGTACAAACCTTGAAGACTAGTCACCCGCGTCAATGCAACATACACTAATGACAGTTGATGTGTTTTATCATATTCATAAACAATTTCAGGGTATGTACTTCCCTGAGATTTATGAATCGTAGTTGCGCAAGCGCAAACTAAAGGTAGATGCGATCGTTTAACATTTATCGTTTTGTTGTTATTAAGTGGAATAGTTGCAGATCTTCTTCCTATCGGTACAGCAGTTGTACTGATTTGATGAGAAGCTACATGTCCAGCGACTTTTTTCTTTATTTTTTGACCAATTTTTTGTGAGTCTGGGAAATCAAGCCATACAACATTCACATCTCCTTCATCATTAAATTCAAGATGAACTAATTTTCCAACAGCTCCATTTTCTAAGCCATCTGACACATCGATGTTTGTTGTAATCATATAAAAAACATTCGGCACAAATACGGTTTCATAAGGCAACCCTCCAGTATCAATGAGCGCCATTCTATATAATTTTTGACGTACAAAAGCTGTTTGTTCTGCAGAAGTACAACCAACAAATACGTCTTTAGCAATTGAAGTAGTTTTATTCTGAGCAGCACTTAAAATTCGGTTATTATATCTTGTGACAGCCTCGTTTGTATTAAATAATCTGATTCCATGTGGACATTCTACTTCGGCCTCTGGAGTTGTTACAAATCGCGATTCCAATAAAATTAATTCGCGATCGTTGAGTAATTGACCATTCCCAATTTTTGTCAATATTGAAGAAAACTCTTGGTTTGCCTGCCGCATAACTTGATCTAACTCATAAAATTTGAATCCACGCCATAAAATCTTGAAAACTAGAACAGAAATTGAATAGTACCATTAATAGTCATCAAATTTAAACTAAAAGAATCTTAGATTGATCTTAGATATCAATAATTAATATTAAAAATTGAAAATTAATATATTTATATAATAATATATTTGATATATATATTTAATATACATTTATATATATATATATAAATGTATATATATAAATTATATATATATATATATATATATATATATATATATATATATATATATATATATATATATATATATATATATATAATTATATATAGATATATATAATTATTAAAAACAAAATTTAGAGAATAATAAATATATAAGACAAAATTTGTACTAAATATTATAAGATTCTTAATTTTAAATGTTTATTATTGATTATTTAATATTTTAAAAATAAATTTAATAAATTCAAAAATCGAATTTAAGGTTGGTCATTTTTTAAATATTTTTATTGATTTCTTAATTTAATATTCACTTTTCATTTTTATCAAAAAGTTTTCATTAAATTTATTTAGTTATTTTTATAAATATTTATTATTTATTCAATTTAATAGCAAATATTAAAAATTAATATTATAATTTGATGTTCAATTTTAATTTTTATCACAAACTTTTTATTAAATGTTTTATTAAATTTATTTCTTTATTTTGTGAATATTAAATAACCAATAATAAGTATTTAACATTAATAATTTAATAATATTTAGTGTTAATTATATTAAATAAAAGTATTTTAATTTATATCAATAAATAATACATACACGGATAGTTAACCTCAATTATATTGGAGCACTTGAAAAAGTATATAAGCACAATTTTTTTCACTAATATTCACAAATAGTAAGTAATATCAATCAAAATATTCAATTTAAATCACTACTGAATATAATTTATTAGCACATATATAATTCGCACTTGTATGAAACTCAAACACGTGTTGTGAATGTATAAACTAGAGACATGTTGATAAATATTATAAATATGAAAACAGTGATCAGAGGTGACGAGCGTACCAACATGCGCGACTAATATCGAGGTTCAATTCCTATTTTGTTGGTAGCTTTTTTTTCGAGACTTAATGAGCGGTTAAGCAGACGGCTTCATACTGTTAATTTTGTGTCACAGGTGCGCGCGCATCTTAAAATTTCACTCTCATCATTTTTTCATAACGCGCCTAAAGAAGTATAACTTCAAAAATATTTTTAAAAAATTGCACTTGTAGTTTTTCAAGTTTTTTACAAGTGAAATATTTTTTTAATTGTTTAATTAAAATTTCTTCAATAAAAAATTTATAAAAATTTTGAAATGTCAGCTAACTTCATTTTCATAACTAAAAATGGATGAGACTTTAGAGCTTTGATCAGTTATCAAAGTCCCTTTGAATTAGTGAAGTATGCATACGTGATCAGTTTTGGTCAGTTGGTCGAAAATGACGTATTGTTTATTGTTTACTATATTTTGCATCAGCAATACGTAAAAGGTAGAGAAAGATTTAATACATACAGTCAACATACAGTAGCGCCATCAGCTTCTCGTCTCTTTTCTTCTTCTCTCCTTAATGTACTTTGGTTAGCCTCGATGTTGGCTGAGCGGTTCAATGCGTTGATCCGTTCATACAACTCTAGTGGCAAGGCGCGGGTTCGAATCCCGGCGAGTCGAAAGATTTTTCACATGCTGATACTTTCGATTCTCTGAAGTTCGCTCCAGCGCCGCCTAGGTTTAAGGCAAGTTCTTAACCAACACAGCTCCCTTACCACAAATCACCCAACGGCCGTATGAGAACATACTCTCGGTGCCAATATAATATAATAATAATAATAATAATAATAATACTTTGGTTGGGTTTGGCGCGCGCACTTGCTCTACAAGCTCTGGTGTAGGTGTACCCGCGTACCCGGTGCACCACACTGAACCAGTACACTTGTACATATAAATGCAATCGGTGTTATGTGAGTTAACGGAGTAAACTCAAGCGACCGGCAATATTTTGCAGTCGTTCAGTCAAACACCGGTAACCGAACGCTGCACATCTGCGTTTACTTTTTGATAAATATTGGTAACTTGTGTTTGTGTAGTTGGACTTATGACTTGTCATAATAATTTGATAACGTAATTCATATTTACTTGATAAATTGATCAATCAACCGCTTTCAATTTTAATGTTTAATTGGTAATTAAAATATACTTTTAAACTAAAATATGCTACTTTATAGTTCAACATAGAAATGGAATATATTAATATAAATTAGACAAGTGGTTAACATAATTTGTTTACTACATTTCATAAAGATCAAGGTACGATGAAAAATTATAATTATTTTAATAAACATTTAAATTTTTATTTTACTTATTATTATAACTTTGTTTATTTTAACTCTTAATTGACATTTTAGCTCAAGGTTATTGTTAAATAAATTGAATTTTTATAAAAGAAGCTTTTAAGAAAAATTACATTTAGCCGAGTATAATTAAAGAAGAAAAAATGATTATTATTTCTGATGAACATTCAAAATTTTAATCGTGATATAGCTTTCAATTGAACAAAGTTAATTTTTTTTTTTTTTATTGAATTCAGCAGACATTTTTCAATTTTAAAGTTTTTCAAAAAAATAACTTGGTATTAAAAAAAGGTAAAAATTTGCCCTCACAGTTTTATTTTGATTTCTGTATGTGAAAATTTGATAAATATTGTTTTGTGAAAAAAAAACTCCAACAAATTATCAGCTGTCTACTAATTTAAGTTTAATGGATTTATTATTTATTAATTATATAATTACAGAGTTCAAAATTGCTGTAATAAGAGTGCAATGAAAACCCGCCAGCTGCATATCTTCATAGAAAAAATTGTACTGATCTTCACGTGATTTATGGAAACTGTGTGGTAGCTTAGGGTCTCAAAATTATGCAACTTGAATTGTCACTTCTTATCTTGTTCATGATAATTTAAAATTTTAATTCAAATTAAAAATAGTTATTGAAATAACTAATTGATGAATTAATTGGGTATCACTAGGAATGAAATTTAATAATTGTTGGTAAAATACCAGAAAATAGTCGGACGTCTGCTATTTTCAGTATCACAAGTGTTTATTGTAATATGGATATCGATTAACTGTTGTTAACAGAAACAAAGAGTTTCTGATTTTGACTTGCTTATGTATGTACACATATGTACTGTACGGTATTATATATTAATCTTTCTGTCTCTCACGCGCGGAATAATTCCCTACTAGCCCTCAGGCTTCCTTTATTTTCATCTTTATTTCGGTCTTTCTCTCTCCCTCGCTCTTGACTATTAAATTCTATCCACCAGGCAAGTTGTGGTACGAATGTTCATGTTCACCAGTCAGCATGACTCAGTCAGGTGTTGTGGGCAGTTTTCAATGTTCAAAGAGAATCAAAAGTTCTGCTAGAGACACTCCCTTTAATAATATTATAACTATAACAATAGCTCACCTATATGCAACTTGTTTTGTATCTACTTGATAGAAACTTTTAGTTTTTTAATTACATCATTCTTATGTAATTAATAAAAAATTTTTTTCTTCTTGAACTTAAATAAGAATATCAGATAGTAAGGTAAAAGACCCAGTTATTGACCTAATTGTTTGACACTTGCAATTTTATTCTAATTAAAAAAATAAAATGTTCTCAAAAAAAAAAAAAAAAACAATTATCTTGAAATTTATCATTCAAAAATTGTATTCATTAATTTATTTATTTTTTTAATTAAAATAAAATTGCAAGTGTCAATAATTAGATCTTTTACTTACATATTTGGCGAAAAATCTCTGAGTAAAGATAATCGTGAAACGGTACAAAATATTTCAGTATTAAAACCGCGGGAATATACTGTTTGTGTAGTCGTTATTGGTAGACTCGACATATGTAGACAGTTTGTACATATGATACATCAGATGTAGTCAGTGCAACCAGTAGACATCTGGTCTTATTTATGTCTCTCAACAGAATGTTCTAATATTGAAAATTTCAGTGATGCCACGTGTACAATAATGTATTTTATTTTAAATATTAAATCTAAAACAGTCAAGGAACAATACGATAAAAATTTTAAATTATTAGTCGTTATTAAAATTAGTAGACACTTGGCCATTTTTAGTGTTTAAAAAAAAGTCAATATCCAGAAAATATTCAAAAAAAAATTTTATTTATCGTTTATCAAAATTTTTAGGAATAAAGTCTTTTAAAGAATTTATTTTGTAAAAAAATTGTGAAATTTCTGGTAATTTTAATATTATAATATTTATTATTAATTTTAAAATCGTTTATTTTTAGATTCGATTATGAAAGCAGAGGGATCAAGTTCGGAAATTGTGACACCAAGAAAAATAAAAATCAAGGAAGAAATCAAGGAATGCGAGTCACAGGAAACACTTTTGTCTTTTGATCATGATTTATCGCCTAATACTCCAACAACTCTAACCAGCAGTGTAATTACTCCCAGCGCAATTAAAGTTAGTATCGTTGCTATCAACAATTCATCAATCTCCACTAAAACCCCAGCAACACCAATTGACAAGTCTAACACGGGTGTTAGTTTGGTTTCTAAGGAATCGCTGTCTGGTGATGTAAAAAATAAAGGTAAATTTAAAAATAATTAAACTATAATTAGTAATTAACTAATTCTGACAATGATATAAAATGCAATAAAAAATAAGCATTAAAAGATAAACAACGTCGACTGAAAATTATAAAGAGATTTATAGAGATATAAGGATGCTAAATGTAATAGGGGTTGAGTATATACTATATATACAAATAGTTTTGGGTTCACTTGTTATATTAGTATTATAAATATAATTGCTTATGGTGGTACCCGTATTCAGGGAAATATTAAATGTTTAGCTTAAATCCAGCGCATTTTGAATTATATACATTCAAGAGCCCGCAGCTACACTCAAGAGGTCTCAGTTGTTGGTTTTATGCATTGAATTAAATTTGAGCGATCGATCCAACTTTTAAGAACACATATTACTTAAAAGAAGAAAAAGAAAATTAACATAGTTTTAAAAAAAGAAGATAAATATAAGAAAAAAGAGGTGATCATTCAAGGTAGGCTGTCTGCTAAGCTTATTGGTTTACTTGTACTCGCGTATGTTGCCTATCCGACAACTGCCTGCTCCAGACGCGATAAGGCACGTCCAACACTCGCACCGGGATTCTGCTCTCCACTGATATCATATCCTCCTCATAAGCTACTTTCTCTTCTAGTCCTGTCTCCTATCCTGTCGCTCTCTCAAACTCTAGTTAATAAGCGAGTCTGCAAAAGCGATAACGCTGCTGTTTGTCCGCAACTTATAGTCTTCTTTATCTAATCTTAATTTTTAGATTTTCATTTATTTAAATTATTTTTTATTTAAATGAATATGATGAAATAGATGCACAACCTGATTTAAACCAGCTATTGAAAATATAATAGATCCAATATATATATACATAGAAAATGATGGTCGATTTTGTAAAGGGTGGCACACAAGAATTGGTGAGAGCGAGAGGTGGAGGAGGAGGAAGGAAGGAATTGCGATCAAACCCATCTGTTGCATTGTCCTGGCAATTAGGAGGCGACAGCTGAGTCTCACCGTACTTACTTCCTCTCTCAGTGACTCTCAGTACCGCCTGTGAAGCACGTGCGACTTATCGATCCTATCTGCGTTTTTTTCTAAAGCTCACATACAATAAAATCTCCTAGCTTCAGGAAGTTAGATTGATGCTTCGAATCAGTGAAAACTACTAAGTATCTTGGATTTGTATAACTCTATCAAGCCAAAAATATACCTGATAAGAATTAATAAAATTTCTTCCTGGCAGATTTTTTTTTTTTTTTTTTTAAATTAATAAAACATTTTATTTTTCAAACAATTTATGTAAAATATTTCTGTTGTTATTCCACTAAATATATATATATATATATATATATATATATATATATATATATATATATATATATATATATATATAATAACTGTATACTATCTTGAAAACGACAAAAAGATTTTGGTTGCAGCGGTATCGTCTCTGGCGAATCAATCACAACATGTCAGCAAAGAAGCATTACACGACTGTGAAGATAATACATCTTCGTCTTCGAATAATTGCTCACTCAAAGCAAAGCTACTGTCAGACAATCAGCAACAAAAGCCCTCGGTGGCGGGAAACGATAATGGGCAAATATATTCATCATCGACGGAGAATCTTAGTCCCAAAGCAGTATCTATCAAAATCGAGGACGAGGATCTCTCGATGACAGAGAGCACAAATAAAACCGAAGAAAACTTAACCGTTAGCGAAATAAACAACACGTGTGACTCTAGTCAATCCAATAATCCTAGCAGTACTGGGCTTAAGTCTATCTCAAGTATTTTTGCAGGCCACACTAAACTTAAAAGACTTCTCGGCACTCTTGTACAGTTTGCAAATAATATATCCAATGAAGTTGGGGATACTGTTCGTACTCTAATATTTGGGCTTTTGGTAAGGTCATATGAAAAATAAAAAGTAATGTTTAGTTTCATGGTCCACAATAATACAATCTATAAAAATTGTGTTTACATTTTTTTTTAACAATCATACAATTTTTTGTCTTAAAATTCATAAAAATAAGAATAATTAAAAAAAAAAATGTTAATTTTTAGATAAAAAAAAAATTTTTTTAAATTGACTTATAAATAAATTTTGCTTTTAAAATTTTTTTTTCCAATAATTTTACGTAGAATAAAATTTTTATTAATATTAAAAGCTTTAAAACTTATTAAAAAATTTATTTTTACAAATTTTCATGATTATCGTAAAATTACCGTAAAATAGAATAATTGAAAAAAATTTTTTTAAATGTTAATTTTTCGATTTTTATGCCAAAAAAACCGACTATGAAACTAAATAATTACTAAATAAAATTTTTATTACTTAATTTTCTTTTCTTTAGAGTGGAGGATTGGCTACAGAAGAATTTCATTCTTCTCTGCAAGAAGCTACTAATTTTCCTCTGAAAGATTTTGTTTTACCGTACCTGAAACATACACTTCCTTTACTTCGTCGAAATATATCTGCCGCTGCTAGATCCAATAATCAGGTAAGCAACTCTACTAAATATAGAAAAAAAAATATAATTCATTTATGTAAACAATTATAATTTATAGACAAGTGTGCAATATTTGCGATGCAACGAGTCAGCTTTGCTAGAAACTATTAGTCTTGTCGTACCGTCTGGAGAAATAGTTCAACTGTTTGGTGATTACAATAGCGGTACCAGCAGTAGTTATGGAATACGTACTGCAAGTGTAACCAATTCAAATTCTAATTCATTTCTGCAGTCCTCAAATTCTTTTTCAACTGCATCACTCCAAGACTACAGTAGCAGCGGAGCTGTTAAACGACGAGCTTCTGATACTTTGTTAGTAGTTTTACGATCCATATAATATTAAATAATTAGAAAAATGTTTTTTAATACATAAGATATATGGGATATTTAATAAGCAGATTACACACCAGCGGGACTGTGGTTTCACAATGTCCCGCAAAAACCACAAAATGTTACCACGGAGCTTTAACAAAATATATATTCATTATTTATTAAATAATACCCATACATGTATACAGAGGACCCCGGGGGTCTAGCGACCGTCAATTTGACGATTTTTAGGATTTTTTTTTTTTAATGAAAATAATGAACAATAGTATTTAAACTTTGTAGATATATTATTTTACTTCAAAAGTATTCAATAATATTATCTTTTAAAAAAAAATTTTTTTTATAAAATGACTTTAAAAATGACGCTGAATTTGCACTCTTTAAAAAAATGGATCTAGGTAGTGGGTCAAGTTTTGGCTCTTTTACTTATCCGAAAACAAAAAATTAAAAAAATTTATAATCAGTATAAGTATACTTATCCCAAAACGTAGGGAAAAAAAAAAAAAAAAAAAAAAAAAAACTTTTGTTCTCACACCCTGCGGAAAAAAGTAATTTCGAGATATATAAGTTTAAAGTTTTAAGTAAATATTACTTATTCTTGTATTTGTTTCTGCGTCGACCTGCTAAATAAGCTGTCGAATTTAAAGTATCGTCAATATTATTACAGAAAAATTAACAGCATATTTAAAAAAAATTATACTTTCGAAATATGAAAAAACAATTTGATTTTTTTTTGTAAATTCTAGACCATAAGTTCCTTAAATGTAAATAATCTGACACTAATTAATTAAAATTTGTTTCGATGATATACTGTAGGTATGTATTTTGATTGACTAGTGGGAAAAATACCTAAAGCAAGGTTTACTTACTGCTGTAATAACACGTAATCGCGGTTGCTATATATATGTACACGTAGAATTTAGGTGAGACGAATAGGAGGAAGAAAGGGTGATAAAGCGCGACCAAACGCGCGCGACAAAACGTACTAGTAGTATAATATATAGGAGGAACTCGGAGCCAATGCCAGGCAATATTACACCGTCCTCTCGATATGTTTCTGGTGCTGACGTTTCAATATATCACTGCATATACAGCTTTCCGTCCTTACAAACTTATCTCATACCGAGAGATAGACATTTAACAGAGTGCTAACAGCGTACAACTATTTACTTTTTTTTTGTTGTAGTTATTTTCTTTTTAAAACTTTTTTATTTATTATATTTGGTTTTTAGGTACTATGAAAATGGTATTGAAGATTCAATGATTTACGGCAAACGATCTGTTAATTCTTGGAATCATTCCCATCATCAGCATTTACCAGATTCTTATTGTTGGTATCATCCGTCTGTTGGAAATTCTATTCAAAATAACTCACAGACGTCTGTACATGGAAATAGTCTCATACCACCGAATCTAGTTCAAATCAATCAAATGTCATATAGTTCATATCATGGACCCCAACAGCAGCAGCAGCAGCAGCAGCAGCAGCAGCAACAACAACAACAACAACAACAACAACAACAACAACAACAACAACAACAACAACAACAACAACAACAACAACAACAACAACAACAACAACAACAACAACAGCAGCAGCAGCAGCAGCAGCATCAACAACAACAGCAACAACAGCAGCAGCTGAATCAAATGACATCAAGCATTCAAAACAACTCATCCCTTGATGATGAATGGAAAAATATTCATGTAATGCTAAATTGTATTTTGGGTATGGTTGAAAAAACTAAACGCGCGCTGGTAATTCTACAAAAACGTGGTTCATCAAGTCCAGCTGGAGCTACAACTCCGTCTTCAGCTAATGCATCTACTGTTATTTCTACGCAGAGTCAAAATAACGGCAACACTCTCAATTGCTTAAATGGTTCTCAAGTAGAAGGAGGATCCGTAGATCGTGATAGTAATTTGAAACGACTTTCTGGAGAAATTGTCGCTCAAACGATAAGAGCTACTGAAGATCGTGTCACTGCGGAAGTTAAAAGACGTGCTGAAGAAGCTGTTCAAGAAGTAAAACGTGCTGCTATGGTTGAAGTACAGCGTGCTGTAGCAATAGCAGTGGCTGAATCACGAGCTAACGAACGATTACGCGCTCATCAACCCACCGACGGATCATTTTTACCTTTAAAAAATCATGGGAGTGTCAGGCAGGGGCCATTTTTCCGTTTGAACAGTCATTCGGTTAATCAAAGTGTAGAAATTACGTCGAAAATTAATGCAGCGGCAAATATTAATTCAAATTTATCTAGAGATGATGATAAAGAAATTCATCTTAGCAGTATTGGATTTGTAAGTTTAATAAATAGCGAAAACAGATATTCAAATGTCGTAGTTATTATTTTTAATTAATTAATTCTATCTTGCAGACTTGCTGGAATTGTGGGAGATCAGCTCTGGAGACTTGTGGTGGCTGTGGAATTGCAAGATACTGCAGTTCTTTTTGTCAACATCGTGATTGGGAAACGGGTGGACATCATGCAAACTGTCGTCATAATAGTCCGTCAACAAGTGAATCACGTCGTTCATCGCCACGAAGTCCACCTAGAGTTGTTAATTTAAATCAAAATGATATTATCGGCTCCTCTGATAGTAGTCCTAATTTATCTATTAATATTACCAAAGCTAAGTGATTGTAAAATTTATCAGAAGAAACTATCAATAATTATTTTTTTTTTCATCATTCTTTCATCAAGAAATTAATAAATTCTGTCGATTTATTGAAATTATGTGAATGATAATTTTCATCTTGTGTTCATTTGTGAATATTTTTATATTTTCCACGGTGATAGTTATTTACTTCTCATATAAATCATATATTATCAGAAACGCGAGTGCATAGTCAATTACCATTATATTTATTTAAATACAAGATTTTAATTTTTTAAAATAATCTATTTCTTTAAAACGTTATTTATATTCTGTTATTTAATGTTATTGTACAAATACTGACGAGAGTTAGAAAGAAATAATAGGATAATTTCTTAAATTTACTCATAGTAAAACATTTTAGATTATAATTAAATTTGAGAGTTTATTACTGATATCACTCATAAAATTGTTTGCATCGTAAACGTTGATTAATTAGCAATTGAATTTTATTTTTACATACAAATAATTTTTTACAGAATTTTATTGGTTTTTATCTTTGAAATTACATATTAATTCATGTACATTATCATCCTAAGAATCTAAAATTACAAGCCAACGTGAATATATTCTTTTTAACGTTAGACATATAATATAACTATAAAAATATCAATCAATTATTAGAATCAAGTTTTAAACGATGAGTAATTATCGTGGAACAAATAGATTTTAATATTTATTTATTGATAAAAAAAAAAAACTAGATTATTTGTACTACTAAACTTTGCTCAATTATAGAATTATATTTAAAGAAGAAAACTAGCCTTAAATTATCTAAAGAGTAATTTTAATTTCAAAATGTTTAATATAAATTTCACAGCATACAAATATTTATCGAAATATATAGATACATAAAACGTTTTAAAAATTAATTATATGTACTATAAAATAATATATGAACTTACATAAAATAATATATAAACATACATACCAAGAAATACGAGTTTAATTTATAATATTTTAAATAACTAAAAAAAATGATAATCATATTAACAACTGACAAGTTTATAACATAATTATTGTATAAACATTATACAGCTCCATATTCTTCGCTGGAAGGCGATTCATCACTGCCGAGTGGTCTTAAAGGTCTCGGTGGTCTGGGCGGTCGATGATGATGATGGTGATGAGGAGACGAAGAGTAATGGTGATGGTGGTGATGGAGAGAGGCTGGTCGATGTGGGGGTGCTGGCGGGTGATTTCCATAACCATCATCACCTTCTTCGCTGCTTGGAGACGGTGACGGAGCTCTGTCATCGTGATCCTGAACTAGCTGTCGAAACTCTTGGATCGATTCATTCAGTGACCACAATTGTGACAATAATGAAAGGTCCAATTGGCGCAATCCATACTATAATTATTTTTTAATTTTTAATATCTCTTATTATTATTGTTTCAATGTAATTAATGCTGTACTTTCGTAAATACTCCACCTTTATCTGTGACTCTTTTTCAGTATAAAATTTTAACGCAAAATCGAAACTTAAAAAAATATTCAGTCTTCATTAAACAGTTAACGTAGTAACCACAAGCACTTACGTATACCGCAGCTCTTTAACCGAACATACCGTTCAAATTTTCAATACTGTTCAAGTTAAACCGCGTGCCTAATGCCAAAAGGGTGTATTATAGCAGTTAGATAGGATTTTGTGCCAAAAGGGCGTATAAAAAAATTTTTTTTTGCTATTCTTTCTAGAATCACTCAAAATGCAAAGATCTGCAGAAAAAAAATTTTTGACGTACTTATCTTAAGATATTAGGACATTGTCGATCTAAAGCCAAAAGGGCGTATAAAAAAAATCCGGATTTTTAAAAATTTTGAAAAACAGTTTTTAAAATTGTCTGGAGAAGATTTGTATGAAAAAAAAATTTTGAAAAAGTCAACATTTTCGATGGTAGTAACTTTAATTTTTCATCATAAAAAAATTTTTTTGAACTGAATATAGATCTGATGAAAACTTTATTATCGAAAAATGGGGTAAAACCAATAACTTCCCGATTTTAGAAAATTTTTCATTTTCTTAATGAGAAGTTAGAAATTATACGCCCTTTTGGCTTTAGATCACTAAATTTTCAGTATTCTAAAGCCAAAAGAGCGTATAACTTGAGACATACGCTCTTTTGGCTTTGGAAATTTTTTTTTCGTTTTTAGGCCAAGAACATGTTTACAAAACGATTGGCACAAAAAAAAAAATTATACGCCCTTTTGGCATTAGGCACGCGAAATATTCCAAACAATCTTTATAATTTAAATTCTAATTAATAAACTATTAACTTAATATTAATTTCGTCAGCTTTATTTTAAATCTAAAATAAATTGATGATTAAAAACAAGTCTGTAATACCATTTCTTTCCTAAGAATAGCCAATTGTGAATCCAAAGTCGTTAATTGTCGTCCAGGTGAAAGCGAAGGCCTGGAATTTGATGACTGTATTGTTTTTCCGACTTTTGGCGTTTTACTTGAAGATCTCATTGGCGGTGGAGGAGGTTCATTTGTTTCTCTAAATTCTTCGTTGAGGTATAACCCACTTAGGCTTCGAGGCAAAGGAGGCAATCCTTGAAGGGAAGACATAGCTATTTTATCATACAAACTGTAACAAATAAAATTGTTTTCTTTAAAAAACTAAAATTTATAAAATAAAAATAAAAAATTTTTTTAATTTATCAAGACCAAAAAAAAAATGATTATATCAATATCCAGAAAAATACCTAGTAACATTATTTCCAGGTCTTGTCTTACTGTAATTATAAAGGAAATGATGAGTCGTAGAATTTAAAACTCCATCGTTCAATGACTTGTCACCGGCAGGTATAGTTATTTTTGTAGACGAATAACGAATCCCAGACTCTAACCAGTCTTGGTGATGTATATTATTTTTTTTATCTTCTTCACTGCTGATTGAAATTTTATCTTCATTCGGTTTTTCAACTACCACAATCGTAGCGCAGTCATCACTTAAAGCATTTGAGACACTGGATGATGCCAATAAATTTTCCACAGAATTTTGTTTTTTTAAAACTTGTAACTTATTATCACTTTCAGTTATCACAATTGTTGTAGTCGGAGCTGTTATACTTTTCACCGGAGAATCTGGTGACGTGATAAGTTTATTATGAATTTCTTTAGAAATTATCTCTCGCGTATTTTCTCCAACACTTAACTCGGTAGATAAATTATTATTCTCCAATTTATTTATAACAGCCGGCAGTATAATACACTGATTAGTTGTGGGGGGTAATTTGCGCTCCTGATTATTCGATATCACTATATTTTCATAATTATTAACAGAGTTGTTCTGATTATCAACTAAATTTGGTTTTTGATTAATTACATCAAAATTATTTTCATAAACATCATTTGTCTTACTAATTTTATTTTTAGTTAATTTTTTACTTGACTCATTTTCCTTACTGTTATTATCACTACTATCATTATTATCAATATTATTGATATTATTATCAACGTTATTAAAACCAGGAAGCTTTTTTTGATGAGTATCTTTTACAGGATTAAGATCATGGTTTTTTTCAACAGGTTTGAAACGATTATTAGAAGAAGGATAATCCAATTGCCGCCAGGGTCGTACATTGGTCGGAGGCGGTGGAGCTTGACGCGTCGGGCAGGGTAATCTGGTAGATGATCTTTTGAGGGCCTCTACAACAACCTGTTTGCTTGGCCTCGGCGGTACTGGAGGCGCGTGTGGCCGCTGTTGCTGCTGTTGATGCATTGATGCTAGTTTCATACTCATAGATATTCGTAATTACTCCTTAATTATTTTTTTAATTAATCCACCATTCTAAAAATATTTTTTTTTAAATACCATCCACATTAATTAATAAATTAATAAAACAAAACAAAACAACAATGTATAATTATTAAATCTTATGCCTGAGTTTTAATTGTTTTCTTTTTGTTTCGCTTTCTCGCACTATATTTATCTCCGTTGTAGGTGTGCTTAGGACATACCGATAGTTGCTCCTTTTCTATCCTTAGCAATCTTATTAAAGTTGACCTCTCTTCTCGATTATACAATCACTGGCATTAAATAGATAAAAAAACTCGATGATATTTAGCTCGCAAAGGTAAACTCAACTTCGCAGAACTGGAATAAAATAAACTCAGCACTTTTCAATTTTTTTTTTTTCATCTGAAATTTAAATTAAGTTTGAATATTTTATAAATTTTTAAGTTTTTTAATTTTATCTAATTGTTATACTAGATTAACGGTGATTCGACAGCAAGAGCGGCAATGAACTGACTTACGATCTCCGGCTCCGGCAAATATCTTCAGCTTTAGCACGTTTAAAGGAGCTACGTGACTTGATTTTTTTCCTTCTTTTTTCTATACATCAAATCCAGAATGGTGTACATATATTTTCCAGTAATATGTATCCTGTATAGAGTATAGCAACCACACCGCCAACAACCGCGAGGCTCCAATAAATTCAACTTATTACACAGAACATGACTACTCTCACTCACTCACTTCGTTGATTGTACTTAGCTCGTACAAGTAGTAGAAGTAGTAAGACTCTGTTGTTGTTGTTGCTGTTGTTGTTGTTGTTGTTGTTGTTGTTGTTGTTGTTGTTGTTGTTGTTGTTGTTGTTGTTGTTGTTGTTGTTGTTGTTGTTGTTGTTGTTGTTGTTGTTGTTGTTGTTGTTGTTGTTGTTGTTGTTGTTGTTGTTGTTGTTGTTGTTGTTGTTGTTGTTGTTGTTGTTGTTGTTGTTGTTGTTGTTGTTGTTATTGTTGTGTTGGATAGAAGCACAAAAATTTTCTAGCAGATAATAGCGATGGTGTAAGGTGAAGGAAGCAAAAGTGTGGGTGATGATGATACCCACAGTAGTATGGACTATGAAGTAGTTGTTGGTAGTATTTATTGTATAGCTAGCTAGTATACTATCGCGTGAGAGAGCAACTCGTGATCGTCGACCAACCGCGTGACCGGGAAGACAGAAAAAAGCATAAGAGAAAATATGGTAGAGTAAGAGGATGTGGTAGGGGGAATCATGAGATATCTACGTCCCCCCTTATTCAGGTACACACGGTATACCTGTATATACTATCTTTGTATTTTTTACCTTTACTCATTTCTCTTTCTCAGCGTTATTCTCATTCCTTCATTCTCACTTTACCTTATACAATAAATATTTTACTTTAGATTCTTATTCTATGAAAATGAAAATAGCAGAAATCGAAAATTTAATTATGAAATTAGCAAATATTTGATGATACTAAATTTAACAGACATCTAAGAATTTTTTAAATTATTATAACACTTAAATTTTATTAAAAAAAAAAAAAAAATTGGCAAAAAAATAGAAATTAAAAGTACGAATTTTAAAAAATAAATTTTTTATAACTGATTTGAAAAATTGTTAGATGTCTGCTAATTTCAGTCTCATTTGATCATTTTTTCTGTGTTTTTAAACAAATGAATATTTTTCAAAAATGTATACTTAAAATTTCATAATTTACATTTATTTTTTTTAATTTCTACCTGGAAATTTTTATTTCTCAATTTTTTTGTTAAAAAAATATTTAGATCAACAGACAATTTGTCATTTAATTTTTAATTCTTAAAAAAAAAAAAAATTTTTTTTAAATGATCAAACTTTGAATAATTTCAGCGTTATTAAAGAAATCCTAAAAATTGTCAGATGTCATGAAATTTATTAAGACAAGAAATAAATTTTGATAACTGGATGTAAAAATATTAATTTTTTACATTCAATTTATTTATAAAAAAAAATATCTGATTAATTATAAATATATAAAATAAAAAATTCTGTCTGCTGTTTTCTGCTTCATCATGCAATGGACAGTGGATAATAAAAAATTATTTTGTAGTATAATATTAATGTATTTAATGAAAAAATATTAATTATCTAAATTAAATAAAGAATAATCTTGCCTGTTTAAAATATAGTCGATGTTAAATTATAATAAGTATTGTTATAATTATTATTTATTCCTTGAATTTCCATTCCTGGCGGCACATGGGACATAAGCCACTGGTCGTCTGCGTGTTTAACCACTTCATAATACAGTGAATGTGAAAACAATGCGAGCACTGGCCCCATACTACGGGTAAAAAAAATTAATGTTTTTTATTATTAACATGATTAATTAAATATAACTTATTAGTAAAAATATTTCTATATATGTTAATGGAGTCTACCATGCCACCAAGCAGTTGTATTTACACTTGTGTCAAATACAATTAATAAGCGTGTGGCAAACTCTCACCCTATCACCGATCGATATTTTGTTTTGTGCTTGTAAATTTACTTTGCGCAAGTCCAGTAATTTTATTCAAATTGTTATATAAATTGTATTTATCTGCATATTGAAATTAATTTAACAAAATATTATTACTTTGATGAAAAACAATAAGTATAAATAATTTAATTTGGTGGTAAACTTATTGTCAGATTTTTATGATACATTTAAGAAAAAATTTTATTTATTTTTAAGTTATATTTACCTAAAGGACAATCATCACCGGGAGTTTTGCAATCTGGACAACTTGCATCAAAAGGCATTCGACAAATTCCGCAATTATCATCATTTGCGATCCATTTCCAAGTTGAAACACCGGTCCAACCTAAAAGAAGTAAATGAGTGATTAATATATTTTTTCACTGAATAAATAAAATAATTAATAATCAATTGACTTACTCTTTATGGTAACTTTCATTCTTTCTATTGTTGTAATTAATTTCAGCTTTAGTTTAAATAAATTAAGAGAGGTAACATTTATTCAAATGTACTGCTGGAGGTTAAAATGTTTTTAGTCAAAAAATTGACATTAACTAAACACTTCATGACAATTTATTACTTTACTTTACTAGAAAAAAACCAAATCATTTTTAATTAATCACAGACTTTATTTAATTACAAAAAAATAAAAACAAACTTTGTTTATAATCATGAAAAAAAAGAACAAGTTTTATTATTATTATTTTTGCTCATGACAGTTCATGATAATGTAGGAAAATAGCTTGGCGGCAACCCATTTTGCAAATTCTCACATCGGATAGTGTCAAAAATTTTCAATAGATGGCGATGTGGGTTTTATCGTTTTGGTCAAATGACCATTCGGAGAGATTCATCGACACGAAAAAAAGATATGCCAAAAAATTTAGTATACTTTAAGTTATAGAGGGCACTAAGGTTGTATGACTGTTTGTGACTGTTATTTTAATAACAGTTGAATTTTTTGACATAAACGTGTTTTATTTGTATTTAATCACAAGTTTATATTAATTTAACTAAAACCAATTTTTTTTAATCAAGCATCAAGAAGAAAAAAAAAGTATCTACGATGCCTCATAAATCGGATGATCCTCGGCAAGTGTTGGCTGTTTTAAATTCATTAGGATTTGTTGGTATCACAGCAGATCAATTAAAAGCATTTATGAAAGGTAACGTTTTTCAACGAATTTATTAGTAATAACTAACTAAATAAATAATAATAATAATAATAATAATAATAATAATAATAATAATAATAATAATGTAATTTATTTTATTGACTGTAGGACAATGTTCCCTAACAGCCAAAAGATACATAAAATATTACAGAGTGTGTGAAAAAATTAAGTAACAATATATAACATAAAAAATTAAATAATGAGATATAATGACACTGAAGTTGGCAGACATTAAAAATTATTTAAAAATTTTATAATAATGCAATTATTAAAACAAAATTAATTAAACAGCTTCACATGTGAAAATGAATAAAAATTACAAGAGAAAATTTTTAGAAGCATTTTTTTATTGTAATTGATTTATTATTAAAATTTTTTAAATTGACAGCTGACGGCTAACTTTAGCATTATGACATAACATTTATATAGAAAATAATTTTAAATGAGAAAATATTTATTATTTGGTCTCTTAACATCAGAATGCACTTAAAGTAAAAACCTAATAAGAATAATAATATTGATATCAAATAAATAAAACGAATTAATTCCTAATAACAAATTCAAAATAAAAAACTATACTGCAATAACTTTTATTGTTTACATTAATACTAATCAATTCTTTTGTTTTCAGATCTAAAATTGCTACGTAAAATAAAAGAACGTGAACGCCAAGAACACCAAGAAGAGTTGAAGAAAAAAATTTTCTGTAAACACCAGAAAGCATTGGAAGAGTTGTTGAATGATGCTCCTAATAGTAATAATTCTTCAGATGATTCTGTTGTAAAAATAAAAATAAAATATATATCTGAATCAGAGTCTGAGGATGATGAAAATGATAATAAATTGTTACAATTACGTCGACGCCGAGAATCTCCAAGTCCACACCGAAGGCAAGAAAAAGTATTCAATGGGAACCAAAAAAGTTATTCAGCAAGATGTCAAAGTTATGTTACAAGAGGTCAAATATCTGAAAGACCAAAATGTTCTCGGGAAACTGAAAAATGTAAATCAAATCCACCTGTTGATAATCTACTTCCTGAACGAGCTGCTAGTGCACCGGAATTATCAGGACAGATATCTCGACAATCAAGATCCAAAAGCGTTGCCTCTGACTCCACCAGGACAACTGGAGGAATATTGAGAAATTCTTCTCGTAGTTTGTCTCGGAAAAGATCTAAAGCATGTAAGCTCTTTATTTCGTTAAATATAAATTATTTTAGAGATATTTTTTGACTTATTTTGTTTTTAATTGATGTTTTCAGTTATCAGGCCCTGGAAATTACAAACAGACCCATCACGTCTTTCGCAAAAAACTAAATCAGATCCTGTAATGCTTTACCATAAGTATCAAAAAGAATGGAAACAAATATCATTCCTTCAAGATAATAAGCACGCCAATGTCAGATGGGCTGTACGTGAGAAAATGCTCGGGGGTGATCCTACTCCTAGGGTAAATAATAATATTATTATTTAGTATTTTTTATATCTCTTTCACGTTTTTATAAAAACATTTTATTAATTTCAGCCAATTTTAAAGAAAACCAGGAGTTCTCTCAGTGTAAAAAAAAGCCAATAATCTATTGTAAATTATTTCTCAACGATTTCTACTTTTTATCTTTAATTTCACAAAAAATAGCTATACATTTTTAGGTTTAAGCTCTATTTATTTATTTTTTTTTATCTATTAGTTCAATGTAAATGACATAAATATTTTTATATTTGTATAAAATATGAAAATTTGATTTTGTTAAACCATGAATTGTAATTATGGAAATTGACAATTATTTTTATTAATTGTTATAGATATATTTAAACTAACAATATTGTTTAAATAATTCAAAATTAAGTACAACAATATTTATCGTAAAAAAAAAAATATTAACTGATCATACTGAGTATAAAAAAAAATTAACGCATATTAATCATACTGAGTTTTAACTTTGATATAAGTGAAATAATTAAAAATGTCATCAGTAATAAATGGAAATTTTTATTGTTTCAATAACTATAAAATTTTAACAATTATTTAAACTTGACTTAATTTGAATTTAGCAAGCAATGCTTTGGTGTCAGGTCTGTATAATTGGTATAAAATTCTGCTTTCAATGTGACGAACAGCCCGTTCTGTCAAAACTAATGTCGAGTGTTTCAGCATACTGTACACGTTCAATCCTGAATAAAAAAATTTTAATTATTTGTTATCAAAGCTCAAATATAAATGAAAGAATAATTAATTTTATAAAACAAAAATGATTTTACCGTAAGCTGGCATTAAATTCACATGCTTTAATTCATCTGTTGCGATTGTAATGTTTTCTGGCATGATATCCTCAGTATCAACTAGGAGTAGACTGGGTCCCCAATTACGCTCTTCCATTAATGATTCAATGTACTTCGGATCTTTAGACGGAATCTCAAGACTATTTACAACATAAAGATCATCTTGTGCTAATTTAACCGACAATGCAGCCGTCAATCCATTGACTCTGGAGAAAAACGGCAACATATAAAAGTGTACCGTTGGTGATCTTGGACCATGAGCACGACCAGCATTTTTAAATAATGGTGAATTTATACTTCCATGACGGGCGCGACCTCCACCTTTTTGTGGCCAAGGTTTGCGACCACCACCACGCCTTTCAGCTCTGTTTTTTACATGTGCATAATTCTGAAAAATTAATAATTATAAATTAATGCGATCAGTACAACTAGTTTATAATAAAATTAATGTTTAGCAATGACACTGAAGTTTACAGATTTTAAAAATTTTTTTAGAATTTTATAGCAATTTAATAATTATATAAAAATATTACTAAAAAGTTTCACATGTGAAAATTAATAAAAATTTTTAGAAGCATTTTTTTATTGTAGTTTTTAAAAAAATTTTTGAAATTAACAGCTGACCGCTAACTTCAGTATGATTGTTTAGCATCACTTTTCTTTATAATTAACAATTAATATTATTTTTGTAAACATAAAAAAAGAACTTACGACAAATCTGAACATTCTTTGCCATCGGACATTTTCATATAGAGTATCAAGTCTAGGCTTATCGGCAAATACTGCCGGGTGTAATGTCATCAAACCTAATTTTTTTTCTTCGATAGTATCAAGACTATCAATCCAAACTTGCCGTTTCTGTTGATACATTTGATCTTCATCCTGGTAAGTTATTGTTGATATTATTGGAGCGGTTGGAATATTAATTTTAACTTTAGCTTCATGAACATTATCGGTTGTGTTTACGACACTGCAGAAATTAGAAACTTGACCAGGGTACTTTTTGAACTTTGTTAAAATATTTCGCAAAATTATTGACATTTTTGTTAAATTTTTATGTTCCGGCACCTTCTTTTTTTGTATCAAACTTTCTTAACCTAAAATACTCGAATTTTTATAAATTCATTATTGCGCATGCGCCCGAGTTAGATTACAACTTAACTTTATGTGAGATTAGATGTGGATATGTGTGTATAACTGATATAATATTGTCTGTGGTCGTTTTACCCGTCTTTAACTATCTATTTACTACACGATAGTATTTCTACGGTACAATTATATTTTTGTTTCTGTTTTTTATCTAAATGTAGAAAGTTTGCGATACTTCAGGAAAGTGGTTTTTATTTACAAAGGTAATGTATACGATATTGTATTAGCTTTTTTATTTATTAGTATTTATTTTACCTATTTTATGTATGGTTTTCTAATAATAAGTAATTCTGTCTTTCAATAGTTTTTCAGGGCTCAGAGAAACAATAATTTCAATTATATCAAACATTTAAAACGTCCGGGTCATAAGTGCCGAGTCACCTACTTTAACGGTTCTAAATTCAAATAAAAAGAAAAAATAATTATTTTTACAAACATGAGCTTTCTCAATGACAAAGTAATGTCACAAATACAGACGGATAAAAAGTAAGTTTAATTTAAGCACATACACTAATGTTCAAATAATCTTAAAAAAGATTTTTATCATTATTATCTGAAGTCATTAAGGGCTTTCGAGATAAAAAAAAACGCAAAAAACGGAAGGTAATTTTTTACGCGCTTAATTCTTTCGTATTAATCAACTTTTTTGATAAAAACTTGTCTGAAAGTTGAAGGTTTTTTTGCGTAACTTTCAAAGATTTTAGATATCATACTTAACATGAAAATAAATCGTCTGAAGAATAAAAAGTATTATTTAAATTATAACAATTGCATTATGATGAAAAAAAAGTTTTGAAACTTTTTTTTTATTAAAGAATAAATGAAGATTGGAATATTTAGAAGATTATTGTCTGTAAGGTTCAAAAATTTTTAAATGTGTGTATTTTACCTTTTTGTAAAATAATTCAATTTTTTTCAAAGAAAAATATAGTATGATTGATTAAATCAGTTTATCAGTAATGTATCTGAAGTTAGAAAATACCCGACAGTTCTTTGAATTTTTTAAAACAAATATATTATAAAACACAAATATATTGTGTCTGCTAACTTCAGTAACATTTTCTGTTAACATTAGTATAATGAAATAACAGTTTAAAAAAATACTGAAAAAACAGACATCTGATAATTTTTAGAAATTTTTCAATAAACAAATCATCATAAGAAAAAATTCACGCTTGGAATTAAAAAAAAAAAAAAAAAAAAATTGAACATTTTAAAAAAAATTTTTTTGGTATTGAATAATTTTACTTATAATATAAAAAAACCATTCGGCAGTCGAAATGGAAGTCGATTCCAGAATGAATAAAAAAAAGTACTAGAATTGTATAATACAAAAAAAAAACTATAAAATTTTCTAAAAATAAAGCCACTGCAGCACCAAATTTCACAGTCGGCATAGCGGAACAGGACTTAATTTCAAGATTACACACAAAATGTGGTACTCAAATGGAAGCTTATTTAAAGAGCTTTCAGTTACAATTTACAGAGATTCAATACGTTATTTCATTCAAAAGTTGTTCGAGTTAGAAAGTGGAGAAATGTGAATTTTTCAAATTTTGAAATCCTGGCATTTCTAAATTACTTGACGGTTTAAGCTCATCCTCAAACTTGACTTCGGTATCTATCTGTAGAATAAGTATGTTGAGTTTGGTAAAGATCCATAGTAAATTGGCGACGCTATCGTCGTAAAGGTGTTTCAAAATGTAACTTCGATGATGGACCTCTCAAAATTGGAATTTTGGGTTCCGCTTTTAATAGGAGTTGTGTTTGGGCATTTCCTGACATATTTTGAACGTAAAGAATTTATTTGATATTCAAAGAATTTTTTACAGAAGCTTTTTTTGGATACTTCCGGCCAAATTTTGAAATTTCAGCGGGAATGCCCAAACAAAGCTCTTGTTAAAAAATTCTCTGAATATCGAATAAATTCTTTACGCTCAAAATATGTCAGGAAATGCCCAAACACAACTCCTATTAAAAGCGGAACCAAAATTCCAATTTTGAGAGGTCCATCATCGAAGTTACATTTTGAAACACTCTAATATATACATATATAAACTTTTGAACCATATGTATTTTCTGACTCAGCTCGTCAAGTTAAATCGGAATATGACAAAATTTTTCAAAAGTTCCGTCATGAGAATCATTGCAATAGTTAGATTTCTATTAAATCTACTAAAAACTGTAGTTTTAAATCATTGAAATTAATCATAAGTTTTTTTTGTTCCCATTAAACAGTCATATTTAAAATATTTTTTGTTGTTTGTACTTTATTTGTTTTTCTACATGGTAAACTTATAGATAAATTATCTCTAAATAGAATAAATCAGATAAAAATTCGTTTCGTTAACCTTGGTATCAGATGGTAATTACCAAAAAGTTACTTCAAAATTACTATCTTAAGATAACGCTGATTTTCCAGTTGAAGAATAATTGAAGTTTAATAAATAAAAAAAAAAGATATATTTGTTTTTTGTAATCAATAGACCAAAAAAATAAATTTCCAGTTAGAAGTAAAAAGAAGAAACAAAATGTTTGTAAGTAAAAATCGATTATATGTCAATGAGTATATAATGATTCTATAAGTGTCTGGAATGGCCCACTCACACCGATTGAAATAACTTAACCATTTGTACTATTACTGATAAGTACATTGAAATTACGTGGCCGTTTATCATTCGATATTGAAACTCGGACTTATGAAATAGTACTTTAGAAATTTTTCTTCCGGTCTGGACTATGCAATATGTATGAGTTATATTCGGCCAAGTTAATTAAATTAGCCGGATAGTCAAAAAACACTAAGCCCGTTATAATGAATAAAATATTCAGAACTCATTTGTAACTAAAATTTTTTTTTGCAGACTGCAAGTTTTCTAATGACATGCGGAAAGCGGAAGAAAAACTTAATTGGTGTTTTGGATTATATTCCATCTCTGAAGATTCAGTGATAAAAATAATTCTTTTAAGAAAGTGTATAATTAGTGAAGCGCTATCAATAAAAAATATCATTAATTATTAACTACTGTAAATATTTGAATTGTAAATTAGAAAAAATGACATTAAGTGGACATGAAGAAGAGAAAGTTAGCAAGTTGGAGTGACAATGTCTCCTAGAAAGGCTCAAGAAGAATTATGTTATTCAAGTAAAAGTTATTAGGCATTGTTTCACAGCTATCAATAAAAATCGAAAAATTTATCTACGAAATATCAGGGACTACAAAGGCAAAAGTGATATAGAACTGGATAAACCCCCCTTCCTTGGTGAATAGTGACGCCCCCAATGACCGCGCCGTTGATCAATACGGCGCTCGGAACGACGCCGGTTCATCAAATATCCCCAACAAGTAAGTTACTTAGTGCATTTCACTTCGTGTTTAAACAAAAGTCTGAATTAAATAAAATAAGTGTATAATGTATTACTGTTTCTTTTACAATTATTATGAAGAATCGCTAAATTCGATCAGTTTTTATTAAAGTAGATTACGCCCGATAGAAACAACAAACCAGCATATTGTGGAAAATTGTTGTAGAATTGACTCACCCTCAGAATGGCGAAGGTAAGAGTATTCCATTATCTATTTATGTAGTTTTAAAATTTAGTTTTTATTAATAATCGTGTTTTTCTGATACTCGGAAAATAAATAAATAATTAATAGGATTTTATGTAATTAAATGAAGAAAAAAATGTAAATAAAAGATGTTGTTGACCCATAAAGTGGGTAGTGTCGGAAAATTTCCAAGGAAATTCGCTTGTGACACTGGTTTTGTATTTGCTGAGGCATGCGCGTGTTGTTTAATCAGTTACAAGCTCAACGTGTAATAAGAATAAGGAAGTAAAATATAATTTGCTAATAAAAGCAAAAATATTGCCAAGTCTAAGTATGGATTATCGAAACTGACAGCTGTCTATTATTACTCTTTCTTATTATCATGCTTTATTTCTCAGACGATGGTGTGTATCTGGAGTTAAGTATGCTCTTCAATCGTATTTGTATCTTCAAAGTGTCCGGTTAATTTAACAAGTATTTATAATACAAAAATTGAAGATGAAAAGAAAAAGAAGAAATAGTCTTTGGAAGATAAAAGTAAAAACTATTATAACACTGAAGTTAGCGGTCAGCTGTCAATTTTAAAAATTTTTTTGACAAATTCATTACAAAAAAAAATGCTTCTAAAAATTTTCACTTGTAATTTTTATTAATTTTCACATGTGAAACTTTTTAATAAAATTTGTTTTAATAATTTAATTGCTATAAAATTCAAAAAAAAAATTTTAATATCTGTCAACTTCAGTGTTATTAACTATTAATAAAATAAAGATAACGAAATTGACGAGCGGAGGAGGATGGAATGATCGATAGAGCTAATAGAATGCGGTGGCGTTTCGTAGATTTATCAACATATATTTGTACTCATATTATATGCAAATAAGATCCATGTGTAAAGATATATCTGTACTGAGTAGAGACAGAGAATTTTTTATAAACTATTTACAAGAAGTGCTTGAAGCCGCATCATGTGATTGCCGCATCATGTGATGGAACATACAGCGTAAGACTTGGTTAGTAGCGAAGGTCGTGCTGCTACAAACGCTTCGGACACTTCGGCTTCAACATTCAACGTTATTACTCCAACTACTTTGCGCTACAATCGACCAGTGTGATCAGTGATGGTCAGCTAGTTCGGTCGATTTACGATTAAGCATTAATCGTGCTTTTTAATTTGTTTTTCTTCTCATAAATAACTTTTATTAATTTTAATTCTAATATTAATAGAAATTATTTTTTCTTGAAGAAAACTGTTAAGTTTTTGTCCGTGATAATGTACAAGGAGACTCTACATATTGACATGTAGCTAGTCAGTGTCACTGTTGGACTGCTATGCTGGAAATTTTATACTCGGTTCAATGCAATGTTGAGGCCAAAGAGCGGAAAACGTGTGTGGTGGTTTTTAAGAAGTAAATATAATATTATCTAGTGTAACTCTAGTTGCCGCGTCGACAACACACGAGTTAATGCTGGTTTATTTGCGAAGATGCGACGCCAGGTCAATTACATAAGGCGAGGCTTCATTAACATGCGTAAATATATATTTTGTTTGCTTATTAAATATTTTAATTATTCATCGATCAATTTGTTTACATTAAGATAAAAGATTAATTATAAACTTAATTTAAAATAATCAGAGCAAACTTGATAATATTTTCTTGTTTACTTATATATTATCGATGTATAATAGTGAATGTATTTTTTTTTTTTTTTTCAGGCTTTAATGTTATATTATATGTTACGAAATTCTTGAAATATGTTAATGAGTTAATAGTACGAGTGCAAGTGATGATATGGGCTATGGGTGTGAGTAAAAGATATATATTTTAATATAATGCACACATAGTTTCCCTCCTGACGTGTGTTTAAGTTACCGTCGCGATTGCAGCCATTGCTTGTGCAAGTATGAGAAAGAGCAAGAGAGAGAAACTAAACAGGTGGAATTGGAATGTATGGATAAGATGCAAGACGACACAATCATTAGGCATTGGTTAAAAATTCATAAAAACTGTTGACATGAGCAAAGTTTTTAAATGCCTCAATATCTTTCGACATTTTCTGTTATGACTTCTTATCTATTTTTTATTCGTTTTTTTTAAATGTATTTTTAAAAGTTTTTTTTTTTTTTTTTCCATTACATTACAAAACTACCTGTTTAGCCGTAACATTTTGACGGTGGAATATATACATTATATTATATATATTTATAAAAAGTAGATTTCTAATAAATTATAAGAACTGGTAACATATGCTTAAAGTTTCCGTATTGTTAATTGTAATTTTATATTTTCTCTGGTGTGTGTAGTGATTGAAAAAATCCAAATTGTAAATGAATAGAATGAAAAACGCGTGCGTGCGAGACGAGTTGAATTAAAATGTGTGTGCGTGCGGATTCACGGACTGATGAACGCATATCAGAATCTTTGTATCTAAGTAATGTAATGTGTGCTTTAACATTTCAGATTGAATGTATAGTTGACTGTTGTTAATACATATATATATCTCAACGTCATCATCATCATCATCACAAGTTGGTGGATAGTCCACAATTATATCCGGTCAGGAATCATTGTTAATAAAACAAACTGAGAGTCAAGGTCTTTAATTAACATCAACAACATTAGCGGCTGATTATAATTTAAAAATTATTTGCTTATTAATAAGCATTGAATAATAATTGAAGATACTAATCGTATTGACATTTGACTTTTTTTACTAAGTCAACAATTTACGACTTAATAACAACTTTTTTTGCTGTAAGAAAAAACACATGTGAGCATAAAATCACAGTGTGTTTTTAATTGTATAATAAAAGAAGAAAAGAAGAAGAAGAAAATTTAATTGGATACCCTTAATAACGATTCTACGACGTGAGACGCTATACTCCTTGGCTCTTTTTGTGTCAAGCACGATAACTATGATTATAATAGATAAGAGTATGTGAGCATGGGGTATATGAGTAGGTCGATTCACTGGTGTAACACAGCACAAGTTAGCATATAACGGAGTAAAATAAGAATAAGAATAGAGCGTTGGGTAGGCGGAGTGAATTAGCACGAATTACCGCCTGCAATTGAATGAAATCGTGTTAGCTCTCATCATACATTATATACATGTAGCCTACTTATTATTCATTTAACGATGCGTCTGCTGTTTTAAATTCTTATTTATCTTGTTGATAAATATATTTAAGAGCTTCCAAATGCACAAGGAGGAGGAGGAGGAGGGAATAATCAAAGTGTAAATAAATATTTAAATAAGTAAAAATAAAAAATGTAAAAAAAAATATTTATGGTAATGCCGCATAGGTACATGTGGTGGTAAACAATGGATTCATTCAATCGGCGTGACATAAGCGTTATTATCGACCTTGTTTATTTTTAATTCATAGAATTTCACGGCAATGATGCGTGTAAAGTATAAAATGTTAATGTAATGTATGTAATGTAAGTAGTGTATGGTATGTGTGATTGTAAGAAAGCCGTTAGCCGTACAGCTCGTATGTAACTTCGATTGACCGAGCTAACGGCCGTTTGTAAAATTCATCTAAAATAATTCAAATTGTAAAATGTTTATATTTTTTCAATGTAAGATATAATGTAATTTTAGGTACTGAGTACTTATACTTTATACATCGTTCATACATTAGACAATGTGCATATATCTAATTTAAGTGCAAGTAGAATTAGATAAAGCGCATGCGTTTTATGTGCGCGCGTCGTCAAGTTAGAAGTACAAATGCCCTGAATTATGTACATGTATAAGTATATGTACCTCCAAGTTAAATTAATCTAAGCCAGTTGGCCAGGTTATCGTGCGAACCTAGAACGGATAACTCTATAAACACGTGATGGTAATTTTGATAAATTAATTTTTTATAAGAATGAAATAAAAACAGAAGGGAAACGAGATAGTATTTGAATATTTACTTAGTAGTATTTTATATCTATGCCGATAGTCTGATTATTATTTATCTAAATCTAAATATGAATATATTATATAGTGATTATGATAAGGTGATAACAAGAAAATGGGTTAATGTAGTTGGTGATTAATATTGTTGTTATTTTTGTTTGTTTGTAGAACGGTGAGAGCAAAATACCCGTTTCACGGGTTCCGCGCCCCTCTTTTTTATTGAAGCCAAAGATTATTACGCCGTCAAAACACAGTACGGCTATTTTAAATGCAACACGTGATAGAAAATCAATTATTTCTGGATGTTTTTCACCACATGATTCTGATGAAACTATTGTTTTGAGAACACCGAGAACATGGTCGATCGATAAGCATATTTATTCTTCAACGCCGCCTGATACAGGTTTTACAAGTTTTTATTTTATTTTTATTTTTATTTTTATTTCTATCTAAAAGAAGATATTAATTGGATATTTGTTTTTATAGCAAAACTGCCTGACACTACATTTAAATCATCTGGGGTATGGACTGCTGATAGTAATGTGCAACATGATTTATCATCACAACGAAAGGATGAAAAGTATTTCAGGTATGTTAATCAGTTATTAATTACTAACTGCAGTGTTGTACTTTTAGTGTAATTAACTAAACTTTTTTGAAATATTTTATAGTAATTTTTACGAATCATCGAGTATGATCGATGATATTGGAAGTAGCTGTCTAATTGACTCATCAGTGAGTAGTAATTTTGATGTTAGTGGATCAAGTTGCTTGAATACACCACAGCAGTACCTAGTGTTGAATAAGCAAAATTCGTTCGAGCATGACGAGAGCCTGGGAATACTGACGCCTGACCAAATGACCGACTTTACTATTGCATTGGGTTGCTCCCGGACCCCTTCATACGAGAATCTCACTGGTTCTAGATTGGCTGGAACCTCTTCATCATCGTCACGTGCTTCCAGACCTACCAATGTTCCATTTGTGATTGACGTAGACGCACCGGGTAATTTTTGTGAACGTTCACCGTCACTGGAAGAATTACCTCTTGATGATTCAAAACCACTTAATATAAAACTTTTAATTGATGACCAAGCCGCAAATCAAGTTACAACAACAGCCGCAGCAACTGCAGGAATTTCAGGTGTTGCAGTATCTAATGCTTCATTGCCAATGAGTTTTGTTACCTCGGTAACAAGTATTACGAGTCTGGAAGCTGGTTATCAAGGTGACGGTGAAAACTCTCGGCCAGCAAGTCGTGGACCAGATCCACCATTAGTTTTACCAGACAACTTACCGGCTTCTTGTCGACTACAAGACCCTATGACTGATTCTGATTTTTTTACCGAGAGTGACGCTGATGCACATGAAGATATTGGCAGAGGCGATCGTCGTGCCCAAGTTATTGATGGTACACTTTTCTGTGCCCCAGCCGGCCGCCGATGTCCAAGCTTTGCTGGCGAAGAAATGGACTCAAGTGGAATATATTCAGATCTTGATAAGCGACACGACGAACGCTATAATCTGGAAGAACCATTGAGTGAAGATCACACTCCAGATACTGCTAATGCTGGTGATACTCCCGATATCCAAGTTTCTCCTAAATCCAATCTCTCACCGACTCTTAAGCCTGAAGTACCGCAGACTATCTCCAATTATTTACAGGTCATTATAAAATCAACTTTAATTAAAAACTAGTCATCATGATTATAAATATTTTTTTTTATTTGTGTTTTATAACTCTACTACGGTCAGAATAATTATTTTTTTTTAAACGATCTGGCTAGTATTTAATATCTGATTAATTTTTTTTAACATTTAAAATTATTAGTATTGTGAAATTGATTATTTTATTCGATAAATATTTTATCAAGGATAGAGTAATTTTACAGGTATATTGATTAAGAATTGTGTTAAGAAAAAAATATTGGACTATTCAGACGAAGAATTGAACCTGCGACCTTTCGATTTTTTGTCAACAAACAATTCTTAATATATACATTGAGTTAAAATTATTTTTCTTGTGGTTAACAATGAAAACTATTTGTAAAGTTATTTTATTCAAGGCAAAATCTTTCAATGAAAAATAAAAAACAATGATAAGATATTTAAGTTATTAAGCATTAGCCAGATCGATAAAAAAATTAATGATCATTATTAATATTATTATTATTTTCTAAGTAATTATAACATCGTTATCTTTAACAGGTACCAAAAAGCCCTGAAGACATGGCAATAGAAGCGACTCCAGAAAAGAATGATATAACTGTGATCCATGTTGTTAATGATAGTGCTGAAAGGTCATCAACGCCTAAATTATTAAATAAATCAGATCAAACAGGCCTGAAAAAATATAAAATGCCAAAAAAAAATGTGGCGTCAAAAATAAAAGCCATGATTGAATGTGGCGTGAAAGAAGATGTTAAAGAGCAACGTCGTGTTTCAAGGACTCCAAGAAAAAGCGGTCGTTGGGACGCGGTAATGAGTAAAATCGAAGCAGGGAAAACTGAACAGCGAACGAGGCCACCGCGCAAGGAAGTGAAGTCTAGAATCTTACAAAATCTTGTAGCAACTTCTTCTTCCTCTTCGTCCTCCTCGTCTACTTCTTCATCTTCCGCTGTCACTGTGGCTTCCGCTAAGCGCTTGCCCGGTGATGCGAATAATAATAGCAATGCTATTAAAGATAAAAGGTAATAGAATTAAATTTCAATACAATAATAAACTTTTTCATGCTTTGTATCTTTAATAACACTGTAGACAATTTATTATTCAAATTATCCCAAGATCAAGGGTTAATAAGATCCATTAAATTTAATTATTAAAGTAAAAAGCTGAAAAAGAAAGACTTTACACTATAATGAGTACCATGATAATAATAATAATAATTATTATTATTAATTTTTAAGGAGATCAAGAATACGTCAAAGTAATGCTTCACCCACCCAAGAAACTGCTCGTAGCTCAGTCCGCAGTTCAATGAGCGATATCAGCAGTGCTACAAGCAAGGGCACAGCATCGAGTGAGTATTTAAAAAAAACATCTCTGTCACATAACATGTTAGAAAAATAACACGTTGTCGTTAACTACATAATATCCAGTCAAAGTATTTTGCCCTCTTGCCAGCCACGAGATATGACGGCTAGTCTCCAAGCCCTTCGGTTGTTCTCGGCGATGCTCGTGATAGCTCGTACACCTCCAAGTCTCTGCAGTTGTGCGGTGTTCGGTGGTACGATACGCCGCGGCATGCGCTTGACTGGTCTGTTCTTTACTTGAACGATTCAGTCATCCCGAGTTTCCTATTCAGGTCACTCGAGTATATTATAACTTGTATTGGGACTCCAAGATCAATCGAGTTCACTAAGTGTATTGTCATGCTAGCCGTTTTTAATTTTTTATTAAATCTTGTTTGGTCTAAATTATTCTTCACGGGATCAATCAGTTAAGCAAAATTTTATTGCGGTGTTTATTTTGTTTAATCAACTGTTCTCTCCTGGTGTTTCTTCATAAAATTTGAGTGTATAAAATAAAATAACGATGAATAATTATTTTTATGGAGATGGAGATGGAGTAAAAATAAGTTTAATAATAGACCGCTGTTTCAGTTGTTTGAATTTGGAGTAACAACATAAACTGTTATGTATATGGTTTAGCATCCACACATGAAGAAGAAGACGCAAGTGCGAATAGGTCAACGGCATATACACGTTTATTTCCGGCATTGCTCCTTCCCTCAATCTTCCCGTTGGTTCTTTGTTGTTAAATCGTTCTCCACCACCGCTAGACTCTTTACCGTTGGTTTGCTACCCGGTTTCTCCCTCCAATTCCCCCTCACTATCCGGGAGACAGGTGTACCACCTGGTCGCCACGTGCTTGATCTACCAAGGCCGACGGGAAAAGGGTGTACCAGAGATAGCATTCAGTTCTTTGGTACCAGTACAGTGTTCACTTCAGTTTCTCACATCTTGAATCTCACATATGCTAAAAAAAATCCATTTAAATAGCACGTACTTTAATCTTAACTCTCCTGATCAAATAGTCATTAAATCAATTTAAAGTAACAAGTTGTTGTTGTTATTGTTTAAATTTGTTTTTGATATTTAT
The DNA here is from genome assembly GCF_013202065.1 of Cotesia typhae. NCBI lineage: Eukaryota > Metazoa > Arthropoda > Insecta > Hymenoptera > Braconidae > Cotesia > Cotesia typhae. The sequence goes on along the minus strand of NW_027423756.1, from coordinate 4,733,712 downwards.
TAATCACTTCTACTGGCTATACTTAAAATGATTTAAGTGTTGAGATTTAATAAGATGTTGATGGTGTGGTGCAATGCGACATATGCGAGTGATTCAAACGAAAAGACCAAAAGAAACAGGATGAGAGGGATTTCGTGCCGTGAAACTCAACGAATCTGTCAAGCGATTGGGTGATTGGCCGAGCTAGATACCTGTAGAGGAATTTGTCTCAGAATAGGCTCCAAGGGCAGTCACGGACAATGTAGGCTATTGCTCGTAAAGCTTCGTGGCATTGGCTCGGAGCAAATTCAACGGTCAAGGCAATCAAATTTGCTATTGTCGCTCTTTTCTCTTAATTTAAAGTCTAAATAATCAATGATTATTATAGTTGCCATAATACTTAAAAAAAAAAAATTTTATTAACTAAATTTTTTAAATTTTGGACACTATGTACTCTGTAATATAGAAATACTATTAATGGTTCGTAAATAATACTTAAATTACCAAGATAATCGTTTGTATTGGTACCGTTATTATGGGACAGCAGGGGTCTAAGGGCAGAAGTGCTCCAGTGCGAGCTGACCTAGTAAGAGAATCAAAAATAGGACTCGGAAGTTTGAAGAGAGGTATAAACACTCCTTGTATAATAATCGATAAGTTATAATTTATAATAATTATTTATTAACTTGATCCCCTTATTTTTTTAGTCTTATGCTAAAACACCGTTATAATATGCTTGAATATATATATATATATTAATCCACGATAGAGTAACTTTTCAACAACCTGAAATCTTCTTCATCGAGGTCGTCTATTTTAATATTCTGGCATACAGTTTAGCTACACACGAGTATCATTCAAATTTCCTGTTTATTTTTCATTGGCACTTAATGCCAACTTTTTTAATTTATTTATTTTTTTTATTCATATCTGTTCAATATCTTTCACGGGTTATTATTGTTATTATAATTATTTAATTCATAAAATTTTTTTCTCCCATTGTTTCAGAACGATCACCTGGTAATATTAATCAACAGAGAAGAATTGTTAATGGCCGAGGTAGTCTTAAACAGAATACACTCAATAATGATTCGAAAAAAGGCTGCCCACTTGATTTATCGCCTCTCAATCTTGGTCAGTATTTAAAAGTACTTTTAAAATTTTTATTTTTATTAAATAGTTATTTTTATATTTATAGATAAAAGCCCAACGCCAATTCGTAAATCATCTTCAATACGACGAGCAACAACTCTTACTAATGGTGTGAGCACCAATGAAAAACAGCAAAATGGTTCCAGTTTGATGAAAGGTGTGCATTAAATAATTATTCATTAATAATAAGGGCTTATTAAATAATTGCTACACTTATATGGAGTTGCGGTAAAAAAAATTGCCAATCGTGGGAGCATCTATTATTCGTGTGAAACATATAATCATCCATATTTCTCAGACTGCAAAATGTAAATGTGTAGATCACATCATGCTCTGTGACTCGGACGGTTTCGGTACAATACGGGTGGGTGGCTAATGGATAATATAGAATAGGGTCGAGTAGGGTAAAGGGGACATGCTGTACGAAGCGTGTAAAATTGTGTGAAACACAAGCAACGAGATATGTTACATTATATAGCTTAGCTGTTGAGCTAATTCAGTCGAACCGCGTACACCGTAGTACTAGTAAGTTTACATAGTTATGCATATACATTTAATACACATGTACGCTCATTCTTACGCACTTATACTGGTTATCATCGTGACATACGTCTGAATATAAACGAGTATTGCAACTTATGATCGTTTTATCACGCCCTTATACTTGACACTTTATATATTACTATTCAATTCATTGATTTACAGTAGTAACACACTACTTCCGTCCGTGAGTTTTAGTGTCTAGTAGTTACTGAAGTAGTGCGATAGATTTTTTTTTAATCAATATTTTGTCATTAAATTATTTTTTAGTTGGATAATTTTAACTATAAAATTTATATTTTTGCATTTATTTACGGTCGTTTTAAATTTTGACCTTGATATCCCGCGAAACGAACTGCGAAATTGGTATTTCCGGTTATTAAAATCGACGAGTTTAATGCCTTAGAACTTTATAAATAAGCTCTCACAAATTACTTTTTTATGGGTTAAGAATTTTTTTTATTATTTTACTAATTTAAAAATTCTATAAAAATATTTTCCATTAAATTTATCATTATTTACAAAAAAAATAAAAAAATTTGTTCTAATATTTGAAAATTTAAGATAGTATTGATTATTATTAAAATAGAGGAATTCAAAAAAAAAATAAAAAAGTTTGAAAAAAAGACTATTTAAACTGTTAAAATACCGACCCCTTATGACATAGGTATTTTATCATGTAACATTAACGTGTTTACTTAATGTCTAGTCAGTAAAATGGTAAATGTTTAGTCGAGACTATTTGGGAATTTTTTTTATAAAATTTTCTTCTTTTGTATTCTAATGATAATGAGAACAAATCTTTTTTCGGACGTAATTACCTGCTTAAAAAATCTTTATAGGATTTTGATGGGATAAGCAGGCTAAAAATTTTTCTTTCAAAAAAACCTTAATGACGTATAGATAGAAAAATTGATTGGTTGATGTGCACTCAGATATATCTATGAAAAAATATAGTAGGGATAAGACTTCTTTTAAACGCATCCGGATGTCTGAAAATTTGGTAGTTGATCAGCAGTTCGAGACGACTACAAATCGTTGAAAAAAATTGATACGTAAAAAACTAAACTGTTGTTTTAATTTTAGCTAATAGTAGTGTTGTTGCAACAAAAACGAACGTATTCGTTGATAAATAAATAAATTAATTTTATTGTGTGGTAATATCGTACAGTTATATTATACACATATTGAAAAAATACTTATACTATGACTAAAAAAAAAAGTGACGGTGTACTTGACGCGATGGCATATGTTGAACTTATTCCAGATCGTATTATTAAGGAGTTGGCTCCAAGGGCTACAAGCATTGAAACTCGTCATCAGGAAGCACAAACTACCGATTTCGATGGTGATTTAAAATGTGCTGATGATTTTATTCAAGGTTTATGCATAACCGTGCAGTATTTAACCCGACAGGTATTTATAAATTTTTTTAATTTTCTATGTAACAATTTAATTTTTTTTTGTTTAGTAGTTTTTTTAGTATAAAATTTTTCATCAATATAAATCAATAATTCACAAATATTAAAAAAATTGATAACATGTTTTTTTAATTTAATAAATAGTGCTACTATTAAGAATTAAATGTTAAACTATTTTTTTTTTTTTTTTTTTTCCATATTCACGTGTCTTCAGGTGTGCCTGTTGCAGTAACAATTAAAATATTCCTTACAATATATTATAAATCTATGACAATTTTTTACACACTGTATTTTATGTAGATATAAACACGTAATTATTTTAAAATGATTTCACAGCGGTTAAAAATTTTTAAACGTTAAAAAAATTTTCTGCCCTCCGGCCGGAAAGTGGCAACTTTCTGGCCGCTGCGCTAAACGAAGTTGCCACATTCCGGCTACGTCGAGCAGAAAAATAGTATACACACCTTGGCCAGTAAAAAGTAAAGCCTCAGACCACATGTTTGTCAACCTCGGCTTCGCCTCGGCCAACAATTACATGTGATCTGAGACTTTTCTTATTTTACTGGCCTAGGTATGTAATATACTATTTGTAAATATTATAAAATTTGATTAATTTAGATCATTTTAAAAAATCGCGTTACTGATGCCATAAGGGCGTATAATAAAAATCCTATTTTTTTTTCCAAGTCCAAAAAAAATTTTTAGTTTGAAGAAAATTTTATTTTGTATTTCTGCACGTTTCATTCAAAAATACGTTGATTCCCGAAAAAAATTTTTTTAAACGCCCTTATGGCTTCCGGGACCCACTTCTGATGCCATTAGGGCGTCTAAAACAAATTTTTTTTTTTTGGAAACTAACGTATTTTTTCGAAAAATGTCCAGAAATGCAAAAAAAATTTTTTCTTTAAGCTAAAAATTTTTTTTCAACTTAGAAAAAATAATAGAATTTTTAATATACGCCCTTATGGCATCCGAGGTGGATCCCGGGAGCCATGAGGGCGTATAAATTTTTTTTTGCATTTCTAAATATTTCGGACAAAAATACGTCGATTCCCGAAAAAAAATTTTTTATACGCCCTTAAGGCTTTTCACTGGGACCCTTTGCTGGTATACGCCCTTATGGCATTTGGATCGCGAAATAACAGTCGATTTTATAATTTTCAATTATTATTGACTACTTTGTTCAGCTACGTATTTAGTATTACGTTATTATAACATTGAAAAAATTGAATTCAATATAAATAAGAGTGTATTTTATTTAAACTGAAGGTAAAGCGTAAAAATATAAATAGAATTTATTTTTTTTTTTTTTTCAGTTTGAAGATCACACAACGATGACACAAACAAAATTATACAATTTGAAAAATGCTTATGGAAATTTGGAAGAGACGCTTGATAAGGAGAGACAAGACCATGAAAAAGAAATTGATGAACTCCGTACTCGTTGTAAGTATTTTTCTCTACCAGTAATTGTTATTGATTTTTTTTTTTTTTTTTTATAAAATTTTTATTTATTTTGAAAATTAATAATATTTATTTCCTTTATAACAGTGGAAGGAATTTATGAAGAACGTATAAAAGACCTTGAAAGTACAAGGCAAGAAGAACGAGACGAATTTCAAGTTCAACTTAAAACATCATTAGACAAATTGGCACGAGAACACGAAGTAATAATAGAAAGATTAAAATCTGAGCAAGAGTTGGAAATTAAGGCTAAAGAGAATTATTGGAATAGCAAGCAAGTAGCTTTAGAGTCATTAGATAAGAAATCAGAATTAGAAGCACTTAAAAAAGATTATGAATCTTTGAAATTGAGTTTTAAACCAGCTATGTCATTTAAAAATGGCATGATTAAGAAATTGAAATCAGAAATTGACAATTTGAAACGACAAATTAAAGATAAAAGTAAATTAGAGAAACGTGTGAAGGAATTGGAAGATCAAATTGAACGGGAATCAAAACTATCTAAAGATTTAATTTACGCTGATAGTTCGCCATGTGAAATTGAAAGTACGTCATTAAGTAGTGATCAGGTGGCTGTTCTTCGCGCTGAAATTTGGTCATTAAGATCTGTTTTAGAATTACGCAGTCAAGAAAATTCCGCAATGAGAAGTGAGAATGATATGTTACGTCGTGACGTTGAGGGCAAAGAAGCTCTTGAGCAGCGTGTCGAAACTTTAGAAGCTAGATGTGAAGATTTGAAAGCACAATTACAAAGTAAAGAATCTTATGAACGTCAAATAGCTCATGAAAATGAAATTTTATTGGGTTCATTTCATGAAATTTCAAAACAAAATAAACGATTGACACAAAAAAATGAAGAACTACAATGGAGATTAAGACAAAAAAGTGAAGTAGTGAGTGTTTTGGCAAACCAATTAGCAACACCAACACAGAGACTATCTAGATCACTCGGTCCAGAGCACATTGATCATTCTATATCGGGAGAAAAAAATTCACCCGCTACCTCAAGTTCTATGATTAAATTTATGGTCCATAAAGGTGATTCAGTGTCATGGACACTAGAAATTGATGAATCTTGTGATCCGTTACCAAATGTTGATTCAAGACCAGCTGTCTCACGGCAAAACTCACTCAGAAGAGCTCCAAGAAAATCTTTGGATATCAGAGAGCGATCTAAAAGTGTCTCTACATCAGATACTGTGACTAATAATAGCGAATGGGCACCTAATTACAATTCTACACCTCTTTGTGCTCGCAGGCGACCACGAAGTGATCCCTCGTCTAATGCGATAGTTGCTAATCCACCGCTTGTTTCAACTAATGAGTCTCATACCGGCCCTAGACCCCAAGAAGCTGGCGGTGAAGCTATGATTTCCGAAGAAGCTTCTGCTACTAGTAGTGAAGATGAATCATCAGCAAGCAGCGATATTCCACGACTACCCATGGGCTTTGATTGGAATGATTCGGTTGAATAAATAAATTAGTTAGAAATATCTCTTGCACTCGCGACAATATTTTCCACCAATTAGTAATAACTGGATTAATGATTAATTAATAACTTTTTTTTCCATTTAAGAACTGAATTTACAATTTTTTATTCGTTCAAGTGCATGTATTAATAATTTGATTTTTTTTTATTTAAAAAAATACCACATAAAACGGGCACCCACTTTTACAATAAGTTTTTTTCACATTTTGCATTTTTTTTTTTTTTTTTTTTTTAATTAAATTAATTACAAAAGTAATAAAAAACGAAGTTATTTTTTTATCGGGTTTGTAAATATACAATGATATTTGACGTCACTATCAAAAGTTATGTTTAGTTATAATATTTTATATGTAAATATCACGTAATAATTTTTATCTTTTATTATCGATTAATTATTATCATTAATATTAATACTTGTTATTATTTTTAAGTATAATTAAAATTTAAAATATAATAATAATATACTAATTAAAATTATTTAGATGTTGCTCGGAAAAAAAGATATTTATACAAAACAGTAATATATAAACTTGTGTCAGCCGTTATGTTAAAAAATTTTGTCGATAATGTGTATATCAGAGATAAAAGTAAAATAAACAAATAAGTATATATATATATATATATAAATATAAATATAATTTATGAATTTTTCTATGCGTGATAATAATTAATTCTCATTAGAATAATGTTTCTTAAATTAAACAATATTGATTTATTATAAATTCAGCAAATGCGAGATCTCTGATCAATTTTTGTTGCTGCAAAAATATTATTTTTTTCGTAAAATTTAGCAGTAAAATAATTATATGCATAAATAAATATAAAACAATTTAATATAACAATCAAATAAAAATAAAAAAAACAAAGTATTAAAAGATGAGAAGTGTGTTTTCCCTTGTACATGTTGAGTAAGTGTAATATAATCATCCGTAAAATAAAAAATAATATAATAAATGATATATAAAAGTATAATTGTTTATTTGACTCTTGTAGCAAAATATAAAATTTATAAAAATTATATTCTATTTGTTATTAGTGTTATTACAAAAATTTTCATATAATGAAATAAGCTTTGCAGAAGTTCGTGGTTTCACTATTTTTAGTGCATCTGCAAAATGTTTACTCAGTAACACCTCTGAATTAATATCGTTTTGCAATGCACTCATTGCAGCTTCATGGCACACTGCTTGAATTTCCGCTCCTGAATAACCGTCAGTAAGATCAACGAGATCTTGGATTTTAACAGAAATTTCATCAACCGGCATTTTTAAAAATTTTATTTTGAATATTTCTCCACGAGTATCAGCATCTGGCAATGGGACATAAACAAGTCTGTCCAATCTTCCTGGTCTTAGTAATGCCTATAATAAAAAAAAAATATTAACATGAATTCTGTATAAAAATAAAAGAAAGTTGACTATAATTAAAATTAAATATCATAATTACTTTATCTATACGATCGGGCCTATTAGTAGCAGCAACAAGTGTAACATTTCCTAATGCAGTCACACCATCAAGTTCTGTTAATAATTGTGCTAAGACCCGTTCTTGAACGTTGTTACTGGCATTAGCAGCACCTCCGGTAGCTCTTTCACCACCGATAGCATCGATTTCATCAATGAACACTATTGATGGCGCAACTTCGTTTGCTTTACGAAATACTTCACGTACTGCTCGTTCGGATTCACCGACCCACTTTGAAAATAATTCTGGACCCTAAAAATTTAGTTATTGTATATTTAATAAATACAAACATTCAATCGGTGGCATCAATTATTATTACAGATGCACAGTAAAAAATTTTGCGTCATTGCATCAAAAAATTTTGTGTTAAAAATTTTTATGTTAAATATTTAACACTTTTTTGTGTTGATTTAACAGAATACGTGTTAAATTTAATTTAGCAGACATCTGATAATTTTTTAATAAATTATAAACAACTTATTTGTTACAGAAGAAATAGTATAAAAAAATGCATATGGAAATGTTCATAAGTTTTTTCTATGCAATTTTTTAGATTTTCCTTACAACCATTAAGTTAAAATTAATCTAAAAATTCTCAAAAATTAGCATGATGAATTCACCTTCATTAAATTTAATGAAAAAGAAGTTAGTCGACATTTCAAAATTTTTATAAATTTTTTATTGAAAAAATTTCAATTAAATAATTAAAAAAAAAATTTACCTGTAAAAAACTTGAAAAACTATAAGTGTAATTTTTTAGAGATATCTTTTTAGTTGTAATTTAATTAATAAAAAAAATCACAAATTTTCAGACGTCTGCTAACCAGTGTCATTAAATTTACACATAAAAGTGTTAAATATTTAACATAAAAATTTTTAACTCTAAGTTTTTTAACGGAAAATTTTTTACTGTGTGATTAAAAAAATTACCTTGATGTTTATAAAGTTAAGTTTACTTTCAGTGGCTAAGGCTTTAGCGACCATAGTTTTGGAGCAACCCGGTGGACCGTACATCAAAAGTCCTTTTGGAGGAGTGATTCCCAGTCGTATGAAGACATCTGGATTTTTCAAAGGCCACTCAACCGCTTGACATAATTTTAATTTAAGTGATTTCTGACCACCAATATCAGACCACTTAACGTTAGGTACCTCAACAGAAATTTCTTTCATCGCTGTTGGCTTAACTGTTCTTAAAGCTCCCATGAAATCAAGCGCACTGACATATACATACGGATTTAACTTATTATCTTGATGTCGTTTAATTGCTCGCATACCAGCTTGAGAGCAAAGCACATTCAAATCAGCAGCTACGAAACCATGAGTTACATATGCTATTTCATTGAAGTCGTCATCACTAAAAGTATTTGGCATTTTAGATATTAATTTTTTTAATATTGCACAACGCATATTTGGAGTTGGTGTAGGAATTTCTATTTCACGATCTAGTCTACCAGAACGTCTCAGTGAACTATCGATTGAGTCTAGTTTCGAAGTAGTCATAAGCAATAGAGTGTTGGCATCAGATTCCTGTAAATCATCAATTTCTTGTATCAACATTGCCAAAAAACGTTTTTCACTGTCAGACAATCCTTTTTTTGTAAATAATGTATCAATATCATCAATAAATATCACACTAGGTGCTTCAGCTTTTGCCTCGGAAAATAAGTCTGATATTTTTTTATTTTCGTTGTTTAAATATTTTGTGGATATTTCACTAGCTTTAAATGAAAATGTTTTTACGTCATAACTAGAAAATAAAACATTAGCTATTGTCGTTTTACCAACCCCGTTAAGGCCATAAAGTAATATACTTTTGCTAATTCTAAAACCTTTTAAAATTTGCTTACATTTACCTAAAACAACGTCGACAATATCGCGTAATTCATTTAAGAGTTTATCGTATCCACCGATATCATTTGCTGTTATTTTACTTTTTTTATTCACTGCTGTATTTATCTCGTCTTTGATGACTTTCCATTTTGTAGTAAATAAAGATAGGAAGAATTTTAATTCCCTTTCAGTTATGCTCATATTTTTAAGTCCGTCAGCAAGGTCATCTTTGCTGGAGGTATTTAGTGATGAATTATTATCTTTACCTTGAGTGATATTAACTATTTTGAATGGTAAATTTTTTCCGTAAAATGGAATGTTTATACGATTTCCAATGCAGAAAATTTTTCTTTCGTTATAATTTTTGAAAAGTATTTGCAACTCTGGAGTTATTTTTGGTGGTTCTTGTCTTCCTACGTATTTGATTGTTATTTCTTCAGCAGATAGCGGTTGGTTTTTTAATTTCCTGACTTTTACTGGCCCACTTACTTTATTTACGTCCATTGCTTAAAAAAAAAAATATATATATATATATATATATATATATATATATATATATATATATATATATATATATATATATATTTTGTGTAAAAACAATTATTACTCAGGCATTCTTATAGAATTCAGCGAAAAAAGTCTTTACTCATCAGATTAGCGCTTTAATTTTATATCAGTGAACAGTTTTGATGAATTTTTAAATATTTCAATCAAAAAATAAATAAAACATTATTGATTTATTGTAAATAAAGACAAATAACTTAAAAGATTCTACAAAAATACCTTAAAAATAATTTTTTTTTTCTCCAAAAAATTAAATAATGTTTCATTAATACAACTTACTATTTTTAGTTAAACATACACTAGTTAAACTTTTGTCACTGGTGGGCCACGCTGTTTTAACTATTTCTACATCTTGGAAAGATAAAATTACTCTGTCGCCAATCGCTATTTGACACAATTCTAATGCAGATTGAGACATGAAAACCATCTCATGGGAATCTCGTTCAGTGATATTTTTTGGAAGTTCTGCAAAAGTTTTTTATTAATACAATTCATCATTATTATGATTAGAAAAAAATTAAGAAATTTAATGATACTGTCCGTAGACCACTGACAATTTTATAATTTTATTTAAAAAAACTAATTTAGTATTAAGAAAATATTAAAAAAAAAAAATTACAATTATAATTTGTTAAAATTTCTAAAAATGGATTTTTTCTTAATTATCGGTGTAACGATTGACTGATAAAAAAAAAATTGTCAGATATCGATAAATCAATGTAGTACTGAATTTAACAGATGTAAAACAATTTTTTTTTTATTATTATAACAATTAAATTACCTAGAAAAAAATTTGCCAAAAAATTTTCACATGTAGAAGTTTTTAAAATTATAAGTGCGAATTTTTTAAAATATTTTTTTTACAATAATGGATTTGTCATAAAAATTCTAAGAATTGTCAGGTGTCTGCCAAATTTAGTATCATTAAATTAATGATAAAGTTTATGACATTAAAGTTAGCTGTCACTTAACAAATTTTTAATTTTATTTAACAATTAAATTAACTAAAAAATTATTTTTTAAAAATTGCATTTTTAATTTTTTTAAATTTCTACATGTCAGTTTTTGTTTTTATTATTTTTTTTGCAATAATTTATTTGTTAAAAAAAGTTCTAAAAATGATTAAATATCTGTTAAATTAATTTTCAATGAAAATTAAGTTAGCAGATAGTTGATAATTTTTGAAACAAATAAATTGTGGCAAAAAAAAATTTATAAAAAAAATTGACATTTAAAAATTTTTAAAAACTACAAATGCAATTTTTTAAAAATAATTTTTTGGAGCAAATTTGTTTGTTAAAAAAAATTATCAAGTGACAGCTAACTTTAATGTCATAAATTATCATTAAAATTTAGATGCGCATACCTTTTGAACAATAAGTATCAACAGAACTGTAAAGAATGTTATTTCGTATATAATTATGAGTCCATTTAACATCTGACGGAGGACATGTAGACTCATGGAAGCACGTGTCTTTTTGTGACATTGCTGATTGACATTTGTCACAAGTAACCCAAAGAGTCGATAAGCTTTTTCTTGATTTTGACATTTTTTGAACCTGCAAAATTTTTGATTTTATTTAAATTTTAATCTTACTTACTTCAAAATCTATAAAAATGTATTATTGAATATTTTTTTAACCTTCTGTTATTGTAAATATAACCTAAAATAAATAAATTGTCATTGGAAAAATTTCTCCTTACGACTTAGATGATAATTTCATCTTGAAATAATGAAAATTTTGAATAACACTTAAAAAAAAATTTAAGTGACAATTTAACATGAAAATATGGAGTCAATACCTGTTATATCTTGAGATCTAAATATTGATGTGATGAATTTTACCCCTCAAACACGTGTGGGTATTTGAATAACACGTGCATGCGCGCCCTCTAGCCAATACATTTTTTTTAATTATTGGCGGGAATTTGAAGCAAAGTTTTTTTCTAGCGTAATTTTTGTTGAATGACAGCCGGTGACAGTCTAATTGGAGATCCCAGTTTGTGAAGGGCATAGAATACATATACTATGTATACTAGCTTAATGTTTTAATGTTTTTCTCGTTACTATTATATTACACAGAATTATATTGACCACGTAAATAAAAATTTATATCAACTGATAAACAAAATTATGACGAATGCAACAGAAAATTGTTTATTAAATACCGGTTTGTTGGTTCTCTACATTATTTATCTCCAATCTGGTAAGTATTGACTCATAGTTCTTCGAAGTTATTGGCAATAAGCAATAAAATATTGAATATTTTAATTATAATCCAACATTCTTTGCAATTATAAATTCTAAGTGAATAAATACTTGTTTTTAATTTCACTATTTTTTTTATTTTAGTTATAGCCGAAAGTAAAATTGAAAGTGCAAGCGACCTGGAACGAGAATTTGCAGATAAGCCGACACGATCTTTTCGTTGCTGTGCAAGACATGAAAAAAAAATTGGAGTTGGCTACGGCAAGTATAAAATTTTTTATGTTGAATTTTTATGTACTGAAATCAGAAGAGATCAACTATTTTTTTTAAAAATAAGTTAGCGTTAAAAAAATATTTTTTAAAAGTTGTAAAGTTTTTTTTCATAACACTGAAGTTGACAGACTTTAAAAATGTTTTTAGAATTTTTTAGTAATTAAATTATTAAAAAAAATTTAATTAAAAAGTTTCACATGTGAAAATTAATAAAAATTACAGGTGAAAATTTTTAGAAGCATTTTTTTATTGTAATTGATTAATTAAAAAAATTTTTTAAATTGACAGCTGACCGCTAACTTCAGTATTATTTTTTTTCTCATAGATTTTTTCATATTTATGATAATTTATTTGTAATAAAAAATTCATAAAAATTTATAATTTTTTTTCAACGAGTAGGTTCTTTTTTCTCTTTCATAATTTTTTTTTTTTTTTTTTTAAAGAGTTGTTTTTGTAATGTAGATTGTCGAAGTAAAATTTATTTAGTGAAGCCGGATGTATGAAGCCAACAGCGTAACTACCAATATCATATTAATCAATTGAAGCGTGCGACGTAGCTACACAACTTGCCGTTGTAAAATTGTTCATCCGGTTGATTTTATAATAGTGGTGCCCTTCCATTCAGTATCTGCACTTAGTAATGACCTACTTATAAGTATTAATTCATTAATATTTATTTAAATATTTTTAGGTGTATCTGGTGAAATAATATCTATTGACTCAGGACACTGTCGGAGAGTTTGTCCTCGTCACGCTTCGGACGACCCTGGAGATGTCAGCAAGCCGGCTGTGCAGGTATAATTTATTATCGATACTTTATTTTATTTATTTACTTTATTATATTATGTTATATTTTAATTTGAATTGATTTATTTGACTTATCAGCGGTGTCCACCCCGTTCGCAATGCCACCCAAGGTCTTCGCGTATGGAAAGGATTTCTACGCTTCAAGGTGTTAAAATAGTTGAAGTTATCGATAGCTGCGATTGCTGGCATGAATCACCATGCAGTCGAACATCTTTTGAACAACTCGTTCATGCGGGAACACCTTATCAAGTTGCTGTAGACGTTGGTCTTTGTTTGGGAACATGTTCGAAAGGTAATACCTTCATTCAAGGATAAGGCATCTTTTAATTTATTGCACTGGATTTTATTTATATTTCTCTTTTTTTTTTTTTTTTTTTTTTTTTTTTTTTTTTCAAATTTAATTAGCATTAGGTTGTAGACCTTTCAAGAATGGTACGGTCAGCATAAAAGGACCGAATGGTAAGTAATAAAAAGTTATTTCATTTTTATACGGATGCATTTGATAGTAAATTATCTATAGAGTCAAGATAAGCTAGATTTTTATTTAAGTTTGTGGAATTTTATAATAAAAAGTTCGATAAAGTTTTATTATATTTTTTTATTGTGTAAGATTTTATAAAATTTAATTACTCAATTTGATGATATTTTGTAAAATTTTAATTACATTTTTTTAATTACATTTAAAAAAAATAAAGATTCCATCAATTTTTATAAAATTAAATAGATTAAAATTTTACATTATTTTAATCTTATAAATTTTTATAAAATTTGAAGAAAAATATTTTCTTCAGAATTTTAGTTTCGCTTTAAGATATTCAGTCCTTTCAATTCAAAAAATTGATTAATTATTTTAAATTTTTGGATAAAAATAAAAAAGCTCTTCATTGATGAATTTTACTTCAATAAAATAAGTTCGAAATACTGTTGAACTCTTTAAATATGCTGCTAAAATTGAACTCTCCGAGCTCAAAACTATAACATATGTGTTATTTTTAGTTCTTCGAGCTCAAAAGTCTGATAGAAGTTTAATAAAATACTATTTTTTTGAATTTCCAAACCACAATAACTTTTGAATGAATATACCGATTTTCACGCAGTTAGCAGTTTTTGGCGGTTTTTAAAGCCTCGTGAAGGATTTTAAAGTTTAAATTGATCGAACAAGGAATTTCGAAGTAATTCCGAAAAAACGCTCTTTTCGGTTTTCTTTCGACAATGATAACTTACGAACCAACCAACCGATTTTCACGTTCTTGGTGGTGATCGACGTGGTTTTTTGATGATAATAGCTTATTATTTTTTGAAAAACCGATCAGTAAAGCCGTTTAAAAGTTATTCCGAAAAAACCACATTTGAAAAAAATTTTGTTTGTAGTTTTATTGAGATTTCTCAAAATCTACCGGTTTAAATCGGTCCAAATTGCATTCAAAATTTAAGTTTGGTCAAGTCTTTTTGAATGGCGCCAACTACGATAAAATCGGTCAAGCCGTTCAATCTCATCAGAACTCGATTTTCGAAAAACCAATAACTTCTTGATTTTTGAAAATTTTCAATTTTTTTAGCGGGAAGTTCAAAAATTAATTATCAATTGAAGAGAAATGTTGTTGGGTAAAAAATTTGCTTATATCAACTGAATATAATATATTTTTTGAACAAAGTGATAACTATTTATCAATCGAAGTTATAAAGATCTTAATTCAAGAATCTAGAAACCAAGAGAATATATACTTAAAATAAAAATCGATTTTCTTCAGAATAATTTTTTTTGAAAATTAAATCTGTTGGATGAAGTAAGTTTTTCTATCAGTGAAAACAACTAAATTTATCAATAATTTTTTAATTGAAATTTGTAAAAGCCATTGGTGTCTAAAGCTAAAAATTTTCTGCCTTTATTTTAATTGTGTGATAAATTTTACAAATCAGCTATTACAACTGATCATTTTTGCCTAAATATTTAACAGGGGATGAAATTTATCAAGTGATTCAAGAGTGCGGATGTGCTGATAGTTGTCATCGAATGGAGCGGATTGAAAGCATTCTCGACTACAGCCAACTTGAAATCAAAAGAGGATCGAACACAAGTGATGTTAAACCACTCATCAGGGTATAATTACAAGCTATTATATTTATATTTTTAAAAATTCTTATAATTGATTTATGTCACATAAATCAATAATGTACTTATATAAATTGGTGCATAAAGAAGTATTAATTGCATTGAAATTACAGCACATAAATGTTGGACATTGTGATGGATCGTGTCCAGGAAATCATACCGAAAAAACTTGTTTATTACGTGATAAAAAAAACCCGGCAAGATGTTTAGCTGGATTATACTCTAAGCAATATAAATGCACACCAGTTAGATTTAAAGTACACGAATATAGGTAAAGTACAGTTTTTTTTTGCTTCAACAATTTATGAGACATAAAATGCGGCCGCTTTTATAGGTTTACTCCTTGTATTTTTGCAGAACACGAAGAGGCTCAAAGAGGGAAATTATTGAAATAACTTCTTGCGCCTGTGTATGAAACTCAACATCTGTGTAAAATATTTATAAATATTATATTGATAAAACAAATCAAAACAGGTTGAAGCTGGGTAAACGAGGTCAACTTTCAAACGAAAAGATATTTTATTAAATGAACATTTATTTGTTTTTTACCTTACTTGTGTATAAAAAATCTTTCGGCTGGGCGCAGCTCAATAATTATAATAACAATTTCGTAACATCATTAAGTCGAAGAATACAGATCATTTTAATTTTCAAGGTCATGTCCTCGAGATTGTTCAGTGCCACGTCACTTTCTTCCTTCTTTGTAATCTTTCTTCTTCTTTGTAATCTCTTTTTTATGAGCTTCGGTGAACCACATAGGGACGAGGTAGAGGTATAAAGAAATTTTTTCCGTTGCTCGGATTTCGCGATTTTTCTGGCTTCTCCTTATCGCTTGCTATTTTTTGAATCACTGAATCCTCGTGATCTTTTAATGGTATAACTCCGTTCTGCACAAATAATATTATCAATTATTAATGATTAATTGATCAATTAAAACTATAAATATTGATAAAAAAAAATTTGGAAAGAAAATAAATGATATAAATTTTAATTATGCCTGAACAATTTCTTCATGGAAGGCTTCAGCTAACGCCGGATTTATGTTTATCAATGGTTCATTTCCGTGTCTTATGTACACTCCAATGTAACCTGGTTTGTTCTGTAAAATTTGAATAGGCTTCGAATCTGTTAAAATAACAAAATCAATTTATCGATTAATTAATTAATGCACTGGATAAAAAATTAATTGTAATAATGTGTGATTCTGAAATCAATAAAAATCTGATAATTTTTTTGACGGAAAAATTATGAGGAAAATTTGAAAAAAAAAAAAAAATTATTGATGCAAATTTAAAAAATATTTTTATACAGTTTTATAATAATTTTTTTGTTTAAAGAAACTAAAAAATTAGTAGATATCGATTGATTTCAACACAATTAATGTTTATTTACTTGTATAGTCACTAAATAAAATAATAATCACAGAAATTAACAAAATAGAACTTTTGTAAAAATGAGTGTTAATCCGAGCCATTTCTGTGTGGTAAAACTGTAAGCGAGTCACTGAAACTTTTGTTCCCGTTCAGCAGACATTTATATTACAGACGAGATGACCGGGCTGGCGTCTTTCTCCCCCCATTGTCGGCAAAAGTATTATAACCACCTTTAGGATTTATCTTATGTTACGTCTATCAAAATCAAGATAATAGAATAAGTCAGCGAACATCGTAGCCTGTAGGTATATTTTACCTGTATGAATTCTTTATTGATATTATCACCTTCCATTGCCCGGTATCATCATCAGTATTTATAGGATTGACGATAATCCAGCCGCTAATCGATTTCATACTCAATTATGATCAATGATCATATTCATTTAACTCATTTTATTACCGGTAATTTTATAGAATTGCTAATAAAATTGCATATTTTAATTAGTATTTTTCCAGTAATTGTTTCTTCAGAAAACAAAGAATGAGTCAACGAAAATTTTACAGAATTACTTTATAGTTTGTAAGATGATGTCTTAGAATGGGTGGTATGAGGTATTATGGAACTTTATTAGATTTCTTATGGTTTAAGTGGATAGTGCGGACTACATTGTACCTAATCGACGCTAGTAAGATCTACTTTTATCTAGGATGATCCGCTTCTGCCTGCAGTTTTTTAGGAACAAATTATCTGGTATAAAGAACTCAATTGTCAGTCTTGTTTTTAAGTTGTATATTTTTTAGGGATTTCTTTGATTTTTTTTTCATTAAATAATTGTGGAAATTCTGAGAAGAATTTTGGTCCGTATATAATATTTTATAATCTGTGTATAATATATTTTATATTTAATATATCTTAATATTAATTTAATTTTATTAATTAAATAAATAAAAATAAATTAATAATTATTTAATATTATTAAAAAAAATATATAAATATAAATATAAAAATAATGGATAATCAACACTGGTAATAACTTATAAAAGTTATAAGTGTTAAAAAAATCATTTTAATTGTTAATTTATAATGGTGAAGTTAAATTAAAATTGAATATTCAAGTAAAACAATTTTAAATGCTTTTTACATCGAATTGAGAAAGAAAAAATTAAATTTAAGAGAGGAATAAAATATTATATTAAAAAAAAAGAATTAAAAATGATTTCACATGTTAAATGTCCATAAGAGATAGTATTAAAAAGGATTTGAAGGATTAGAAAGTATTCAAAATGTTTAAAAATTAAATCATTTTGAATTCTTTCTAATTCTTTTTTTTTAATGAGCGATAACGAACTTCATTTCAATTATTTTTCATCATAAATTTATGAATGTCAAGAAAATTATTTTTGTACGATAATTTAAATCTTAATAGATGTTATTAAAATTATAATTTAATAAAGTTCTTTCAATATTTTTTACTTGAGAATTAATGTAAAAATCAAATAAATTATTTGATATTCAACATTTTTAAATAGAATTGCAATAATTTAAGTATACATAAAAATAGGTTTAAAAGTAAAAAATTATATTTTACCAAGTTTCTTTTTTTAAAATTTCTTTATGAGCAGATTAGAGAATTTTTCCTCAAATTTTAGTTTTTACGTAATTTTATCTCTCAAGATTTATCAACTGGATGAAATTATAAAAAAAATAATTTTAATTTCCATTCATCATCAAAGACGTTATCTATTAAACTCACAGTTGAAAAGATAGAGATTGTTTTTACTTACAGAAGAATATTAAAGGAATTTTCATAGAGATTAATGTTTTTTGAATTTAATTTCAAAATAATGATGCTAATATTGATTAAAAATTTCATAAAAAAAGAACGAAAAATAATAAAATTGTATACTTTTTTTTTATTTATTACCATTTATTATTATGATTAATTCAATAAATGATAAACGTTAAAAAGATGTATCCTTATTTTGAAATAATTTCGGCAACTGTAATATTGGATTATTAGAGTGCGTGGGCAGTTTATTATAAGTCAATGACTTACAAAAAAGAGCGATCAATACGAGAGTATAACGCACTTATCTTTCTTTCACTTTCCCTTCTTGGGTTGAACAAGCTTGCCGAATCACACGTGATTCCTTCATTATTAAAAATGAATCACCATATTATACATAGCATACTCCACGTTTCCTCATGTTAATGATATCATCGTAATATTCTGAAACGTGACATTTAAGCGAAACCAATAATCCAAGTACAATTATCATTAATTTTTACGTGTAATCGTAATCAATTACTTGAAATTATTAGAGCAATTTTAAAAAATTGCCAAAAATAAACGTCATTGATTGTTAGCCATAAAAAAATCGAAAAATCAACATGAATAATTTTTTTTTTAAACTATTATATATATATATATATATATATATATATATATATATATATATATATATATATATATATTTTTTTTTTTTCTTTAGATTATTAAGAGTGTTATAATTTGAAAAAACAAATGAATAAAATAATCTTTAACACGATAAAAAATTGAAAAATGATCAAGATTGAATTTTTTTTCGAACAATCAAAACTTTTTTTTTTTCTAAAAACATATCAAAGATAAATAATGTAAACATAAATAAAATTCTATCAATGATGAAAAATTGAAAAATCAACATGAATTAATACTCTTCGATTATTTATATGATTATTCAAAATAAATAAAATACTTCTTCTGTTTATCAAAAAAATAGATTAAATAAAAAAATTTTTTCTTCAACTATTAAAAATGAACATAATTGAATATTTTCAAATAATTGCATATTTTTCATTTAAATTTTATTAGAAACAAAATAATTTAAAAGAGACATAATTTTATTTTAATGAGAAAAAATCAAAATATTTTATAATCGTGATTGGAGATAATTTATATATAAATTCTATAATTAATATATTATTCTAATAAATCAAAAATAAATAAAAAAAAACAATAATCTAATTTCAAAATTATAAATTTTCATTAGGCTAACAGACATTAAAAAAATTTTGTATTTTTTTTTTATTAACTCACAATTTTATTTAAAAAACATTTACACAGTAAAAAATTTTGCTTCAATGCGTCAAAAAATTTTGTGTTAAATATTTAACACTCTTTTATGTTAATTTAACACTTTTTTCGTGTTAATTTAACACAATAAATGTTAAATTTACATATAAAAGTGTTAAATATTTATAATACTGAAGTTAGCCGACATTTAAAATTTTTTATTGTAAAATTGCAATTAAATAATTAAAAAAAAATCTGACATGTAAAAAACTTGAAAAACTCTAAGTGCAATTTTTTATAAATATCTTTTTAGTTGTAATTTAATTAATAAAAAAAAAATCAAAAATTTTTGGACGTCTGCTAACTTTACTGTCATAAATATTTAACACAAAATGTTTTGACGCAATGACGCAAAATTTTATCATACTGAAATTAGCGGTCAGCTTTCAATTATAACAAATTAATTACAATAAAAAAATGCTTCTAAAAATTTTCACTTGTAATTTTTATTAATTTTCACATGTGAAACTTTTTAATAATATTTTTATATAATAATTAATTTGCTACACAATTCTAAAAAAATTTTTAAT
Organism: Cotesia typhae; assembly: GCF_013202065.1. NCBI lineage: Eukaryota > Metazoa > Arthropoda > Insecta > Hymenoptera > Braconidae > Cotesia > Cotesia typhae. Next base: position 4,713,388 of record NW_027423756.1, on the reverse strand, counting down.
ATCTGTCAACTTCAGTCATAAAATTTTTTACTATGTATTTAAGTTAAATTCTTATTAACAAAAAAAAAAAAATAATAATAAACTATAAATTATCTTTAACATTATCTCAAAAAATAGAATTTCCATAAAAATAAAAGCTCTGTTATAGAAAAGTTTATTGTTAACGAGAATAATTATTAATTTTTCCACGCAACATGATCCAACATACTCCCACTCCCATGTCGCGACTGCTGACTCCCCAAGCAACTCGAACCATGAATCTCTCCTTATTCGAGCGCTGTCGAGCGATCAGTACGGTCGTTCGTCTTCGTCGCGGTTATTAATCTCGTATAAAAAATCTTTGCGGATTTTTCGCTGTTTTATCTGTGCACTAATAGTGAAGTATCGCTCTTAAAATTACTGGCGTGCTAATTAAATCCATCATTATCATTATCTAAGTGGTATATCATCAGAGACTTTGGTCGAAAGGTTTGTTTTACTTGTGAATAGAAACGAAAGCGCATTTATTATTTAATCAATTTTGTGCTCTATTAAAGGAGATTATTTATAGTGACCGTTGTGGGGTGAATACACGTGTGTGAATAATAACTTGTGTGCTTTGAATTTATTATCTTGGTGCATAAATAAATAAATAAATAAATAAATCCATAAATCCATAAATAAATAAATAAATAAATGATTAATCATCAATCGTAGTTGCTTATAAGTTGTCAAAATTTGAATTTAAATGCGTCATTTTGGAGTTTTAAGCTTCAGTAAATTTTTACTGATATGCCTAAAGTCATTGAAGATTAAAAAATAACTAATTAAATTTTGTGAAAAAACTTGTCACTATTGTATTGATTATCAAAGTCAGTATTAAGCCGGCGACTCTGTCATATCAAAATCCGGGCGGGGTGTCCATGTGAGGTAGACTCACTTTCGATTCCCAAAGACGCTCGGCAAAAAAATCATAAAAGGTTCGAACATTTGCAGCTGTCCCATTATTCGTCTTAAATTTTGGGTCCAGACAGGCTTTTTTTAATTTTCTCTCTTTCTCTCTCTGTGGTTTTCTTATCCTTTATCTCTATTTTTAACCATCTGTCATTCCCACGAGAGAGTAAATAACCCACTCCTCATACACATCATATCTTCATAAAAAATACCATTAAGAGTTCTGGAGTAATAAAAACAAAGTTAATTAATAAAATTAAACAGAAAAGAGGAATTGCCGCATTTAAAATTGAGTTTCCGGTTAAAACAAGACTCTGAAGTATAAACGGAGCTGGTGGTATACTACCTAGTATTCGTTGCTAAATTGGTAACACACAAAGTGCCTTTTGTATTTTTTGAGCTAAGAAATTGAACAGTTGCTCGCACGTTGCTTTCAGTGTGAAACAGAGCAGGTAGTAGTCTAACATATATACATATATGACATCGTCGAGTCTGGTTTTTCAGGTTGCTTTTGTTGAGGGCGGTATTTTCCTCAGTACCGGCCCTGGTGTTTAGTACGCCTGCGTCCGAGATTATCTTCCCCTGTGAAGAACTACCCCATTGCAGCTGTCTACCGACAACAATGCCTTTTCAAACACAATAAAATAGATCTAGAAAAAAACTACGATTTATTTTTACTCCAATCGAATCAAGTTTTATATTTTCGTTCGTCTTTAAATCTGCTCTTGCTCCTGGAGATTATTCACCGAATTCATTTTGGATCCAGACTCTTATTTTGGTGGATTTTAGATTTAGTGATGTCAGTTAGCTGTGGTACGGTCCTGAGGAGCACGTCCTATATGACATGGGAGGCAGATGCACGGTTAGCAAGCTCTCGAGGTTGGCGATCAATAAACCCACAGCCACATAAGCAGAGAAGAGCGTGAGCGAGAAACTTCACCGGCGCTCTTTTGGAGCCCCTTACGCCCTCACGACCCTCATCTCGACATCTCTTGGTATCATCTCTTCTCTTCTCGTCTCTTCTCGTTTCACTACCGAAACTCGCCCCCTTCTTCCGCTCGATTCTATTCGTTCATGTTGTCCACGCTATCTAACACGTGTACTCACACACCCTCATACTGATACAAGTCTATGCATGTAGGCTTATAATATAAAATATATATCGTGTATTTCATAAAAAAATTCAACCTCATCACCTTTACTTTCATCTTCCGGATATAACAATTTCTCATTTCCTCGCTGATAATTTTCAGCATAAATAACTTCCTATTAGATGAAAATTGAGACGAGAAATTTCTACTGTTGCTCTTCTAGGGTATTTTTAAATTCATTTTTAACCAAAATTTTTATGCCTACATGGGAGAGGAATAAAATTTCATGAGTAATAAAAACAAATTTATTTGGTTGAATCATCCAAGGTTAAGATGACGATCTCAAACTGGTAGACAATTGTGTAGAATGGTGGGACAATATGAGAATTATAAGAGTAGAGTAGTAACACTGACTAGTATACAGTGAAAATTCCTATTTTCTTTTATATATAACTAACATATGTGTAAGATGGAAAAAGATTGGCAGCCAGTCGTCTTAGTCGCGATATAATCACGTCATTCTAGCCAGCAACATGAAATCATACAAGTGTAGTTGGTGTATCTTGTAGTAACAAGCTGTTAAGATAGTTATGGAGTAAAAAATATTAATATTTTCACATGTTAAAAAGTTTAAAAACAGATTCTAGATTGTTATGTTTTTTGAGCTATTTCAATTATGGATTTTTTATTTTTATTTTATGTTCCATTACATAAACTCAACAGCCCAGGGACCAATAACAGGGCTGCTTAAATTTTTACAATGTTGAAGATTCTGACAGTGTATGAGATTTAAGTTAATTTATAGCTCTATATAAACTAAAGCTTAATATTTGAGCCATTATTGTAATAAACAGATAGCTTAGTAACTGAGGAGCTGATTTTCAAAAGAGTATTTTTTCATATTTTAAAAGAGCGGTTTTTTTAATTTTTAAATATTAATTACTTCGAAAATTATAAAGATTTCTAAATAAAAATCGAATTGTAGCTTCATAACCGATAGCACTTTATACCAAAATCAAAAAAGTTCAATAAAAATATTTACAATTAGAGATAACCAGTGTTTTGTCTTGATTGGATTGGCTCTAGTAAAATAATTAATGTTTAATGTTTTAAATTCTAGGATTTTATAACGCAATCATTTATCTCAATTTTTGAAGCTGAAAAGTTTTGATTAAAAAGTTGATGATTAATTATAAATGTGTAATTAAAAAAATCATAAATAAAATGATAATTAGTACAATAGGTGTTTAACAAAATGTAATTGATGAATGTAATTTTTAAACAAACATTAATTTTATAAAGCTGTTATTTACGCCGTTTAGAGTTGTAATTTTTGAGCCACGAGGTTGCTTTGTACCTTTTTGATTTGTTCTTTAGTATTCGACTTTTTGATCATTTGTAAATTTTGTATTAGTCATACTCAATACACTTACAATTATTCGAAGATCAAACATGCAGATTATTGATTGAAATTGAATTTAAAATAGTTAATAAATTCTTATAATAATTTTGAAAGTAATTTTATTTTAAATACAAACATTTATGCCCAAATTTCGATGAAATAATTGTTCCATATCGTTCGTAAATTTTTTTAAAGGATAAAATATTCTTCGATGTATAAATTCTAGAACTTCGAATCTCGATATTCAATAAATCTTTCCCCGTATCTAAATTTGGTTAAAATTTCAAACTTGAAGTGTTTTTTTAGAGCAAAAGGTCATATATTATTTTACGAACTTCAAAACTAATGAATAAAAAATAAATATCAACGGATAACTGACCTAAAGAGACTATCAATTTAGGTGATAAAGGCGCCTAGATATGATGAATTGAAACAATCGAAATGAATTACCGGAAGCAATAAATTTACGTATAATAAAGTCCTAATATAACGAGTTATTTAAATCACAATATTTTATATTAAAAAATACAATATTTATTGTTTGATTATACAATAATTGCATTTTCAAGCACATGTGGAAGATGAAATTTAGTAAACAGAATTAAAGCTAATCGTCTATGATCTACTTTGACTGCAGCATAAGTATTATAAATTATAACACTTATAGCAAGTTAATAAGTTTAAATGTCAAGTAAGATTAAATAAATGCAAAGCACATGAGTAAATAAAGTGTTATATATTTATAAATAGTTAATATTAATATTATTATTGTGTGTTTTTTAGTGTTATTTATTTAAATTTTGAGAAAGTTTGGTGGCAAGTGTCTTTTATCACGTGTATTTTGTGCAACTGCAGGTGTGCTGCTTGCCTAAACTACAATGGGCCTGTTGAGGATGCTACGTGAACCACCAGGAGGGCGTGATATTAATCTTATCATGTTCTGTATGGTGTCTTTTATGTTTTTCAACTGTGAGTATTTTTCATTTGTCAATACTATTTTTTATTATCACTTTAATTTTAGTGTATTAATTTATTCTGATCCGATTTTTGAATCGTAACTTTTTATTTCATTAGCGATGTAATTATACACACATTGGTTATCGTTATGAAACTAGATTAAATAATTTGCTATAAATAAACCATTTTAATAATAACTAAACGATTTTGTTAATTTTAAATAAAAAAAATCGATTTTTAAGAATTGAGTTTTTGATTGAGAAGAAAAATTAGTTTCACTATGTAGTTGGTAGGTTGGCAGAATAATTACAAGAACAAATGTCTTTCATTTATACTCCGACTTATTTCTTGGTCGAACAAACTAGTCAATCTTAATAAACGGTTAAATTTAATAAGTTACAAAGTATTTATGTTTAGAAATATTTTCTTGTTTTTGATTTAGAGTAAAAAATCAATTCATTTTATTTTTCATTTGTAAGGATTTATTAAAATATATTATTGAAGTTGTTTCTTATTTTCCCATTTTATAAATTCTATAAAACTAATATTGTTCAAAAATTATTGAAGCCAATTAAGATATTGTAAAGTTGACTCTAAAATAATTATTGATATTTTCAACTTAAATCAAATCCCTTTTTTCTGTTTCTGGTACGCAGAAAAAAAAATCAACTTGAATCAAGTAAATAATTTTGAAGAATTTTATCTTCTTGATTTGAGTAATAAAATTCTTAAACTAAGAAATTTTTCTTGGTTTAAATTAATTTTACTTGATTCAAGAATTTTTGGTCTTGATTGAAAATAATAGAATTCTTCAGAATTATTTTGTTGGTTTAAGAATTTTTTTCTGGGTTCAAGTTAATTTTTTTTTTTTTTTTTTTTTTTTCAGTGTACGTATTAAAAAGTTCTGAGTGCAATGGTTAATTGAAATTTTATCAGAAAACTCATAGAAACGAATTTCACAAAGTATAAATATGTTAGGACTATGAAATCTGCAAATTGTTAAATTTTTTTAGTAAATAAAAAAATCAAAAAATTATGTTGACTTTAATATGATTCGAGGAAGTGTTTAAAAGAGCTTAATTTGATGATTTATAAAACATTCGTTCAATTTTTAAACCGTAAAAATATTCAGAAAAAAGTTACTGATAAAGATACTACATAAATTCTGATGGTATGAATGTAAGGGTTTAAAAATTCTATAAAAATATTATTTTACCATTACAATATTCTTTACAATTCCAAAATGTCCAAAACTAGCACTAAGGTGTTCAAAACCGGTGGTTCTACTCTATGTAAAAAGAAAAAATTTCATTTAGAGTTAAGAGTTAAACTGTTAAGATTTCAACAGTTTCATAGAATTGTTAGTTGAAAAAGTTTTTTAGGTAAATTCGATTTTTTATTAAAAAAAAATGTTCATAAAAATAGCCTCATCCGTCTCATAAAGGATTCATTGAAAAGATAAATGGATTTGTAAGACGATAAATGATAGGTAAGCGAGAATGTAGAACTTCGGAGTCAACTTTCTAGCTAGCGAAAAAATTTACGTCTCTACGCTATCTATCGGGGTTTGTCAAAACTTCTTTTGAAAGTTATGCCAGAACATATTTTAAAGATCTCAAGATTGTACATACAATTTTTTGTCGACCGGTGTTACCTTAGAAATACCAATAATTTTTGTGAAAAAATTTCAATTTAATAAAAAATTAAATAAAAAATTTTTTATCGAAAGATAAAACATTGTAATATAATATGAGTACTAAACTTCTAGATATATTGATTGAAGTCATTATGATCAATTGGCCTATAAAAATTAGAAGACTTCCATGTAGTATAAGTTGAGTACACTATTCAAATACCTTTATATTTATAGTAAAGTAATCCTTAAAGAATGTGATATTGGGCATATTTGTTTAATAAAACATATGTATCTGTTATTATCTGTCTCATATTTTCACGAGTGTTTGTTCTTAGGTTACCGGTTGAAGTTTGACTCCAGAAATTTAAAATGCTGAAATTTTTAAATAGAAATAACTCTTCTAGTTCTAAGTGTAAAGAAAATTAGTTATGGTCATCAATAAGAATTAATATAACACTTGAAAATACCGTTATAAAGTGAATAATTGAGATTTTTTTTTTTTTTACAAGAACAAAAAAAACTTTATGGTGTGGGAAGTTTTTTTTTGGTTCAATAGAAATTATGACCCTTTAGTTTTGTATACAGGAAGTATATTGAGTGTTTTTTTGTTATAGCGAGATTAGAATGCTTTTGAAGGGGACGTAACTATACATCGCATCGGCTAGGGTTTGTGCTCTTGACAGTATTTTAGTTGCTATTCATTGTAAAGGATGTTATTATGATTATAAAACGCGTACACTTGTATGCGCGTGCTTGCAAATGATTCTTTTGAAGCTGATCGTGATAAGGTCGCTAAGGATTAATTACTGCGATTAATTAAATTCATTATCAAGGGTATTGGAATTAAAAATCAAAGAATAATTTCACAATTTTTTTTTCTTAAGGACGTTCCAAGAAAAAACCGTTTCCTTAAATTTTTTTTAAATTTTGAGTATTTATACTCATAACTATCCTCAATACTCAGGAATTTTTTTAAATAGTCCTTGCGGCACTAAATTTTGAAATATTAGCATTTAAAATTTGTATATTTTACATATAAACTCTATGCAGACTGATGTTCAAGCGAACGTTTTATTAAATATCAATTGTACTTTTCTTAGGATTGTTTTGAAAAACTGAGAATCATTAATTGAAGATATATCAAGTATTTTTTATCAAAAATAATATAAACGAGCGGTATTCATTTTTTTATAAAAAATGTTTGAAGTTAATGACTTTCGATATTTTACGTGAGTGGAAGTAAGTGAGCGATAGTCTGTAAAGAGAGGCAGCTATAGTGGGTGAGAAAGAAACCAATAGCCATAATCTATTGGTGTCTTTAACTTGTCAATGAACGTCCTTAATATTAATTTTGAAAATTTCCAATGTTTTGTTTCTTCAATCTTTATCTATAATCAATATATAACAATGATATTAAAAGTTATAAAATATAAAATAAGATAGACAGAACCGTTAAAGTGCAAAAATGTATCACGAAAATATATACTTATATAGAGAAGTAACAGAAAGAACTCTACACATTGTATTAAGTTAAAATAATTGAAATAAGTGAAATAAGTAAATGTAAATTAATAGAATTAAGTTTATGTAAGGTTATATGTATTCAGTCCTATTTCTAGGCCCTCAAGGCTGAAATAAATAATAATAAAAGTAAATTTAACAATGATATTATTTTCATCAGAAAATCTTAATACAATTAATAATTATCGTGAGCATACTTTGATATTTTTGATAACAACGTTTTTATCGATGTTTACTTGCTCTGCAACTTATAAATACCTACTGCTAATAATTTTACCTTAAAAAAACCTGACTTTTTAATTTTTCTAGCTTACGATAAGATAATCAATAACAATCAGGAATTACCAATACTAATAAAATTGGTTCCAGAATTCGAATTAATTTTCTGATATTAAATTTTTGCGTAAAAAAAAATATTTTGAAAAAAAATGCGAATTTGAAGAAAAAGCTTTTCCCCAGTCGAATATTTTTTTTTCTTTCAATGTGTATGCAGTGGATGTTTTAATTGCTGTTCTATTTTCCATCGCACTTTTTTTACTTTTTTCAATTATTCTTCGTGGAGGTTTTAAGATAATTAGTTTTCTCAAGTAGAGCTTAAATCTAAAATAGGTCATATTTTTTATTTATGTATGTTAAGAGAATAGAAAATATCAAGACTTCTCACTTTAATTTTATGATACTAATTGAATTCAGCAATTCAACTCGATATGCTAATGAAATTTAATGATTGACTTTATTCGATCAAAACATTTTCCAAACAAAATTATTAATTTATCGTAATTAACTCGACTAGTAACATTTACTAATAACAACGGGTGGAATAATAAATATCGTTAAAATTAAAGTCCTAATTAGTAATCCACATCCAGAATAACATATAACTCCATTCATATATAAAAATTAAATGATAATTTACGAAAGAAGATAACCTCAGTGTGACTTTGAAGCGTTGCAGTAAATGTCCCAGTTTTCTGGGCTGTCTCATTTCATTAACTAATTACTAAATCATGGCTTTTTAATTGATGTATTGTTTTAATGAGTACTAATTCAAATACAGTTCAATAAAAGTATGATACCGATGAATATTAAATTAATTTCTATTGTACATTGTTAATATTTTTCTATTTGCATAACTTTTGGTATTAAAATTATTAAACGCTATTAAAAATTAAAACCACGAGTAAGCTTTTGACCTCGTTTCTCGAACCGGTCTTTGTTTGCATCAGTGCCTTGTTGCACCATTTTTAGAGTACTTATTATGAATTTTATTCGGTCATCAAATGAGTGAAAATCCAAACTTATTGATTGTCCTATAAACTATTTTTCATGTAATTTACTGACATTTTTGTATTATTAAAAAAAAAATTTTTTATCTTGCTCATTAAATTATACTTAATAATTTAAATAAATTTTTCTCTAATAAAATATGTAATTAACGCAATAATTAATGAGTTAAAAACAAAAATAAACGAACATAATGAGAAAAAGTTGAATCATTAACGAACCGGATGTTATTATTTTTCTAAATGTCGTTTATTTTAATTAATACACGGGTTCATTTTCCACAGTGTATCGTTGAATGTCTGATTTTTTTATATCTGAAATTTGATATTTTTAAAATTTTTGATATAATTTAAAAGACCTTTGTATAGTAAATATAAGAAAATAAAAGTTTATTATTTACAACTATAAAATTAATTTTTTATTCAGTAGTTTGATGTCTAAAATTTTTAATATCTTTTTTTTATTGAAATTTGACTAACATTCTGTTTGTCAATACTGAAACACGATTCAAAATACTCCGCGTTGATATTAGGCTTGCTATAAATAATCAGATATTCTTTTTTTAAAGATCTTTTTTGTGGTGTATATTATGTTTTTAAAAGAATATATCTGCTAAGTGAGAAAACACGATACATTTTATCTTTATCAATAAAATTCAGCTAATCTTAATTTTTTGAATAAAATAGTTAAAAATGAATGATTAAATCTATAAAATAAATATGTTGTGATTTACTTTATTTTTATAATTTAAATTTAAATTACAAAAACAACTATGTACTTAATTAGTTTTCTTTTTTTTTTATATTAACCCTTCAACACTTGTCCTATAAGAGATTTTTTTTTCACGCTACAACACTCAGCCCATAAAATGTCGCTGCAGTGCAACTGAGATACTCGAAAACATGCGAGTTCTGAAGGGTTAAACGAAATAAATGTTTTTATATGTGTTTTTTTGTACATATGTGTTAATATTATCCTGCAATACTCTTATTAGAAAAAAAGGATTTGAAATCATTGAAAACAATCTGTACACAGAAAAAAGGTTCACGTGAGCTAAGAAAATATTTTTCTTTCGAATTATTTTCTTGAGTGAAAACAAATTTTTTTTTTTGACCCAAGAAATTTCACTTATTCCAACAAATTAATTCCCTTGCTTTAAGAAATACGTATCTTGATCCAAGAAAATTTATTTGAGTCAAGAAAATTGTCTTGTTTTGATAAAATTTAGTCTTTGCTGCAAAAAACTTAGTTCTTGATAGAAATCAATTTTTTTCTCTTGAGAAAATTTCTCTCTTGCTCTAAAAAATTAAATATCTTGAGAGTAAATTTTCATTCATATTTTTATTGATTAACATGTCAAATGGAAAGATCAAATAATATGGAACCATTTTTTTTCATTCAGTAATACAAAAATTTATTGTATTAAATATTTATGATAATTGAATTAAGAAAAAATTACTTCCACCAAGAATAGAATTTTAAGAAAAATTTTTACTTCGGCCAACACAACTTCGGTCTTCCTTCAGGTACCCGAAAATTTTCTTGAGCCAAAGAATTTTGTCCTCCAGTCAAGAAATTTTTCTTTCTGTGATATAATGTATTTTTAGGTAATCTTTTCAGATTTATTTTTCTAATAAGAGTATGAATGTAATCGGGGCATTTCGAAACCAGAAAATTTTTCTATTTTGATAAGTTGAGAGCAGACGTTCCATATTATCAGAGGCATAATTATAAAACAATGAACTTCTATGAAAGAGTCAATGAATTCTTTTAAGTTCATTATTGAAATACTCAATAATCTCTAATATCCTTTAAAAGGTTTAAGGAATACATTTTTTTAATATTTTTTCTTTCAATTCATCAATTATTATTCTTTCTAACAGCGTGATTTTTGAAATTTTTTGCGCCTTAGTTTATTTTCACTTAACAGTATTGAATTACCTTAACGTATAATTAATCGTTGCTGTTTATATTTGCGGTGTTGACTATAATATGTTGCTCGTCACGCAATTACTAATTACAAATAGTGTAGCCACAAACTGTTAAGAAATTAAAATGCTATTAAATTATTCTAGAATGAAATTACATTTATTCACGGTCAATATTAATTTCCAACCGTATTAACTGTAAACTGTTAACTAATAATTTATTAAAAGTGTATTTTTTTAGTAAAACGTTCGTTAATCAAATTTAAACTTAATTAGTAATTCCATTACATATTTAGATAATGGGATAATATCCGTAATATAATGATAGATCTGTTGAATATTGAAGGGTAGTGAATGATGAAATATGATTTATTGCAACTGTTGAGAGTAGCATATTGATTCAATCGTTGTTCGATTTTGCCATAAAATTAAAAAAAAAATTTTTGTAAACATCAAGAGTGAATTCAAATTATATAATTACAATTTATAATTAAAATGAGTTGAAAACTACAAATCTCAAAAATAATACAATTTTATTACAATAGTACGATTGATACTCTAAGTCTGTATTTTTAATTATTAAAAATGTTTCTTGTTGTTTTTTTTTATTTTGTTAATTTTTATTTAAGTGCTTTTTGTAAAATGAAAGTAAAAATTTTATTTTTTTATGAAGCTCAATTTTAATTGCAAAAAATTCTTAGTTTAATTTTTTTTGCTGGTTTTCTGTAGTTCATCAAAAACAGTAAAATTATTTTTACTACAATCATAAATCATTACTTTCCTCAATCATTTGATCGTTCGAATTTTTTCATCTGGTTTCTCGGTTATATAAAAAATTGACAAATTGAGTTATCAACCATTTTTTTTACATTTTTTATCGCGACAAGTTTCCTATTTGAATTTTTCAAGTATTATTTTTTAAAGAATTTGAAATTTTAAAATATATTTTTTTTAAGGACGCTACAAGAAAAAGCCGTTTCCTTAAATTTTTTTGAAATTTTGAGTACTTATACTCATAAGTATCCTCTATACGCAGGAATTTTTTTTAAATAGACCGACGTTCAAGCGAACGTTTTACAGTTGAGTCGCATTATGAGTCCAGCTAGTTGTCTTCTTCTTCTAACCAAACTCGCGTTAATAAGAGAGAGACACTAAGAGGGCTCATAACGCGATTCGACTGTATTAAATATCAATCGTACATTTCTTAGGATTGTTTTAAAAAACTGAGAATCATTAATTGAAGATACATCAAGTATTTTTTATCAAAAATAACATAAACGAGCGGTATTCATTTTTTTATAAAAAATGTTTGAAGTTAGTGACTTTCGATATTTTACGTGAGTGGAAGTAAGTGAGCGATAGTCTGTAAAGAGAGGCAGCTACAGTGAGTGAGAAAGAATCCAATAGCCATAATCTATTGGTGTCTTTTTCTTGTTTATGAACGTCCTTAAAGAGTATGATAACCAAGCAAATTAGCCTTTTTCCTGGGAAGATTAAAAAATAATCCGCTAGAGGCAGCACGGGTGGGGGGTACATATGTTTTGAATTCTCTATTTACAACAACGTTAAATGTACATCTTATTATTATCGGAATAAATAAATATTTGTTACAAAAAAATTTTATTTTAAAATTGCCATGCCTACAAAACATTGTGCATTCGCTAATTGTACGTCTGATAGTCGGTACAAGCAGGATGGTGTAAAATTTATACCTTTTATAAAACCACAAGTCGACAGAAAAAGTGTTTGGAGTGGATACACTTATCACGAAGAGCAGATTTAACAATTGATGGAATAAAAAAACACACTTACGTTTGTACAAAACATTTTATTAATTCAAATGGACCAACAATAGAAAATCCTAATCCTTTACCAGCGACAGTTTCAAAGGTTAGTAATTATATATTTAAAGAGGTTATATATTATATCAGTTTGCATATTATGATGATTGAAGGTAATTAATAAACTAAAGTTGCTTTTTTATTGGGCATGAAACATAAAATTTTGTTTTTAATTATTTTATGATTTTTTAGATTCCTAAAGACCGAAAAAGACAGCAAAGATGTAATGAAGAAGACTCAAGAACTGAAGATTGCAAGCATCGAAAACTTATCTGTTCTACTCATGCTGCTACTGATGAATTACTAGCTGGAGAAATTAGTAATAAACATACTAATAGTAATGACAGACTGCAATTAAATTATAATTTCACGTCTGAGCTCGAAAATAATTATAACTTTACGGCTCCAAATAATACTGAGCTTGACGTTGCACCACATTTGCAAATAGTTTCAACGTGTGATGCTGAAAGTCAAACAGAAGAAGATACAGACGTAAAAAAATTAAAAACGGTTATTGAATGTCTGGAAAAGAAATTGGAGAGTACTGCCTTTGATGTCGATTCATGTCGTAATAATGTCAAGAAATTTAAATATTACACAGGTTTAAAACCAGAAGATTTTGATACTTTGTGGGAATTTTTGGGACCTCCTGCTACTGAATCACTGAGAAAGTGGCTTACTACTGAATCTAAAACGGATCGCGAATCACAACGGACACAAAATAAAGTTTCATTAAAAATCAGCTTTTCTTAACGTTAGTTCGACTTCATTCTGGGTTATTACTTGCTGACATGAGCTATCGATTTAACGTTAGCATTGGATATCTCTCCAAAATTTTTACAACGTGGATACAATTTATGTATCAAGAGTTTAAAAAACTAGATATTTTTCCTTCTGCTGAGACAATCAAGAAAAATTATCTCCCTAAAGTATTTAGGAAATTCAAAAATATTCGTGTTATCATAGATTGTTTTGAGTGGAACATGCAAAAGTCTAAAAATTTCAATCAACAAGGGAACACTTACTCAAGCTACAAATCTCACAACACAGTGAAGTTTTTGGTAGGAATTATTCCAACTGGAGGATGTTGCTTTCTATCGGATGGTTTCGAAGGTCGTATTAGTGATAAGGAAATAACAATAAAAAGTGGATTTTTTAATAATATAAAACAAGGAGATTTAATAATGGCAGATCGGGGTTTTAATATCGAAGAACTGTGTAATAAATATAAATGCTCATTAGTTATTCCACCCTTTTTAAAAAAACGTAAATGTTTCAGTAAAGAAGAGATACGAACAGCTAGAGAAATAGCTGCTGCTCGAATCCATGTCGAAAGATTCATTGGACGTATGAAGGAGTTTCGTATTATGCAACGAGTAATTTCCAAAAATATGCTTCCTATTATTTCTCAAATAACTTTTGTAATTGCTATGCTTGTTAATTTTCAAGAACCTTTAGTAATGTAAATAATTCAATAAAAATATAAATTTAAAAACAATTTTTTATTTTTTCCTGAAATGTTTTGTCTAAATTAAAATAATATTTGTAGTATTTAAAATGGTTCATAACAACTATACGTTGTTCATAACAGCTATACATTGAAACATAAAATTTGAAACACTTAAAACCATTAAGTTACATGCATAAAATTACTAACACAACGAATAAACATGAAAATGCTAAGCTTTTTAAGTAATGGTAAGATTTGTTAGTAAGAAGTATAAATAAATAAGAATAGTAAAAGTAATAACAATAATAATAGTTGAGATATGAATGTTTTTATAAGTCTTCAACAAGGATGAGTGATAAATTTCTAGGCAGTCGCATTTCAAAAAATTCACGAGCTAATATTTTATGCACTTTCACTAATTTTCCTGTTAAAGCTTGAATGAAGGTTTCATCTCGATTTATTCTCTCTGTAGCAAAAATATGAAGCCCAGACCAAATAATAAAATCACAGTACTCTAACTCTAATATTGCGAGCGTCAGTTGAATTTGAAAATAATAATTGTGGTTCCTCTTTAAATGAATCTGATTATTTTTAACAGTGTAACATAAATTTTTAGAATTCTTGACTTTATCTAGATCAAAAGGTGAGCAGTCTTTTAATACTAGAGGACATTTAACTTCAATGCATGAAATCATTTTTTGATTTTCAAATATCAAACCGTCAGGACTACATCCTAAACCTGGAAATAATTTATTTACGAAAAGACCACATTTTTAACAATTAAATTATTATTAATTTCAAAATCAAGAATAGCATTAGCTTCATTCTCACGGCCATACACAATTTGAGGTAAATGACTTATGTCATTTTTACACCACAATTTTATATTAAGTAAATTGGTCAAATTGGTACTAGTGAAATAATTTTTACATTCTGATGCTGTTATTCTGAGCTGTCGTTCAGTTAACCACGCAGAACTATTTTGATCAACTTCGATTTCGATAGCTCCAGGTTCGACTGGAGTTAAATTTATTATTAACTGCTCAACTTTAAGCCCTAAAATTAACTGTTCGTCTGGACTTAAATCATAGTCATCATATTTTATGCTCAGTAATGTATTCCACATACAATTAATAGCCTTTTTACTCTGTACAATTTGAAGAAATCTTGATGTGAACTGATTTTTATCATAGTTATCATTCAAATACTTACTTTTTTTTGGAACAAAATTTATTATTGATTTCTTTACGTGTTTGCGTTTGGTCGGATAGCTAACAGTTAAAATATTGTCAGGATTATTGCCTAGTTTTCTACCTTTGTTCCATTCTTTCAACTTAGATGTGCTTGTGAGTGCATCATAACCGTACCGTACCGTATAATCTTCGAGTTTATAAAGTAAGGCAATTATATGAGAGCAGTTTTTTGAAGAAGATGCTGGACACTGACA
The DNA here is from genome assembly GCF_013202065.1 of Cotesia typhae. Classification (NCBI taxonomy): domain Eukaryota; kingdom Metazoa; phylum Arthropoda; class Insecta; order Hymenoptera; family Braconidae; genus Cotesia; species Cotesia typhae. The sequence continues at coordinate 4,697,898 of NW_027423756.1, read as the reverse complement.
CTGAGCATCTATTATTTGACTACTGTTTTTATCAAAAGCTATACTTATTTTGTACTTCACTGTAACACGAAAAGAAGATTGTACATCTGCTCTTAAGTAATACACTAAATTATTCGCATTGTCTTCCATATTTAACACGAAGTCACTCAAGCAATATTGTCTTCCTCGTTGAAGTGCTTTCGAATTTCCACAATTCGGAAGCTGTTCATCATCATCAGATAAAGTAGCATTCATATCTGAACTATCAATTGGACCAGTAGTAATATAGTTATACATTAAAGCATAGCAAAAAGAACGGGGAATAGCTAGGGATGGAAAATTTGTCCAATTTGTAGTAGGAAAAATGCAGGATGTTGAACTTGGTAGAGTTGGGTTGAGTAATTTCATGCGTTGCTGTTTATCCGCTAAACATTTACCACCATCAATTCCAATAAAAATTTTTTTATCATTACCATTAGCAATGCATTCTTCAATTCTTAAGTATATAAAAAAAAAAAAAAAAAAAAAAAAAACAAAACAACACAGTTTATTTAAAATTTTCAACAATACAATGACATATATAAGAAAATTTGTAAACCTACTAACCTCTCAACAAGAACATTTTTATTACCTGACACGGTTAAGCCACGACATGCAAGCCATCGTTTCAAGTCCCTGACAAGATGATCTTGCACTTTTGCAAATCTTAATTTTGCTCCAGGTACATCATCTTCCGTTAATTCCATTATAATTGACGTACGTTTAACGTTGTTGTAAATAGAGAATTCAAAACATATGTACCCCCCCACCCGTGCTGCCTCTAGCGGATTATTTTTTAATCTTCCCAGGAAAAAGGCTAATTAATAAAATAGTATATTACACACCGAGGGAAGTAAAGTAAGAAATGTCTCAGATCACATGTAATTGTTGGCCGAGGCGAAGCCGAGGTCAACAAACATGTGATCTGAGGCTTTCTTATTTACTTCCCGAGGAGTGTATACTATTTTTTTCCCTGACGAAGGTGTAAAGCGGAAACTTTGTTTAGCGCAGCGGGGCTAAAGTTGACGCTTTACACCCGGAGGGGAAAAAAAATTTTTTTTGCTCGACGGGCAGAAAGCGTCAACTTTCGGCCCGCTGCGCTAAATGAAGTTGCCACTTTCTGCCTTCGTCGAGCAAAAAAATAGCATACACTTCTCGGGAAGTAAATAAGAAAGCCTCAGATCACATGTTTGTTGACCTCGGCTTCGCCTCGGCCAACAATTACATGTGATCTGAGACTTTTCTTACTTTACTTCCCTCGGTGTGTAATATACTATTATCTTTATTATTTCTGAAAAATCATGTGACTAAAGCAAAACACTTATACCCCTTAATCAAATTCTTATGTTCAAATCTGTTCAACATGATTTTTGAAAAATCAAAAATTTTCCGCTCTATGATAGATCACAGCAAGTATTTACAGCCAATTTTAAAGATTATTAGTAAAGATTCTTACTATAGTATACCACAAAGATTAGCAAAGGTTATTGATTATGAAGACCAAATATAGAATATGCTGCTAAAGTTAGCTCTTGATTAATATCGCTTGGTAGAGCTCATAAAAATTAATGTAGCGAGCAGACTTATTACATTGCAATAAAATATTTAGATTTACTACTGAATAATTTAAAAGTACTATAAATTGTAAATGTGAAACTTGAGACAAAAGACTTGTTAATTGGATACTTAATAACATATAGTTAATAAATCGGCTGCCCAATTTCAAAACACAGTAACTGACAATTTTCAGATTTTAAAAAATTTTTCTTTTTAAAAAAAAGTTTGTGCGCAAAATTGATAAAAAATTTGATTTATGAATAAAAAATACTAGAATATAAATATTTTTAAGAAAAATTACTTGAAATTAAGATCTAAAAGTTATAAGAAATGCAGCAAAACTAAAAAAAATCAGGTATAACATTTTTGCAGTGACTGTGTTTTAAAATTAGGCAGCCGTTATGGTCGTAGCAGGTCTTATTATTTCAGTTCTTTACGTCTGAATTGAATAAATAACATCGAAAGCAATACAACAAATTGTATAATATATAACAATAATAAGAATTGATATAACTGTATATCCATACATACAATATTATCGATAAAATATGACCTAAAAGTGGATTGATTACATCAAATTTTAAATATGAATGACCCGTTACCTTTATCTCTATAAATTGATAATAGTTTTTTCATTATTTGCAGTGGTACTGGCGGAGGACGAACTAATGGGACCAGTGTTTGTGAAGGAGCCTCCAAACCGTGTGGACTTTTCTAATGGAACTGGAGCAGAGGTTGAATGTCAAGCAAGAGGAAATCCACAGCCAGATATTATCTGGGTTCGTGCTGACGGTACTGCTGTAGGAGATGTTCCCGGATTGCGACAGGTGATTTTATCAATTAAAACTAACTAGATTTATTAATTGGATGATTGAATAAAGGTGTAAAATTACTGGTTTTTTTTTTTTTTTTTTTTTTTAATTATATTATACACCGCAAATAAAGAGTAAGGGTATAAAGTGGTTGATTTTAATAACATGAATTTTAATGGGTCGGCTTATAAATCAGTGGTGAGAATCTCAGCCGGGTCGTCAACCCGGAAAGAAAATGCGGTGTTGTAGTTCAAGTGGCTGTCGACACTTAGCATCTCTTGGTGGTCGGTTGTTGATATACAGCCTCAGCCTTAAGCCGCTATTTATTAACATTTGGTTGAGCTGATGAGATACATACGACAATGTACTTATATACTTTATTGCTTGCAGGTGTTGCCTAATGGAAACTTGGTATTTCCACCATTCCGAGCTGAAGATTATCGCCAAGAGGTTCATGCTCAAGTTTATAGTTGTCTTGCTACTTCACCTGCTGGATCAGTTCATAGCCGAGATGTTAATGTTCGCGCCGGTAAGATTTTTCTTTTTAAAATACTCTTTTTTATTTTGATTCAGTTGAGAATTATTATCACTATAATTATTTTTAGGATTATTGTAAGTTATAATACAGACGTATTCTCTTAAATCGGTTGTAAATTTGTTCAACATGATGGGGTTTTAGCTTTCATGATGTAGATAAAAATAACAAAGATTTACTTGAGAATTAAGAAAATTCCTAAAGGCTTACTTTTTAAATTATTCAAGCTAAGATTTTTTGAAAAAATTTTTAAATTATATATTTAGATGAAAAAGATTTTTTATTTTGCAAAAAAATTACTGGTGTCTCTTGGTGTCAAACGTTAGCTTAGAGTGTTATTAAGATTCATGTTAGATAAAAGATCAGTGTTTACTCACTTAAGATAGGTTTACATAAAATTCGAAAATTACAAGACATTAATTAGGCGACTTAACTATCGTATATTATATTTAAATTCCAGGATTTATTTTACTAAATTTATGATTGCGGAAAATATGACTGTATACGATTTCATTAAAGGAAAAAAAGAATTAATAAATTTTCAGAAATATTTTTTCGTAGACACAATTACAGTTATTTGCATTTTTTTAAATTTAATGAAATTGAAGAAAAATTGTTAGATTCAATATCTTAAATCGCGACAAATTAATTATAACAGTCATATTTTACAAAATTGTATTAAGTTGAATTGTTATTTTTAAAGTCTGCTGAAATTTTTTTGATTTAGGAATAAAATGAAAAAAAATTATTTTTAATCAAAAATGTACTCTATTCTCCATTAAGTTTTTAACAAAGTTATTTTGCTTTTACCAATATTCTTCGTTCATGAAATATTAAATTATATTAGTTCCAAAGAAGATATTTCAGCTTCGAGAGTAGAGTTACTGATCTATTTATATTTATTTTCAAAAGAATTTACATTCGATGTAAAAATAATTATCTTAGTTAAAAATAGGTTCGTAAGCCATTCCAGTAAGTTTATTATCAAATATAAATTTTCTCGCGAAAGATGAATATATCAGTACATATTTTCACGTAATATTGATCCGTAGAAAAAATCGATAAGAGAATACGTCAGATATAAATAATTCCATTTTTACAGGATGTTAAGCGTTTCTTCATTGTAATCGAGATACTTCCGTCGTGCTCAGACACATAATTCGTATGTGCGTGTATGCCGGAAGTCTCGATATTGCAGCAAAGACTCGTCAAGTATGCAAGCTGTACTTCACTTTCTATTGAGAAAAGCGTCATTTAATTTATTTCGTTCAACTCGAGAAAAAATAACTTTAAATTTTTAAATAAAATACAAACAACGGCGTCGTTATTAATTAACCATCGATATTAAGAAAGAATACAGATGACATATTATATAGTAATAATACTTGTAGATTAGTACAGAAATTAAGTTTCTCAAATATTTTACGGTCACTGTGAATTAAGAGATTTTTATCTTTTTATTATTACTATCTCAATAATTTAATAACTCAATTAATAAAAAAGTCATCGTTGCGCTGCCACCGCTATCGTCGTTCTCTTATTGTATTAGTTCCAGTAGTTATTTGTAATTATATTATTAAAAGTTTAATTTTCATTTTATACTTCCATTGTAATGAGTTTCAAAACAAATTTACTAAAGTTTTTAATTACGTTAATGAATATCGAGGAAATTTAACTTGTCGATTGTTGTCGATGTACTGAATTAATAAATCGAATTCCGAGTTATCTTAAAATTGAAAACGATTAACATACAATTTATCGATATATTTAAAAAAGAGTTGGCTTATCAGGAATCATGAATCATGAGTCATGAAATATTATTTGTAAGGTACCCGCGAGTAATAAGGCCTAAGTGATAAAAATGCTATTTAAAATAACCGCTTCCGCTAAAAATTTCTCTAGTAGAAGCGTCTAGCCTAGAAATGTCGCCACAAGTTTATAGTCCCGATACAATGTTCCTTGTCTTCTATATTTCATCATCCGTCATATGAGAAGCTGATTTTCAAAAGGGTATCTTTTCATTTTTGATTAATCAAGACAAAAAATCTTCAATTCTAAATATTTTTATCGAACTTTTTAATTTTGCTATAAAGTGCTATCGGTTATGAAGCTACAATTTGATTTTCATTTAGGAATCTTTATAATTCTTGAACTAATTAATATTTAAAAGTTCAAAAAACTCCTTTTTTAAAATATGAAAAGATACCTTTTTGAAAATCAGTTCCTCATATGCTAAAGTAGTGCAGAAGAAATCCTAAAAAATGATTTGAGTAAATGGTAAACATTTTTTATAATTTTATATTTAATAATTTAAAATCACTGTTCTAATTTTTATCAACATCTTAAAAAGTATTGTTGCTCAATTTAAGTGATGATTGATCTCTAATACCAATTTTATCAAGTATAGTATAACTATTTCCCTTATCACCCTACCGTAGTAAAATAGGGCCTATTCGCAAGGTTTTTCAAAAAATTTAATTTTGTGTTTGTTTATGGTGAAAATTACTATTACTCCATTGTATTGTATGGCTAATGTATTAATTTAAAAATTAATGATACATTGCAATAACTAAATGCAATATTTTCGATTTTTTTCAAAATCACTCTTAGTTAGGCCTTATTACCCGCCGGTACCTTAGTTAAATAGTTCCAAGCTTATCGATAAATAGTTGACATCCGACAGTCCTTTAATAGTAATTGAATAAATAAATAATATAATAATCTAAATTTTAAAGCATAAAAATTTATGTTTGTATTTTGTTATTCTACCTATTTGTTATAAATTAGATATTATTTGTTATGCGTATTCATTTTGATTATCAATAAAACAGTGGTGGCGCAATACTACGATACTGATGTGAACAAGGAGTACGCAATCCGTGGAAATAGTGCAATTCTCAAGTGTGTGGTTCCATCATTTGTTGCTGATTTTGTGAAAATTCTATCCTGGCACACGGATCAGGGCGAGGAATTTGTTCTTGGAGATGATTACGGTATACTTAGATGCCGAATTAGAAGCGAAATTAATGACCATAAATTTAATATCTTGGACAGATTGTTTGCATACGTTATATTTAATTTGTGTGAATCATAAGTGTTATCTGCTGTATTAATACAAGGCGGACTGACAAAAACTATGTCACAGAATTTAGCGTGTTTAGGAAATGTTTTCGAGTATACTCGATCTATAGATTACATCGTCACTTTTTTGTTGGTAATAATTTTTTTTTTTTAGTTATTAAAAAAAAATAAAGCTTTTATAAATTAAAATAGACCAGTTAAAAATTAATGAAAATTCATTTGGAACTGATAGTTTGACTAAATAGAGCCCTTAACATGGAAGCAAAGGATCTAGGTTCGAGTCTCGGTTCGAATGATCTTAATTCTCTTTTATATTTTATTACAAAATTTAAGTAAAATAACATCGCCATCTCAACTCACCTGTCAAGAGATGCAGCCTAAATTTAATGTACCAGTGATTGACATCTATTATTTTATAATTAAACTAGCTATTACCCGCCCGCTATAGAATTGTATTTGTAGATCTAAACTTGAAATTTAATTGGAGTATTGTTTTGACTTGCACAAATTCCAAATTCCATCGAATTAGCTTGTACCTTTTATCCATATGATTATTCTAGCTAATATTAATTGTAACTTTCAATGTGAAATCAACATAACGTTCGCGTGGCTTTTTTCTAAAAATGAATAATAATTGACACGAAGAAAAAAATTTGAAATGAGAATTCGCAGTCTATAGAATCAATAGCTTAAAAATTACAAATTTTAATTGTTAATAGCTACCCTTGTGGGGGTGAGATATCGTAAAATTCGTTCATAGATTATTTCTACATCACTTACAGAAGATTCCTACCAAATTTGGAGTCGATAGGAACTATAGTTTAAAAACGAGAATTTTTCATTATTAACGCCCCCGCAAACCCCTTTGGGAAAGGAATTTCTTAAAATCCGTTCTTAGCTGACCTCTACATGGCAAAAGTAATATTCCAAGCAAATTTCAAGTCTTTAGATCTTATAGTTCCAGAGATATCGTGATGAGTCAATCTATCTATACACAGAAAAAAAAAATTAATTTGAATCAAGAGAAAAATTCTTAAACTAAGGAAATAATTTTAAAGCGTTTCATTGTCTTGGATCAAGACGAAAAATTTCTGAATCAAATAAAATTTATTTAAACTAATAAAAATTTCTTACTTTAAGAATTTTTTTACTCAAATCAAGAAGATGAAATTCTTCAAAATTATTTACTTGATTCAAGTAAATTCTTTTTTTTTTTTGTGTAGAGCAGCTCCTACATATACATATATATAGATATATAGATGTCCGTTAAATTGATTGACAATATCTGATATTATTAATTTTTAATACATAATTTATTTATTAAAACAAAATGTTAAAACAATTAGTTTATAAAATAATTAAAAATCAGCTCTTAATTTTTGCTTACCTAAGCAAAGTAGTTAACATATTTCATGTTGATGAATTGTTTCAGAATACGAAAGTAAACTTTATTATTTTAATCAATGAATATTAAATCTTTTTCTCAACTATTAATTTTTTTTCAATCTTTAATTATAGTGATTGTATAAAAAATAAACGATTGTTGTTAATATTGTAAATGAAATAAGATTTAAAATAAAATAGGATGTCAATTATTGGTGCTTTTATCTCCTTTATGATTAAAGTAAAGTTAAAATGGTTTTATGATAGTAATTTGAAATTTTTTTTTTCCAAAATTTAGTTAAATGTTATTAAAATCATTATTTAAAAAGTTTTTTTTTAAATTATTTAACGAGATAAGTTTTAAAACTAATTCAACATGTCACTGAACTTTGAGAACTTCGTTAAAAAAACTTGTTCAAATTGTTTGTAAAAAAACTGCAAGAGACAAAGACACAACTAACAAAGGACATGAGTTTTATTTTTGCTTTATTTACTTATTCGTTTATTCAAGCTCTTATAAAATTTAATCCTCTGCAACAGTATGCGTGTCTCGTGTTAAGCGTCTCGTTAACATTAGTGTCGTTCCCAGCTCGTTATTTCTACGCTCGTGGTATACCGGTTGAAATAATTGGCGTGTATTATTATCTTTGTATATGTCTATATTGACTAAGTGGTATCGTGCCAATTTTATAAACTTTATCATTATCGTCATTAATAGTATCATTATATGATATAAGATCTAAGATATTAAAAAATGAATGAGATGAAATGTGAATTGGTAGAAAAGGAATGAATAAAAGGACGATATGAGAATAAGCTCAACATATATAAAATAATAACGTATGTCATTCAATCTGCCCACGATCCTTGTTCAGATTAAAGGCACGATTTATCTTGTATAGTTATCAAGCGAGTAGCTGTCGTCAACGTCTAATTTAAATTGGTTTATTTGGTTTTATTATTGATGTATATGTTCATAATTTTATTTTTAACTTTTTGCTACTGCCGTGACGGACTCGGTAATCTTATTTCCCATTCAATAAAAACCGCAAGTGTGAAAGGCGACGGGTCCGTAGCTCTTGTAATTGATAACATTCACCGAGTTAACCTATTTCTCAGGTTCTAGGGCAATTTAATTATTTGTTACTGAAGTTGCCCGGTGCTTAGAGTCTCAAAGCAATTTATTTAAAATTAGCTGCCTAATAGATCTATCTTTTCGAGCGGAAGGCCTTTGATTATTCAATTTAAAATAAAGTTTGTGAATTTTTAAAAAGTATTAGAAAGTTAATGATCCGTAGTAATGATTATAGGGCCATGGAAACATCACTTATGATACACAGAAAAAAAAATTTCTTGAACCAAGAAAATTATAAAGAAGACTGAAATTATTTTGGAGCAAGAAAAAATTTTCTTGGCTTAAAAAAATTTAACTTCGTTTAAGAAATTTTCAGTCTTCCTTAATATTTTCTTGATTTAAGAAAATTTACGCTTGACTCAAGACTTTTTTTCTTTCTGTGTACTAAAACAAATTATTCATGGCTAGCTGTTATATTTTGATTTATTTTTTGATTAAAAATAATTTGTAATAAATAATAAGGAATCGAGCGAATTGTTTAAATTAAAATAAAAAGTTTCTTGTGGTATCAGACATACTTAATAATAACTATATTATCTCTATATTATTACTTAAATAATTGATAACAACTAAATTATCGTTGCATGAGATTTTTCGATTAGTTAATATTTACTTGAATCATTCATGACTAAAATGGAACAATTTTAAAAATAATAGTTAATATAAATCACGATGTTCAACAAATTCCAAAAATTTATTATTGAATGATTAGATTTTTATACTGAATATTTTCTGTTTTGGCAATATCAAATTATTCAATTTTAAGTGACAATAGTACAGATGTAGTTTCGCTACTCCCACTGATTATGATTTCTTTTTCTATTTACAACCTTGACCCCCGTACGGAAGATCGTAAAATGACCAAGTAGTGAGGCAATGGTTTCAACTAGAACTTAAGTACTTATACTTGAAAACTAAACGAATAAAACCATGATAAATGTACTTTTAATAGTATTAAATAGTGTTCCAAGAAAAATTTAACTAAATTAGTCAGTTGGCGGGATTAACTCTTAGTAACAGACCAGCAAAATACAAAATGTATGGAGTAAAAAGTTTTGCGTTGAAAAAAATTTTTGTTAAATATTTAACATTTTTTAGCGTTAATTCAAGAGAAATAACACGAAAAAATTTGAATTTACACGTAAAATTGTTAAATATTCAACAAAAAATTTTTTGAGGAAATGATTTAAAATTTTTGGCTTTGTATAAAAAGCTTTCGGTTTTTTTTTTAGCTTGAAAAGTATTTTTGAAATATAGTCAATAGAACTTTAATTTAAGAAAAAAAGAATGTAGAAAAATTTGATTAACCAATTAAAAAAATTTATTTGAAAAGATGAATATAAAATAGCTGAAAGTATTTTTAAAAAAGTTTCATTCATATAAATAAAGTTAAAATCAGAATAACATGCAAAGAATTATATGTATTTTTATGAAAAAAATCCGGAATTAAGATCTTATAGAAAGAAAAATTTATTTAAATAATGGCTTATTCACACAAGAATTTAATATAAAATCTCATCGAAAATATGATTTAAATTTAAGATAGAAAAATTAGTGGACAAAAATATAAGAAATAAAGAAAATATTTTCATACAAGATATTTAATGATTGCGGTAAGAATTTATATATTAAAACAGTTCTAATTAAATTACATTCTTCTCCTTTGAACTCACAATACTCGCCGTTGCAATTAATGCAAAATGGTTTGGACTGTATTCTAATTACAGTGACAATATCAGTTTACTTAATTCATAATCACATAATAGTAAGCATTAACATACAGACATTACTTAAACGGGTTGCAGTGGTTCACCAGTACTATCAATCTGAAGTGAACAATGAATACGTAATTCGTGGTAATTCAGCAATTCTCAAGTGCAGTATACCGAGCTTTGTCTCTGAATTCGTTCAAGTAGTCGGCTGGCAAGATGATCAGGGCAATTCGTTTAATCCTAATGAAGAAAACGGTATATACTTTATATTGTAGCATAGTATGTGTTTTATGTCATAACACATAAAATATGAAATCGTAAATGAAAGTGGAGGAATATTGAGGGCAGCAGCATCAACGTCAACGAATTTTTTAGAATATATTTTAAATAAAACAATGTTTATTCTAGTTAACTTTAAATTATAATTTATTGTTTGAACTTTGAACAGTAATGAGTAATGAGTAAAATCGTAAAGTTTAAAATTACAAAATGTATACAGTTGTGGTCCAGTACTACGAAGCAGAGGTAGTTTCTGAATATGTAATACGTGGAAATGCGGCAATATTAAAGTGCACCATACCCAGTTTTGTAGCAGAGTTCGTGAGTGTAGAATCTTGGGAGGGAAGCGATGGCTCGAGATACAAACCTTCTACTGACTATGGTATCTCTTCCGCATACTTACGTGTTTATTTTTTATTATTTTCTTTAGTTCTCCATGCTTTTATTTAAATTGTAAATGACAATACCGTTATTGCTTTGTTAATATAATTATTTAGGGAACGTAAAGGCGGTGGCAGCCACAACGAATTTCTTTAAAACGTATTTAAATAAAAAAACAAATAAATTTTTCGAATATTTTTTATATTATTCATGTATTTATGAAAAGTTCACAAATGGGTTCTGTTCAGTTGTCGCACAAACCTATCAACCCGAAATAATGACTGAGTACGTCATTAGAGGAAACAGCGCAATCTTAAAATGTAGCATACCGAGTTACATTGCGGAATTTGTAAGCATTGAAGCCTGGATTCGCGAAGACGGAGAAGTTTATGTTCCTGAGTATCAACAAACTGATAAAATTCCCCAGGGTATTACAATTTGTCACTGACATGAATTCGTGAATTCTCTAGTTAAATGTTTACTATGTTGTCTAAAAAAGTCGACTGTTTTTTTTTTTAACATGTTGAAAATATTTACGGCAAAAAAATGTCCATTGCATCAAAAAAGTTTATGTATAACATTATGCTCAATAGTTAACAAGTTTATCTGCTGATTTAACATAATTATATCAAATTAAGTGTTAAATATTTGATATAAAAATTTTTTGCACAAACGTTTTTGACGAAGTTAAGGAAAAATTTTTACTGTGTTGAAAATAACGAGAAAAATACTTAAATCTCATAAAACTGCTAAAAAAGTGACAAAACTTCTTTTACATTCGACTCTGACTTCAGATAACTTTTGAGAGAGTAGATTTATGAAAAAATACTGCAAACTTTTTTTGTAAAGTTTTCAATTTTCTACAATAATACGTCTTGGTACTACTAGTATTACACAGAAAAAAAAATTTCTTGAACCAAAAAAATTATAAGGAAGACTGAAGTTATTTTGGAGCAAGAAGAAATTTTCTTGGCTTAAAAAAGTTTAACTTCGTTCAAGAAATTTTAACTTTATTCAAAAAAATTTTCAGTCTTCCTTAAGATTTTCTTAATTTAAGAAAATTTACGCTTTACTCAAGATTTTTTTTTTTCTGTGTACTATTCGTTCATGAGTTAGAAAATTCCAAAGTAAAGAAAAAAAATTTTCTCATGTTGATCTAATAGAAAATTGAATTTTGCTATTTTTTCGATTATTTGCAAAATTATTTTTGATACATTTAGAAAAGAAAAACAGTCTAATTGCTTACTTTTTAATTTCCTAGTCATAACCAGGCAAAAAATAATACTTCACCGAGTAGCTAATGAAAAGCTAATCGAATTTAAAATGACCAAGCAGCAGTTAACTTTGTACATAATCCATAAATTAATTAGCATTGTGCTCACATGAGCAGTCGTTTCGCAGTTCTTCGTGACGGAGGCCGAGAACGAGTATGTTATCCGGGCAAATAGTGCAATAATGAAATGTAAAATCCCAAGTTTCGTATCTGAATTTGTCTATGTGGATCAGTGGATAGCTGACGACGGCACTATTTATCGACATGAGGATCAAGATTATGGTAAATCGAAGCAATCGTGTCATGAATTCTTGATCAAATACTGTAACAAGTAGCAATTAACCTCTTATCTCAACTGCTGTTACTTTATTGTTAAACTATATTTTATTGGAATACTTTTTTTTTTGTTTGTTTCGCAATAACTAACCGGCGATGACATAATAATTAGCCGGGCATCGACATCAACGTCTTACGTAAAAGCATTTATTACTTTTTATTGATGATTTATAATTCACTATTACGACTTTTTATTTAAAATTTTTTCAGTCGTTCAGCAGTTTTACGAGTCTCGAGTGATTGACGAGTTTGTTTTGCGTGGTAACACAGCAACATTAAAGTGTCTCGTGCCAAGTTTCGTTGGAGATTTCGTAGACGTTATTGAGTGGATTGCTGATGATGGCACTTCTTATTCGGCTGATTCTAGGGAAGAGGAGGGTACGATAGAAAAATTAGAGAAAAATATAATAACAAAAGTTTTGCAGTCGAATGAATAATTATTTTCACAGCGTAAGAGTGTAAAGCGTAATCAGCGGTAGTCAACGAGTTTTATTATTACTACTATTAATTGGTCGTTAAATTATTCCGGTATGCGTCTTTGATACTTATAAAAGATTTTAGGGCAATTATACACAACTTTTTATCATTAGTATGATGAAAAATGTATCAACTACGTATCTTAATTATGTAAAATTTAATTGCTCAACTTTCAGTTGTCTCTCAATACTTTGAAGTACAAGTGTACGATGTCTTTGCGATTCGTGGTAACGCTGCGATATTCAAGTGTCAGGTACCGTCATTCGTCGCTGATCATGTTGATGTAGATGGTTGGATAGATTCCGCCGGGGGAAATTATCGGGCAGATGATGAGCAAATGTCGTACGGTAGGAATTATACACTGAAAAGAAAAAGAACTACTTGATTTAAGAAAAATATTTTTGACAAAATTTTAGTTTTGTTTCAAGATATTCAAAAATTCATTCTTGAATGAAAAAATCAAAATTCTGGAAGAAAATTTTACTCTTACGAAGCATTTGATTATTTTTAAACAAAATACAAATATTCTTTGTTCAAGAATTTCTTCCTCGAAAATTAAAATACGCGGTTACGTTGATTCAAGATACTACCGACTTACACGGAAATAAGAAAATGGGAATAATTTTACGATATATTAATCCTTTAGTGTAATTTTACGATATATTAATCCTTTAGCGTTTGAGAGACCGTGCAACAAAAATTCGGATTCAAAATGAATTTAAGATTGAAATTAATATTTTGACACAGATATGAATTAGTTTTGAGATCAATTTAAATTTGAAATTGATTGGTAGATAGAAATTAGCATGCCTGTAGAACTTTCGATCCTGCTTTAGAATTTTAATGACAAGAAGAATATTTTATATATGAAGTTTATCCTAAATATTCTTGTCTTCATTAAAATTCTAAAGCAGGATCAAAAGTTTTACAGGCGTGTTAATTTCGATTTACAAATCAATTTCAAATTTAGATTTATCTCAAAACTAATTCATATTTGTGTTAAAATATGAATTTCAATCTTAAATTCATTTTGAATCCGATTTTTTTTTGCACGGGAGACGTCTTCATGAGTGATTAGCGGGGAGAGCGCGAATCACAGCGGATCGCGAGTTTGTGTGAGTAAAATCCGAGAATTAATATCGTTAGAGTGAGTATTTTTTCACTGATTTTAACTCCACTTCATAGACATTGCTGTTGTTTAAAAATGTATTCACATAAAATTTTTGGAAATTCTTATATTCCTACTATACGTCCTTACCGCGCGTGTTACATCAAATAGTAAAATTTCAAGGCGAAAAGTTAAATGGTTAACATCACTACCTCAGATAATAATTTTTTGTTTAAATTGGTTAAATCTTACTCGATATGCGTTAATTAAAATCTACAGTTTTATCTTGCTAGAATACTGTCAAAAACTAAACATTCTCGGATTTCTGCATTCTCGGTTTTCTATAAAAAAAGTCCCGAATACGTTTTAAAACGTATTAAAGTTAAAATATCGTTTTTGTGCTATTTTGAATGAAGAAACTTATTCTTGAACCAAAACTATAGAGTTCTTAAAATAAACCGAAATTATTTTTTATTTTCGAGAATTATTCTTGAATGAAGAATTTGATTGTATTGGTCAAAGATAACATATCAGAATAGTTATCAATCAAAGATTGTGATCTCTCATACCAAAATGATGAGATTCAAAACAAAAATTCTTGAAGCAAGACAACTGGTTTTCTTCAAAACAATTTTCTGGATCAAGATAGTTTTTCTATCAGTTTTTTGACTGCATATGAGGGTATTTTTTTATGATGATGATGATGATAATGAGTATCATGTTGAAACAGCTTTTACTTTGAAAATGGTATCACTAGTACAGAGTACGCGATGGCTATGCCTGACCGTGATTTCACAGACCATAACATCATACCCTGATCGAATTTTGTAAAAAAAGGGAAAATGGTGTCTGGTTACAGTGGTCGGGCAGCGGTACGCAGTGAACGTAATGGATGAGCACGTTTTACGGGGCAATGCTGCTATAATCAAGTGTCACATTCCAAGTTTTGTTGCTGAATTTGTAGAGGTCGATTCTTGGGTCGAGGACGAGACCACGGAAATATATCCGAAGTCTGATTACGGTATCAAAATATTCAATACAAGACATTTTTATTATTTATTTATGTACTATTATTATTATGTATTATTGTTATTGTCATTATCATTATGCATCGCGTATTGTCTCAATTTCCGTTCGTGACTGTTGTGATAATGACAGACATTATTAAATTTATTTACGCATTAGAAGAGTTATTGTATTATACACTTGTCTCTTTATTTTTATTTATTATTTATAATTCATTATAATCGAGACTAGATAAGAGGTGTTACTTTTATTTCTATCGAGCTTTCTTTTGTCAGAGAATTTATTTTATTTTTATTTTGAAGAGCGTCCGGTCTTTAAGGTTTTATTTTCGTGTGGGTGTTACTAAGCCGATCGAGCAGACCGAAATGAAACGGGATGAGCTTAAGAGAGAAAGAAAAAACACGAGTAAAATGAATACTTGGTAAGATGACTTGTCAGAGCCAGAGAGACTCTGCTCGCGTTCCGATCGATCAGAAGCTTTTCAAATGGAACTTTAGATTCTTTTTTTAACCTCTGATATTGTAAGATGGAATCGATTATTGATTTTTTAATCTATGATATAAAAAACTGAAAAATTTGTAATTTTAATTACATAAATTTATTCAATTATTAAATAAAAATAATAATCACTATTATCATAAAAACTCTATAAAAAACTGAGATAATAAATTCGATTCGGCCGTCCGTCACGTGATGAACTTTGCGCACATAAATTGATGATGAACTTTTAGTTAATTAATTAATTAATGATTAAATTAATCGCATATTTTCGTAAGACGTTGACTGCCGCTGCTCGCGCTGTTCCAAAACCATTTCCACCTTTTTTCCTTTTATTGCTTTCGCTCCTGCATAAATTAAAAAATAAAACTTCTTTTATCAATCATCATTCATTTTTAGCACTTATTGTTGAGTTGAGTAGTATCGGTTGTGAGTGGCACTTATTGATAAAATAAAAATAAAAGAATTGTCTTCTAATAAAAAAACATTTACTTTATCTCAGTTGTAAGTTTATTTTATTTCTCATAAACATTGAGTGCCGCTGTCAACTGACTTATGCATGCAAAAAATAACAATCAACAGTTATTTTTATATCAATGAAATCAATCCACAATTCTTGTTTTGTTATCGTTACTATTTCGATGAATTAATGTTTGCAAGTCAAATTACTTGTCCTGCATTTAATTATGTGACACTTTGCTTGATGTCATCAAATTTAAATATTTGGTTCATTGATTTTTAATTCTGAAACTAATGTACATTACTAAGTTTCTATGAAATCTTGTAGAGTGTAAAGTTATCCGCAAACTTTGTCAGAAATAATAAACTTAAAAATAATAAGATAAACTTTTATGAACTTGATGAACTTCTTTTAATATTGAATCAACGTTGAGTTCAAGTTTTTGGTGTTAAGATTTAATTGTTTTAAAAGATTTTACAATATTAAAATTTTATTTTTTTTTTTTTAGTCACTGGTTAACGTCAATTTGTTAAAATTTCATTTTTTCGATTGGATACACGATAAAAAAAATTAGTTAAAAATTTTTTTGTAGTCATAAGAGGAGCTCCGAATGAAAATCTGGGAAAATTAAAACTCCAAATAATATTTTTATAAAATTCCATTTTTAAGCATTAATTTTTATGATTTCGAATGTAATTTAATGGTTTTAGAATTTTAGAGTTTTAGAGTTTTAGAATTTTTTCATTAAGTTTGTGAAAATTTTTAATTGAAACTGTAATTTTTCCAATTTTTTGTTCGGGACTAAAATTGGTAAAAAAAAAAAAAAAAGAATTGTGAATTGATGTAATAAATTGATAGCAAAAAATCTGAAGCTCTCACATGGATAACATAATTTGTTTAAATGAAATTCCATGATGATGAGCTCTATAAATGTCGGATTTATTAATATCCAGGACCGACATATTTCTGCACGCTGCTTGTTGCATGTTTTCATTGTTGGTATCATTTTACAAACATAATATTTAAGTCTGTAAATTTTCGACTAATATCATTTTCTGGATTATAACAGATGGCAAATACTTGGTACTGCCTTCTGGTGAATTGCACATCCGGGATGTAGGACCTGAAGATGGTTACAAGACTTACCAATGCCGAACCAAACACCGACTTACTGGAGAAACCAGACTGTCTGCCACCAAAGGACGCCTTGTCATCACCGGTAAGTCAGAGTTCTCACTCTGGTTTATTTATATAATTTTTTATAATGCAACAACGACTTTGACAAATAAAACTAAATTCCTTAAATTCGTTATATTTGTTTTTGAGTATTTAAAAATCAATTTACAGTAAAATTATTTTTTAAGCGTATTAAAGTATAAATTGTTATAATGTCAGAGTCTTTGATGTAAATTTTCGTACAAACACTAGAATTTTGAATACTTTTGCCAAAAATAATAAATTTTGTATAAAAAAAAAATTAAAGCTAAAATTTTTCAAAGTATTTAATTTTTACATTAATTTATTTTTTCTATAGTAAAAATTCAATTTCATTTGAGTAATAAGTTTTATAAAAAAAATAAAATATAAATATTCAGTGTTTATACGATCAATGCCGACAATCGGCACGTGTCGACAAAGCGACATCGATTTTATGTGTCTTTATAAAGCGACTTGTTACGCATGAATGCAGCGAACTTGTAAAACAAACAAACGCTACACTGGTCACACTTTAATGCCATTTCATCTATTCTTTCTCTTTTCAATCAATAAACCAAAAGAAGAAAAGATCAGTAGACAGAGAAAATGGGATTTTTTTAACGTCAATGTCAATGTAGAATAAATACAAAATATATACATAAATTGACGTCGCTTTGTCGTAAAAAATAAATAAATAAGTAAATTTTAAGAATAAAATAGTCAACGAGCTTGGATCCGTTTTAGAATTCTTCAAATTTTCAAATTATTCAAATTTGATAATTCTTAACAAACTTATGAAAAAGATACAAATGATAAAATAACTTCATCAATAATCGATTTAAAAATAAAAAAGATTTTTACTTTATGATAGCTCAATGGATGAATGAACTGAAAGTTCTTGCCACACACACATCAATAGAGCCTCTACTATTGATCTAGTAGTCTAGACTGTTAAGTTTAGGTTTTAAAAAGAGATGTCAAATGTCAAGTCGGAATATAAATTACATACTTATGTTCGTAAATTAAAGTATTTAGTATACCTAATAGCAGTTGATTTGATTTATGGACCAAGCTCGTTGACAATCACCTGAATGCTGGGACAGGGTACCCCTGCGGGCACGCGCCACCGCGCCTGCTTCTATAAAAATAAATTATTTAAAACGCGAACGTGTCACTGCGGCTCTCTCGCGATTTCCTGATAAATTTACAAAAACTCGAAACTTGTTCTTGCATTCTTATCTTCTTTAATAAGATCAAACGTTTTCCGCTTAATTCATTATTTGTGTAATAGTAAGGTAAGTTGTGCTGAGAATCATTGCAACATAAGTTGCGCTAGATACATTTTATTGGGAAGCTTAGAAGTAGATAAGTAGTTCAAACAAAATGAATTTTCATGCACTTAATGACTGAAAGACATTAACTTTTATTTTATCATTTGGACGATTGATTAGGGGGATTTAGATAGTGCTGAATGTCATGGTGTCAAAACTAAAGATACTGTGCACAATTTTTCTGACAAAAATGAGTCGAAAGCATACATCTGTTTTGTCAGCGGTCCCATCGCATCGAACCCATGAATTTTTTATTATTGCCCCAGTCGAAACTTAAATCGTAGATTCAACGTATTGAACGTTCCAATCGTAGGTTGAGCTTATTAGACGTTGAAAATGTAGGATCAACATATTGAACGTTAAAATTGTCGTTTGAACGTAATGGACGTTAAAAACGTATATGTTGAACGTATCCAACGTATTGTAAATGTGAAGAGAATCAATAATGGGTAAAAATAAGTAATATTAAAATTACTTAAATAAATACACATGCTTGAAATCTAAATAGATAAAAAAAAATTTTTTTTTTCAGCTCTGTTAGGGAGGTTTTACATTTTTAATTTAAATTTATCATTTTTTTTTACGGAATAGTTTCCAAAATTATGTAAAATTTTGTGAAATATCATTCATATGATTTTATACCAAAAATGGCCTCATAAATCTGTATATAAAATAATAACTTTTTACACAATTTTATAAAATTTTGTACCACTGGATTTTTAGAAAAAAAAAAAAAAATTAAAATTTTTAGCTTCCTGCTAATAAAATTAAAAATGTGTAGTTATTTGAGTAGTTTTAATGTGACTATTTTCACCCACTATTGGTTCTCTTCACATTTATAATACGTTGAGTACGTTTAACATACGTTTTTAATGTTCATTACGTTCAAATGACGATTTTAACGTTCAATACGTTGAATCTACGATTTAAATTTCGACTCGGGATGGTAGTAGAAATTTCACATTAAAAGAAGCACTTTGCAGGTGTACTCAAGGTGTACTAAATAAAAAACTAGTGTGTTGATAGTTTTGCAATAGATGAAGAGAATATTGGGTCTACTGAGTTATAGGACCGCTAACTTTTTTACATTGTTTAGAAATTAGGTTGAACTATTTTTTGTGAGAATATTTTAGCACAAATCTGTAGTCACACGCCCAAATTTCACATGATATTTAGGGTTTAAAAGTTGAAAAACTAAAAATTAAAGCAAAAAAATTACTGCAATGTTATTATTGTGATATCGTTTGGTGCTCGATACAGGGGTTCCCCATTCCGCTATAAAGCAACTACTTTAAATATTCTCTGTAAAAAATAAGTAAAGGACGTTAGAGAGGAATGAAATTCCTCGATGGTGCGTACAATTTAGAGCCAATTGGGAGTGCTAAGCCAAAGTTCCCGACGATTGATGACTCAAGAAGTTTTCGAACTACCATGGACGGTTCTGTAACGTTGTTATGCCCTGCGCAGGGATTCCCCGTTCCCATACACAAGTAAGTCTATAATATGACTTTCTTTTTTTTTTTTCTTCCCTTGTGAATTGCTTTTCAAATTTTAACACCCGAGCCAAACTATAGTTATTCTGTACTATAGTAAGTAAGACGAAAGTTGACATTTTGCTCATATCGAACAATGGTATGCACAATTGATGCAGTTTTAAGAAAAAGCATTAACAAATCAATTCTATTGATGGATATTTATAGAAAGATCAATCTTTGATGCAACAAAACTTTATCCAAGCGATTTGTTAAATTTTTTTTATTTGGTTGTTGCTTTATACTTTACACGACGAGACAACCTAGAATGAGTGGAGTGGGTACTATAAAAAATGAAGTGGATTGTGTAGATGAGGCGACGAGTCTTGGAAGCTATCACAAATATTTTTTCTTTGTTTTCTTTTAAAATAGAACCCGTCACCAGTACAAAGCCGAAATTCCCGATGACGGAGAATTCGCGTACCTACACGGTTCGCTCGAATGAACCCTTAACACTCTTTTGTCCAGCACAGGCATTTCCCGTTCCAGCGTTCAGGTATATAAATAGATATTTTATTTCTTATTTGCGTGTAAGAAAAAAAATAAAATAAAAATCATCATAAATTCAGGTCACGTATTAGTATACTTCGTATGAATGTCTTATCGTTGCTTCTTGCCTACTCTTGCTTCTTTTTATTAAAATACACACACACATATATATATATATATATATATATATATATATATATATATATATATATATATATATATATATATATATATATATAAAAAATGTATTTTATCCTCTTATAGTTAGAGCTATCTTTGTTGAATTTATTTCGTTTTTTTTTCTTTATCGCATCGTATTTCTCTGCTTGATTTTTTTAATTAATTATTCCGTGTAGAACCTGTCACCAGTGCGAGACCAAAATTTCCGATGACGGACACATCGCGCACATATACAGTTTATCTTGGCAAAACGCAGACACTTTTTTGTCCGGCTTAAGCCTTTCCCGTTCCAGCTTTCAGGTAGGATCATATTTATCATGTCAATATCACTCTTTTCTGAGTCCATTGATCATTCAATGATTCTATCATCTATTTATTCATTCTATGCAGAACCAGTTGCGAGTACTAAGCCAAAATTCACAATGACCGAAAAGCTGAGAGCTTACACCGTTAACTTCTATGAACCTCTTACACTATTTTGTCCAGCTCAAGCTTTTCCTGTTCCAGCTATCAGGTAAAGACTAAAAACAAAAATCTAAAGACTCCCCAGTAAGATAACTTGTTTGTTCTCTTTCTTCTTTGCATTTTGCATCATTGCAGAACCCGTAGGAAGTGCTCGACCGAAATTCCCAATGACTGACACAATGCGTGCATTTGGTATTCGTCAAGGTCACACACAGACTCTCTTCTGTCCCGCCCAGGCGTTTCCTGTTCCAGCATTTAGGTAGAAGTATCCAATCGATATTCACATGTTTTCTCTTCCATTCATTCTTTCTTTAATTACAATAAGAAAGAAGAGGAGAATAAAAATAAATAACGATCACATTGATGCTATTGCATGGAGCCCGATCCTAATAATACGTTGCGTGTTTTTGTTCTTCGACCTTCTATTCCTTTCACAACCACATGTGTATCCGTCGTTGTAGAGCCCATCGCAAGTGCCCGCCCGAAATTTCAAACGATGGTTGATTCACAAGCATTTCGAGTGACGCTCGGTGGCGCGATGACCCTTCTCTGTCCAGCTCAAGGATTTCCCGTTCCCTCATACAGGTAAATGGACTATTATTACTTTAAATTACGTTTGTTTGTTAATGAAACGTAGAGCCGGCATCAAGTACCAGGCCACAACTATCTGGTCCAAGTGATCTTCTGAGATTCTCAGGCTCGGTAGGAAAAAGCATTACTCTTCTTTGCCCTGCTCAAGGCTTTCCAGTACCCCTATATCGGTAGGTTACAATTACAATATTTGATTGAAGTGCAGAACGCTTTGAGGTACCCTTTTCCAGCATCGAACTCTTTATCACTCTTTGTAATTTTCTATTAAATTTCTCTTCAGAACCCGCTTCAAGCTCAAAACCCAAGTTTCCTTCAGTAAATGATATTGGTGTCCGGGTGAACAAGGACTCAAGTTTTACCATGCTTTGTCCTGCTCAAGCGTATCCTGTCGCTACATTTAGGTAGGTTGTTGTTTTGAAAAAGACGATGAAGCCCTGTCTTGGCATGGAATTAATGATATTATCCAATCACTTTTTTTTTTGTTATTTTAAATTCCGGGGTTGATTCTCGTAGAGCCGGTCGGTTTAGCCAGACCAAAGTTTTCGACAATAGACAAGAGTCGGACTTTCGACACATACAAGGGCCGTGGTGTGACTCTACAATGCCCTGCTCAGGCGTATCCTGTCCCTTTCTTTAAGTAAGTTTAAGTTAAACATCGTAACATCAGTTACTGATGTTTTGATTCTTTGCAAACACTTTAGTATTTTATGGTATGTCGATTTGATGTAGAACCCGTCGGCTTAGCGAGACCAAAATTTTCTTCAATACATAAAAGCCTGACTTTCGATACATATGAAGGCCGTGGTGTGATTATACAATGTCCTGCTCAGGCGTATCCTGTCCCTTTCTTCAAGGAAGTTGAAGTTAAACATCGTAACATCATTTGCTGATGTTTTGATTCTTTACAAATACTTTGATAATTTATGGTACATCAATTTGATGTAGAACCCGTTGGCTTAGCAAGGCCAAAATTTTCATCAATACTCAAAAGCCAGACTTTCGATACATACGAGGGCCGTGGTGTGACTGTGCAATGTCCTGCTCAGGCGTATCCTGTCCCTTTCTTCAAGTAAGTTGAAGTAAATCCTTAAATATCGTAGCATTAACTTCTGATATTTCTATGGTGAGCACTTTGCTATTTATTATATATCAATTCGATGCAGAACCTGTATCGAGTACAAAACCGAAACTAACTTCGTTGGATGTTAAATCAACTAACCCTAGCATCTACATGTATGCTTCGACAACTCTTTTATGTCCAGTTCAAGGGTTTCCCGTGCCAGCTTTCAGGTAACTTGGTCATTATTTAATTTAGTTTTAACTTCAATGAATGAATAAATCATGCTATTTTTTTGTTGATTATCGGGTAGAACCTATGGCAAGTACGAAACCAAAATTCTCAGGGGTTTCCGTGAGAACTCTCGAAGTGACTGTTCGTTCAAACGAGGAAATTGCTACGCTTAGTTGCCCTGCACAGGGATATCCCGTGCCCTCATTTAGGTATGCATCGGTTGGCTAGTCATTAAACTTTTATATCATCGTTAAACTCTTTACTTTTCCTAATCTAGAGTCTGTGACCAGCGCAAAGCCAAAGTTTCTCAATGCTGATATTAAGGTATTAATGCCGACGTCGATGTCTACTTCGGTATCTTTGACTTGTCCAGCTCAAGGGTTTCCGGTGCCGATTTCACGGTTCGTGACTATTCCAATATATCCTATAATAACCCTGTCCCACGAAAACTAGTCATGGTTAGTCTTTAAACTTGTTTCATCTTCGTGGTTATAGAACCCGTATCTAGCACGAAACCAAAGTTTACGAATGACGACATCAAGGTTGTAAAACCGACTACAAGATCTTCCGCGGTGGCGTTGACTTGCCCGGGTCAAGGATTCCCTGTTCCGATTACACGGTTGGTAATTAAGAAAAAAGTATAATTTAAATTAATATTTGGAAATGATAAATTCAGAGCCAAGTGCCAGCACTAAACCGAAGCTAACAGCAAATCGAAAAATTGAATTAGTGGAGGTTCGTTTAAATGGATCAGCTACGCTTATGTGCCCAGTGCAGGCATATCCAGTAGCACTATCGAGGTGAGGCTTTTCAGATTTATCGCCTTATGATCTCCCGGTATAAGTTTAGTAAAAGCGATTATACGGATTTCTGGGCACCCTGCCAAAGTATCCGAAATGGATAGCAAGAACAAAGACTGAGCGAAATGCTTTTAGACAAAAGAAAAGAGATAATGAAACTTGAATACTCCTATTCATACGTCGGTCATCCACTTGTTTGAAAAAAGTTACTCGTGAGGTTTTCAAGATGTGGGCTAGCAATCGTGTGGAAGGCTTTACCCGCTCAAGTATCCCTGTCCCCGTTTTTTTTATTCATGCCTACGGACCTTTTTTTCATGCATATATAATCATCGTCTGATCGATTATTTATTTAGAGCCAAGTACCAGCACACAGCCTAAGCTTCCAGCTAATCGTAAACTTGAATGGTGGGATGTTCGTTCAAGTGACACTGCAAGTTTAACCTGTCCTTTGCAGGGTTTCCCTGTGCCCATCTATAGGTAGGAAGTTATTGTTAATATAACCACTTAGTATCAATTTCAATATCAATATCAATGTTCATGAGTAGTATCGCTTTCTTTGTTACATTCATTCAGAGCCTGTGGGTCTTAAACCACCATCCTTCTCCAGTGATGATGAATCACGTACTTTTTCTAGACGAAAAGGAGCACATTTAGCTCTTATGTGCAATGCTCAGGGTAACCCAGCTCCATTAACAAGGTATTGTAGTTGAATTGTTTTGGTTGAATAGATATTTTTGTGGGTTATCCTGTCCCGGAAGTATTTTATGTACACAGTTAAAAATATTTTAGACTTGGTTTGATGTGAGATTCATTAAAATTGTAGGAAAATTTCATCAAGTATAGTGTTTGATTTGGATGGTATTAATTCGATTCGATGTTAACTAATATTCTGACGGAAATACATATTCTCCCTATTAATCAATACCAGTAGATATAGTTGTAGAAAATCGAACAGATGAAGACATTATTTAACATAGCCGGTTAAAGCCACATGAAGGTTTAATACGCCAAAAAAAATCTAAAAACTTTTTAAATTGATGTTATTGCATACATTCTTTTTCATTTCGATGCAAATTAAAATTTCAACGTAGATTTATACACTGAAAAAAAATGATCTTGAATCAATAGAAAAATTCTTGAACCTAGAAAATAATTTTGAAAAGTTTTATTGACTTGAATCAAGACGAAAAATTTTTAAATTAAGTAAAATTTATTTAAACCAAGAAAAATTTCTTAGTTTAAGAATTTTTCAAGTCAAATCAAGATAATGAAATTCTTCAAAATTGTTTACTTGATTCAAGTAAATTTTTTTTTCTGTGTATTCTCATTTGATGATATAAATTATTGAATTAATACTATTCAAATTTAACATAATACTTGATGTAACTTTCATGCGCTTGAAAAAATTTTTACAGTATATCTCATCTATTAAATATCATCGATATTTTTTGATTTTCAATTTAGAGCCAGTTGGGTTAAAGGCGCCGAAATTCGTAACCGAAAATTCTCTTAGTGCTTGGACAAAACGTGCCAAATCACAGATAGCATTAGAGTGTTACGCTCAAGGAAGCCCCGTGCCGACAGCGAGGTAACACGTTCGCTATTACCTAAAAATGTTTATAAAATAAATAATGCAAAAACATTATGTTCGACGAGTAGAAGTAGGTGTGAAAGTTCATGTCCGGCAATGTTGTGGGAAGCCCTGTCTCTTGTGGTTAATGAATATTCCATTGTTTTATCGATTATTCCCTTTTTTTCTGTCGTCGAAATAGAACCTGTTGGCTTGAAAGCTCCGAAATTCTCGAGTGATAGTTCATCAAGTACTTATACAAAACGTCAGAACATTGACATTGCTCTTCAGTGTAACTCTCAAGGTAGCCCGGCTCCTATCTCAAGGTAAATAAAATATTCGAAAGTTACTTTCGGTATTGCAGAAATAAAAGCACTGTTGTTTAAATAAATACCCTGTCCCGGTACCGTTTTTTTGAATTGACTTCTTGAGTTTTCAATGTCTATTTAGAGCCTGTCGGACTGAAAGCTCCCAAATTTTCGAGTGATCTTTCATTCAGTGGTTACGCAAGACGTAAGGGGGTCGATATTGATCTTCAATGCAATGCTCAAGGGAGTCCGGCTCCAATATCGAGGTAAATAAGTTCAAAAATTGAGTTTTGATATGTGAATATACATATTACCATTAGAATGTATACCCTGTCCTGGTTGTATTTTTTTTTTGAACGAGTTTTAGAGTTTTTATTGTTTGTACAGAACCGGTTGGACTTAAAGCTCCCAAATTTTCAAGTGATAGCTCATTCAGTGGTTATGCAAGACGTCAGGGTACTATAATTGCTCTTCAATGCAATGCTCAAGGCAGCCCTTCTCCTGTTTCAAGGTAACTCATTGACGGTGCCCTTCATTAGTCAGAGTAATTAATGATTCCGCATGGAATATCAGATGTGATAAACTATAATTGTCCGTGTATTCAGTAGGGATTTCCCATTTGACTACTCCTCTCTCAAGTGTATCTAGTCATACCATTAAGGTGTATAAATAACAGTCAAAAAATTATTTTTTAATAACCGAGAAGTTTTAAAGAAAAAAATCAAAATAATAATCCTGTTATGGAAGCCCGTACTATTGATATTTCCAGGTCACGAAATTTTTCATTTTACCTTGAATAGCATAGGAAGAAACTTTTTTTAATTTTAAAATTTTATACCTTGTTACATATGTTCTTGTTAGAACTGAACGCCATAAAAAAAGTCTATGATTTTTCAATAAATTGACTTTTTCGAAAGTTCTTCAAGATTAAAATTGGACGCATTTGAAGATTTCAAAATTTCTTTTATTTAACGTGAAATTATTATTATTTAAATAAATTTAATCATTTTTCGAAAAAAAAATTTGTTGTACCTTGAGTATAATTAAGAATTGAATTGAAAATAAAAAATTTCAATTCGTGACTTCAAAATATCGTTATTCAGGGTTCAAATTTCAATAGTGTCTTTATTTTAACATTTCCTAACAAAAATTCAAAATCATTTGAAAAGAAAATGTGTCGACTTTTTAATACACTTGAATGAGCATCAATAATATTAATTTCCTTAAGTATCATTGGACCTTAGAGTGGCAAAATGAATGAAAAAACTTTCCAGAGCCGGTGGGTGCAAAGTCACCAGCCTTGTCGTCTGATGACCTAAGTCGCACTATAGGGAGATTAAAAGGCCAAGACACTGCGTTGGTTTGTGCTGCCCAGGGGAGCCCTGTACCCGTTACTAGGTAAATAGGACACTAATTACACATTTAATACATATCGTCACTTAATTTAACGTTCAGAGCCCGTTGGAAGTAAAGCTCCTACCTTCTCTGGCGATTTAAAGATTAATCTGTTGAATCGTGAGAAGAACGAAGCTCTTAGTATTTCCTGCAATGCTCAGGGACATCCAGCTCCGATAACTAGGTACGCTAATTATTAATAAGATTGAGTTACAAAGAGGGGTAAAGATAGATCAAGCGGTTAATAAATTATTAGAGTGTAGGGGGCCGCATGTGACCTTGTTCGACGTCGAGAGGGAAGTGATGATTCTCAAATGCCTTTTCTATTCTATATTTAATCTAGACCCTGTGGGCAGCAAAGCCCCCACGTTTCTCGGAGATGTCAAGTCATTTTTCTTCTTACGGCACCAAGGTTCTAATATTGGTATCTTGTGTAATCCGCAGGGGCATCCGATTCCAAAGATCAGGTAGAAAATAACTTTGTTTTTAGTAATTAAGCAAAACATTATCAATTCACTTCAATACCGTAGAGCCTGTGGGTAGTAAAGCTCCAACGATAACCGGAACGTTGAAAGGTGGATGGATGAATCAACATTCAAGCTCTAGCATAGTTATAACGTGTCCGGCGCAGGGATATCCCGTTCCAGCTTTCCGGTACAAATCATTTTTATAGCAAACTTTATGCTGCACGTGCATTTCTTCATTGCTGTTTAAATATTTAACCGCGACTGTAAATCGACGTATGGTCCGATTTTTTAGAACCTGTTGGAACTAAAGCACCAGCGTTTACGGGAATCGTTAAGGGTTGGTGGATACAAGAAAGAGAAAAATCGAGCATCGTGATGACATGTCCAGCCCAGGGTTATCCTCTTCCCAGCTTTAAGTAATTATTTTTATTTATCTTCATTATTTTGATGCTTAATCCATCCGTGGACAGAGCCAGTAGGAACTAAAGCACCAACATTTACCGGTGAAATGAAGGGATGGATGGTTGAAAAACTCAAAGACTCAATAATTGTCATGAGTTGCCCTGCTCAAGCGTACCCTGTACCGGCATTCCGGTAAATGTAATTTTTATTGATGATTAACTGTAAGGGTCCGCTCGGATGTTATGCCGCTAAGTTATTACTTTTGATAGAGCCTGTTGGTAGCAAAGCTCCAGCATTTACGGGAGACATAAAAGCTTCAGGGTGGTTGGTAAATAAGCACTTAAATTCTACATTAGCGATGCCATGTCCAGCACAGGGTTATCCGGTTCCCGCATTCAGGTAATTAATCCTTTCTATTCTCAAAAGTCTGTCCTAATTTTTGTATTAGAGCCCGTTGGTAGCAAAGCGCCAGCTTTTATTGGAGAGTTAAGAGGAGGGTGGAAAACTAAAAGTGCAAATACAAGTGTCGTGATGTCGTGTCCAGCTCAGGGTTACCCAGTCCCAAGTTTTCGGTACATATATTTTCTCTTATCTACATTAATATTGTGATTCTCCGCGAAAATTAGAACCTGTTGGAAGCAAAGCTCCTTCGATTCAAGGCGAAGAGGGCAGCTCGATGAAGCGACGCGGTGGTACTGATATTGTGATCCCATGCTATGGACAAGGCTACCCAGTCCCAAATTTCCGGTACATATACGTATTTTATTGAATTGCGTTTGTTTACACTGATTTCATTGTTCGCGATTGTTAGAGCCTGTTGGAAGCAAAGCTCCTTCAATCCAAGGCGAAGAACGGAGCTATATGAAGCGACGTGGTGGCACCAATATCGTGATACCATGTCATGGTCAAGGTTACCCTGTTCCTGCTTTCAGGTAAATCACGTTACTAACTCGCTTCATAAATTCATTAGATCCGGCCGGTCGCGTTTCGCCGAAATTTCCCAAGTCGGCTAAAACAGATTCGTTCGAGGTATTGGGTGGCATTGAAACGAGTCTTCTATGTGATGCCCAAGCATTTCCCAAACCAGCGTTCAGGTTAGTTAGTTATTCTACAATATTGATGGGTAGTAAACATTGAAGTTTCTTAACAGAACCTGTGGGAACTAAAGCACCCTCAATTCTTGGAGAAAAAGGCAGTTTGATGGAAAGGAAAATTGATAGCAATATAGTCATATTGTGTCAAGCACAAGCTTACCCTGTTCCAACATTCAGGTAAAACAGATTTGAAGAAATTGAATTCTTAGTATTGTTTTATGTCGAACGATGTAGCACGACTCATAATGTGAAGCAATCGAAAAAGTTTCACGGTTTAAAAATT
The DNA here is from genome assembly GCF_013202065.1 of Cotesia typhae. Taxonomy (NCBI): domain Eukaryota; kingdom Metazoa; phylum Arthropoda; class Insecta; order Hymenoptera; family Braconidae; genus Cotesia; species Cotesia typhae. Next base: position 4,668,432 of record NW_027423756.1, on the reverse strand, counting down.
TTTTCTGCTCTTCTAGTTGACTATTTTCGTCATCATAGTCTAGGCGGTTAATGGAACTGAAACAATTTGTATACTATCGAACAGATAATTTAATCTCAATTCATTTTTTAATTTTTAAAATTGATTTAGTATAGAAAGAGTATAAATACATCAAAATAAATCAACAAATTTTTCTTAAAAATTAATGAAAAAGAGTATGTCTAGATTTGTTTTATCTATAAAGGATTTGATATTTTAAATATCTATGAGAATATAAATGTTAGTCTTTCATATATCTATTTATGTTGGTAAATTTTTTACTTATACACTTACATATAATTCTAGCTGATGTTCAGTTTATTAAGTGAAAGAAACACCGAGAAATATTCGAAATAAAAATTATGTAAATAATCGACAGTGAATTTTCTACTTTTCACTTTGCTTTATAAATCAGCAATACAACATATTCTTTATTAAAAATTTAATAAGCATCATGAGTCATATACTTTTAGATTTCCCAAACTTTTCTCTTTTACTATGTAATTATGAAATTGATTCAATGTAATTACATTCGAAGTATTAGATTTAAATTATTTCTGATGAGCTTAACGCAAAATTCCCATGATTAGATCCCGCTGGAAGAGTCGCACCAAAGTTTCCTAAGTCAGCAAAGATAAATTCATTCGAAGTTTTAACCAACATTGAAATTAGTCTTCTGTGTGATGCTCAAGCGTTCCCTGCTCCTATATTTAGGTTTGTTAATTATAACTTTCTACGAGGATATTATACCTTTATCTTCTTAATATTTTTGTTCATGGGCATGTTATACAGAACCGGTTAATGGCGCAAAGCCACGAGTTGCATCAACCGCCAAATACGATGTCCTTGGAAAGTCCCTCGGTGCGACGGTGACGATGTCGTGTCAGGCGCAGGGGCACCCTTTACCGAACTTTAGGTATAGCTTTTATTACTGATTTATATTGTTAGTTATACCATAACTTTTTGTACATTAATTGTATAAATATAGGAAGTTTAAACGAATTTTAATCATCAATACAAACTACTTCTTAGAACCGGTCAATGGCGCGGCTCCTCGAGTAGCTGCTACAGCTAAGATAACAGTTCTGACGTCATCCGCAAACTCCTCGATTACTATGCTTTGTCAAGCTCAAGCGAATCCTCTTCCGATATTCAGGTATGTCTGCAATGGCATAATTCGAGATGTATAGTTCGATATATAGTTGCCTTTGACGAATTCTGGCGTGCCCTTTCCCGGTATTAAGAGCGCTTTGATGTGAAAATTGTGCAAAAGCTGTTTATTGATAGAAGTATTATTGTAGAACCAGTCGGCAGTGGTCCTCCCCGTCTGCCACCAAGATCAAAGTTTGACGAACTGTTGAAGCATCAGGGAACGATTCTAACATTACTTTGTGAGGCTCAAGGAAGTCCAACACCTTTCTATAGGTGAGCCTTCATAATGTAGTTCTAAAGATTCCAATCCGTTGATAAATATTGTCGCCTACGCAAAGTTTACTCTTTTCCGCGTGCAATGACCGATTATTAAAACCTCAGCTTCTGTATGGATTTTGTACATAATATCGTCACAGTATACTTACATGTTTTTGACCTTTACATCATTTGCACATTCTCAATTTATATTCCACTAGCTGTTGCCCGCCCGCTCCGCTGGGCACTTTATAGAATTGTAGTTTTAGATCTAGACTTGCAATTCAATTGGAGTATTATTTTGACTTGCACAGGTTCCACATTCCATCGAATCGAAAGTAGAATTTATTGAAATCCGTATTGAGATGATCTCTACATGACAAATAAAAGATCATTACCAAATTTGCAGCTTTTTGAAGCTATATTTTAAAAATTAAAATTTTTTATTGTTAACACCCACCCCAGCGATCTTTATTGAAGGTGATTCGGTGTAAAATCCGTTTTTAGATCATTTTTGTATCACGTGTAGACGACTTCGATTAAATTTGGAGTCTATAGGAGCTATAGCTTGGAAATTAAAAATTTTCATTGTTAATATCTACCCCCTCAACCCTCTGGGGATGAGATATCGTAAAATTCATTGATAGATTATCTCTACATCTCTTATAGAAGATTCCTACCAAATTTGAAGTTGATAGGAGCTATAGTTTGAAAACGGGAATTTTTCATTGTTAACGCCCCCGCAACCCCCCTTGTGGGTGGAATGTCGTAAAATCCGTTCTGAGCTGACCTCTACTCGGCGAAAGGAATATTTCTGCTAAATTTCAAGTCTCTAGGTCTTATAGTTCTAGAGATATCGTAATGAGTGACTATATCTACAGAAATTGACATCTCCTATCCACTCTTCAAAAATTCCCACTACCAGTTTACAAATGATCTCTATTAGTTCATTGATAGAATTTTTTTAAACATTCCTGATAAATCTGATAACAAGGATGGTTCAAGTTTCGAGTACCACAAATATTCCAACTAACATGTTTGATTGAGTCATCCCCTGTGCTATCATTCAGGTGTTTATTGATTTTACTTTCAAAGTATCGTATCGTTAAATACAGCTTCTTGTGATATTTAATGAATATTAAATATTATCGACAATTGCATTCTCAACCATATGTCACATTATCCCTTGCTCGAAAACTTACAGAGCCAAGCAGTAATGTAGCCCCCAGAATAGCAGGGGAGCGATATGAGGGTGGTAAACTCGTCGACGTTCCGAGATCTGGTATTGTGGCGTTAAATTGTGCAGTTCAGGGGTCTCCTGTTCCAGTCATAAGGTATATTTATTAGACTATTTCATCGAATTACGCAGCAGAATTCCCATTAGCTCCCCTTCTTACAGAGGGAAATGTCGATATTGCACCTCGTACTACAGGGAAAAAGTTTGAGGGAGGGGAAATTATTCAGACGTCTGAGGGACAGAATGTGGCTCTTGGTCATTCGCTTCAGTCACACCCCCCTCCAATTACTAGGTAGTTTAATGTTCTGAAATATTTCTCTTTTTCACATTCTGATGCTATAGATTTTTTTCAAATCAATTTTCCTTAGAATTGCACGCTTTTTTTTTTTCTCAATTTGTATGATTAGATGTTGTTTTGCATGCTTATTACCTAGTATTTTGACGGTTCAGGACAACGTAGGGACTAAACGATGTCTTCTGGTAAGGTATGGTAGTATTTTATAAGTTTTTTTTATTCAATCTAATTATAAGTTCATCAATGGAGAGCTAAAAAGCAGGATGTGTAAGTAGTCAGCGTTAAATAACACAATAGATTTAAAATTAATTATAAAGTTAGGGCTCGAGAAGTGAACGAGTGAATGATAATAAAGGATTAAAGAGTTTGAAAATTAAAAAAGGCGAGAAGTGGGTGCTCTCGTGAAGTAATCGGTAAACGAGTTTTGACCCTTTTACTTTCAGAACCATCGGGTCAAACTGCACCAAAGAGTACCGGGGATGGTTTGAATAAGAATGACGGTGTTAAAGGAGAGCCATTGGCGCTTGCGTGCGCGGCTCAAGGATTCCCTGCACCGATTTCTAGGTACACGCGCATGTTATCGCGTGTCACAGATTTTCTGATATTCTCTCTTTATTAACACACTCTTACATTTACTTGCCGTATTTGCTTTACTCATCTTTATCTATAAAATACAGTTCGAGAGTCTTTAGCCGTAGTTCAAACTTATGTCATTAAACGGTTGAGGTCGTGTGTAGAAATGATTTAAATAAATGATCGAATTGCTCAAGGGAACTATTTATCGCGAAAATACATTTTATATTTTAATTTCATGGCTTGAAATTTTTTTTGTTGCAGATGGTACAAGTTTATCGAAGGTACGACACGCAGACAGCCAGTTCAGCTGAATGAAAGAGTTCGTCAGGTCAGCGGAACTTTGATTATCCGAGAAGCACGTGTTGAAGACTCTGGAAAGTACCTTTGTATTGTGAACAATTCAGTTGGAGGCGAAAGCGTTGAGACTGTTCTCACTGTCACGGCACCATTAGCAGCTGAAATTGAACCCAGGGTTCAGACTGTCGATTTTGGAAGACCAGCTACTTTTACTTGCAACGTCCGAGGAAATCCTATTAAGACTATTTCGTGGATGAAGGATGGCAAGGCTCTTGGGCATGAAGATCCCGTTCTCAGAATTGAAAGTGTCAAGAAAGAAGATAAGGGAATGTATCAATGTTTTGTGAGGAATGATCAAGAAAGCGCTCAAGCGACGGCTGAGTTGAAGCTTGGAGGACGATGTAAGTAATTAAATAGAAGCCATGAAAATTATTTGTACTGCTTCAAAAATTTTTTATTGTTTTTTAAATTCTTGGATTCAGATCTATGTATGTCCGGTCAGTAAAAATTAGCACTTTATTCAAAAGTACATTATGTTTGACCGATGAAATTAAGTCTTCATGAAAGAATAATTTTTGATAATTTATAATAAATTTTTTTTTTTACAGTTTGTGTTAATGTTTTAAGCAGAAATTTCTTCTTTCTCTCAAGAAAACGAAACTTCTACTTCGATGAATTTATTTTTTTAGGATAATAGATAAAGTAGAAGAAATACGTCAATGTTTTGATTTCATTTCGGGAGAAATTTTCTTTTTAAATTCACTGCTATATTCATTAGAAAAATTACCGCATTTGTTGATAACTGAAATAGATTTCGAAGTTCTTTCTCCAAATTTTATTGCAATCTTATATGAAATTTTACTGTAGTAATCATAAAGTTTACCGAACAAACCATAAAATTAATTGACTTTTTTTTAATTTCGATTAAAATTTTCAAGAGTTATAATAAACTGATTAAAAAGTTAATATCTCGAATAAAGAATTAAATATTCTGAATCAAAAGTGAAATTTCAAACAAACTATTTTTTCAATATCGAATAATTTTTTGATTTGTCATATCTTCAAGAGAACAGAAAGTTTCTCAATAAATTCACACAATCGAATATATCTGGTTACAGTTGAACCACCCCAAATAAAGCAGGCTTTCCAAGAAGAAACTCTCCAACCGGGACCAAGCATGTTCCTCAAGTGTGTAGCCAGCGGTAATCCAACTCCTGAAATAACTTGGGAACTCGACGGCAAGCGCTTATCAAACACGGAAAGACTCCAGGTTGGACAGTACGTCAAGGTCAACGGTGATGTCGTATCGCATTTGAACATCTCAAGCATTCACACGAATGATGGTGGACTCTACAAGTGTATTGCAGCTTCAAAGGTGATTTATATCTATCGTTAATTACTTCATTCTCAATCTCTCATCGATCGTTATCATATTTTGTTGTTATATCATCAATAAAATATTTAATGTACCGGTAAATACTTTAGGTCGGATCAGCGGAGCATTCAGCACGTCTCAATGTTTACGGTTTGCCTTTCATCCGACACATGGACAAAAAAGCCATCGTCGCTGGAGAAACTCTTCGAGTAACTTGTCCAGTCGCCGGTTACCCAATTGACAGCATTGTATGGGAACGAGACACTCGTGTTTTGCCGATCAACAGGAAACAGAAAGTTTTTCCAAATGGAACGCTTATCATCGAAAACGTAGAGAGACACAGTGATCAAGCAACTTACACATGTGTGGCACGCAATGCTCAAGGATACAGCGCAAGAGGAACTCTTGAAGTTCAAGTTATGGGTAGGTGCAATTTTTAATTTCAAATTTTATAAATATTTATCAAAAATTATGATTCAATTAAAAAATTTAGGTATAAATAATTCAGATTTTCCAAACATGATCAGAGTAAATTATTTATTAATTCATAAATCAATATTATTATTGAATAATAAAAATTGTATGTAAATTTAATGTTTTGTTAACTACTGTGGCAAATTGCAACGGCAATAATTGAATCATTTTTTAATGAACTGCGATACATTAATAATTAATTAGATTATTTATGCAAGCTATTCATTAATCACTCGACAAATAGATGACAAGAAAGACCGGGTAATGACATTAAAATACAAGAGTTTGACGTTGGTTCTCGAGTGTACCACTCGTAGCTTCAGGCCATATGGCAGGCGGCACCGTATACTATGTTCACCAACTGAATAATAAAATCTCTGCGGAATCCCCTAGAATACATGTAAACTATCTAAGCCTCTGTCTTTTTTTTCATTCTTTATTTTTGTAAAATATTATAATTCTAAGGAAAATGACAGAATTATTTATGCAGTTTTTTGCAAATGTTATTTTTCTTGTCATCTATTTAAATTTATTTTATTTATTAAATTAATAACTTTTCAGCTCTTGATCCGAATTTTTATAAACTGCAATTTTATTGATTAATTTTAAAATGTATAATAATATATTTTTACAGCGGCGAAATAAAATTTATTAAAAAATTGCTTATTTTCGAAGCGAATATATGTCGATGGGTTAAATTTAAAATGTGGATCGGTTGAATGGTACATCGGGCAAGCGGCAGGTGGGTACGTATCCTTGGTAACACCTGCCGTGATTTGAGAAGCTGCTTTCCTTCCTTCGAATTCCGTCCATATACCTGCGGACAGCTGTACTATATAGATTCTACCGGACAAAAAGAAAACAATTTGTGAGTGCCACAAGCGTCGAATCACAAATATAAAATGTTATCGAAAAAAAAAAAAAAAAAAAAAAAAATTAAAATAACTCCATTTGTCTAATTAATTTTTCGAAACAGCACTGATTCAATAAGTGTCAAGCATTTCTCGATTTGGTTATATGTTATAGTTTTAGTTATTATTATTAATCAATAGCATAATCGATGGGAGTAACAAAACATAAATGATCGTACACGTACCATATGATCCCTTCAGTGCCACCCACGGTACAATCATTTGCGTTCACCAAGTTACCAATGAATGCCGGAGAGTTCGCGAACCTGCAATGCATTGTGCCTACCGGGGATTTGCCTTTAACAATACGCTGGAGCTATCCCGGTGAAGAAATGGGCGGTTCATCCGGCGTGATCGCGAAGAAGGTCGCGGATCGTGTTAGCATGTTAATGATATCTTCTTTGACTGCAAAACATGCGGGAGATTACGTTTGCACAGCTGAGAACCCGGCTGGGACATCTTTCTACTCGACACCTCTCACAGTAAACGGTTCGCGGATTCATCTGATCGAAGCTATAAGCTGTGATATACATATAGCTTGTTATGTTTTATTTGTTCATTTAGTTTATCCAAATAATATTTATCATTTTTCATCTAATCATTATATTAGTTGACTATTTTTTATTCATCATTTGCTTGTTTACATTATTTTGCACGCATATGTTCTCCAGTTCATCATGATATAGTAATTTGAAACAATTGATGAACACGTCAGTTATTATGCCTCCTTTTCGAAACAGCTTCTCCTTTCTTTTTTCCTCACCTCTGTTTTCGATGTTTATTTACTTGTTTCAATACAATTACTTGGCGCACTGATAATTACGTCCATGAACTGAATGATTAAGTTGAAAATTTGGAATAATTGTATAATAGATGAACGGTTATATTCGCAGTCGCGCCTCAAGTCCTACAGTTTTCATTTGGCGAGGAGCCTCTCAACTCTGGAGAAATGCTTTCAATTTCATGCACGATCATCAAAGGTGACTTGCCAGTAAAATTCATGTGGATGATCAACGATCAACCAATTATTGACTTCGATAGTAGTGACATAACAATCGTTGATAATAAAAGGGTCAGCTTTTTGAGCATCGATAGCGTATCGGCAAGACATGCTGGAAAATATAAATGCGTCGCATCGAACGCGGCCGGATCTCACAGTCATATAGCTGTTCTCGCGGTCAATGGTAGCTTGAAATAAATGTTTTGTAGAGTTTCAAATTTTATGTTGAGCTTCATTATTTTATATTGTCATCGTTGTCTATATAAATTTGTACTTTTATTTCCCTTTGAATTTTAATTTTGAGCTGTTTCGTCAGCGGTAATGATAAATTTTATTATTTTCTTAATTTTTTGTATTACTTAAGCATGACAACGATGATATTAATTTATTTCTCTGCAAAAACAAATCTTACACTGGTCGCGCGGGGACTTTTTAGCTAATTGCTTCCTGTAATAAAATCTCGAGCTCATCGAATCGCTATTTGCCGTATGTAAACGTCTCCGCCGTCCACACACATATAAACGAGTCGTTTCGATTTAACGATAACGAACTCTGTGATTTATAACTCCTAATACACATCGCTTCTTCTATTCGACATGATTATTACAACACTCAAACTCTTTTATATCCTATACTTATCGGTATAAGAATAACCTCCTGATTAGAATCCATATAAAATACCCATAACTGCACGGAAATTACAGTGACTCCACAGATAGCTCCCTTTTCATTCGGTGGAGAGGCAGCAAATGCTGGAGATATGGCAACTGTACAGTGTGCTGTAATAAAAGGTGACCTACCGATGGACATCATTTGGTCATTGAATGGCATAGCAATTGATAGTGAGGTAATAACTCCCGATAACAATCATCAGCATCGAGATATTGCGGTGAGAAAGAGTGGCAATAGAGCCAGTACCTTGACAATTGAATCAGTAGCAGCGCGTCATGCAGGAATATATTCTTGTAGTGCGAGTAACAGAGCTGGATCTACTTCTCATTCCACCGATTTATCCGTCAATGGTATGCGTAGGCGAAGTATTTTCATACTTGTACAAATACAAACAAGTTAGCTAGACGGATTTCCGTGGGTGATGCATGTATTGGTTGTATATAAGAGTGCGTAGGCACTTACTTTCCCTTCCTACTCCATTGTCGACAGGTGGTTAAGCGTAATTGTCATTCCATTGCCATCGGTATTGAGTAGGTGGCACTGAATCTTATTACTGGTATATTCAAGTTTCGTAACGATATTTTACTTCTGTTTCTGCGAACAAATAGAAGTAGTATTTATCTTTTTTGGTTTGATTTAATTATTAATTATTGTTTTTAAAAATTAAACAGTTTCCCCGCGAATTGCTCCCTTCGAGATGTCAGATAAGGCAGTAAATTGGGGAGAATCTGTCTCAGCTGTGTGTACAATTGTAAGTGGTGATACTCCATTGGAATTGTCTTGGGCTCTCAACGGTGTGACTATCACTGATGATAATCCTCACATTTCTGTGACAACTACTAAACGAAACAGTCTTATATCGATTGATTCCGCAAGCCCTAGTCATGCAGGAGAATATACGTGTGTTGCATCCAATGCAGCTGGTAGTACAAGTTATTCAGCAGAGCTGACGGTCAACGGTAGACAATATTTTGTTCCTTATTTAAGTGCAAATAGTGTACTAGATTATTATTTCTTCAGTACGTCTTGTCCTGTCCAATCCTATCCTGCGCCATTTAAGCCATCGCTGTAATTTTTTTTTGTTTAATTACTTTCTGAGATTAATGATGTAGAAGTTTTTCAGTCGCTCCTCAAATTGCACCGTTTACAATGGCTGATGGTCCTGTTAACTGGGGTGAGTCGATAAGTGTCCCATGCTCTGTACTGAAAGGTGATTTGCCAATTGAAATTACGTGGGCACATAACGGTGAACCGATTCGTCGTGACCGTTCTGACATAAATATTGTCGCGACAACAAGAAAAAATCGAATTTTGAGTATCGATTCAGTCGCGGCAGGTCATGCGGGAGAGTATACTTGTTCCGCATTTAATATTGCGGGTGGAACTAGCCAATCTGCAACATTAACAGTTAATGGTACGTCCTTAAAAGTCGTATGTCGCACAACTTCCTAAATATTTTCCTTTCCTTTCAAGCAGCCTTGGGGAAATTGACTCGCAAATAAGTTTTTCAATGTTTTGAAACTCATTATAACATTTACTTTAATCTTTTTACTAGTTGCTCCCCAAATAGTGCCCTTTGTCATGGGTGATGAGCCTGCAAATTGGGGTGACGCAGTCACAGCAACATGTACAGTCTTCAAGGGCGATTTTCCAATTACTATTGAGTGGTCTTTAAATAGCGAACCAATTGATCAAAATTATCCTGACATTACGATAAGTAGTAGCAGTAAACGTGTCAGTGTGCTAACAATTGACGCAGTGTCGGCAAATCATGCCGGAGAATATACTTGCAGTGCTAGTAATGTCGCAGGTGGAACAAGTTATTCAGCTTCTCTGGCAGTTAATGGTATAAAATACAATCCGTGAAAATGTCTTTCGTAATTACTAACAAAGATAGCCAGGTTATCTACGGAATAACGAGATTTTCCATATCCTTCCAATTCCAAACTTACATAACCATTAAATCCGTAATAATTCCTATTCCTAGTTGCACCTCAGATAGTGCCCTTCGTTATGGGTGATGAACCTGCTAATTGGGGCGATGCAGTCACCGCGACCTGTACAGTTTTCAAGGGAGATTTTCCAATAGATATTGAATGGTTCCTCAATGACAAAAAAATAACTCACGATCATCCGGGTGTTATTATAAGTACAACGAAACGTGTTAGTTTATTAACTATCGATGCTGTCTCAGCGAGTCATGCAGGGGAATATACATGCAGCGCCAGTAACACTGCTGGCGGAACCAGTTATTCCGCAGCTCTGACAGTCAATGGTACAGGACCATTATATTATATTCACAGTAAATTAAATTTAGCGCGTCAGGTTTTCTACGAAACATAACAATCCTCAACCTATCCATATTTTTAATTACCTCATGCATTGTTCCATTCGGTTTATTTATCCTTAGTTGCTCCACAAATTGCTCCTTTTGTGATGGGCGACGAACCCGCAAACTGGGGAGATACGGTGACAGCGACGTGTACTGTTATAAAAGGCGATCGACCTATTGAAATCGAATGGGCACTAAATGGTGATCCAATTTCTCATCACAACTTTCCGGACATATCAATCGGAACTGGGAAAAGTGTCAGCCTCTTGACTATTGACGGAGTGACAGCAAGACATGCTGGAGAGTATACTTGTTCAGCAAGTAATGCCGCAGGAGGGACAAGCTATTCTGCGTCATTAATTGTTAATGGTATTCATATCAAAGAGTAGTAAATTTCAATGTTAAACTGTCTTTGTTTTATTGTATGTTAACGACAAAATCTACGAAATTTCCTTTCCTTTTCATGATAGTCTACATGGAAGCTTCATACATTCGGAAACACTATCAATTTTATTTTGTTCTTTCTTAGTTATTTTTTCTTTTCTTAGTTCAACCAGGCATCGCGGCTTTCACTTTCGGTGATGAACCCGCAAATTCGGGAGAAACTGTTGCAGCAACTTGTACTGTAATAAAAGGTGATCGGCCTATTGAAATCGAGTGGGCACTCAATGGAAATCCGATTTCTCATGATAATTTTCCGGATATATCAATAGTAAATAGCAAAAGTGTCAGTTTTTTGACTATTGACGGAGTGACAGCAAGACATGTTGGAATGTACACTTGTTCTGCAAGCAATGCAGCTGGAGGAACAAGTTATTCTGCATCACTGATAGTTAATGGTATTAATGTCATTTTGGCATGGAACTAAGTTAGTTCTAAAGAAGTATTTTTACTATGGTATCTACGAAACTTCCTTTTCCCTCGCTAAAATTCAGATTCTAAGGAATAATTTTGAGTTAATTTCTTCTTCTACAGTTCAGCCAGGCATCGCAGCTTTCACTTTCGGAGATGAACCCGCGAATTCGGGAGAAACCGTTACAGCAACTTGTACTGTCATAAAAGGAGATTATCCAATCTATATCGAATGGTCTTTGAACGGGGAGCCAATTTTTTCTGATAATCCAGATATTACGATAGGCAGTACAAGTAAACGCGTGAGTGTCTTGACAATTGATACCGTATCAGCACATCACGCTGGAGAATACACTTGTTCAGCCAGCAATCAAGCCGGTGGAACGAGTTATTCAGCATCGTTAGTTGTTAATGGTATATTTTATAAGTGAAAACTACTCGAAATTCATTTGGCACAATTGTGTAGCGGTTTTATATTAACAAAACGCTTTTGTTTAATGCTTCCTTAATTCCTTAAATATATAATCCACTTGAATCCTATCTGTAGTTGCTCCAGAGATCGCTCCCTTTGATTTTGGTGACAATCCTTCGAACGCTGGTGATACAGTAACCGCACCCTGTACGGTATTGAAGGGTGACTTTCCGATAGACATTCAATGGGCACTGAACGGCGAGCCAATCGGGAAAGATCATTCAGATATTACAATTGTTAACACGAGTAAGCGGGTTAGTTTATTAACAATAGATGGCCTGTCAGCAAGACATGCAGGAGAATACACCTGTACTGCAAGCAATGCGGCAGGAGGAACAAGTTACTCATCATCATTAGCAGTAAATGGTACACAGAATTAAAAAAATTGTGCGATTGTTGAATACTTGTATGGTCTTGTTCGTTAGCATGAGACGTCTCCTTCACTTTCCGTCGTAATTTTAATTATCGACTCTACTTTTCCTAACGATCCTTTTTTCTTTTTTAAAGGGCCAAAGTTTAAGAATTTATTAACAGGATTAAAAGAACAAAGTAGTTTAAAATCATCGGTAAATACGATACTGAAATTGACAGGACGGATAATTTTATCAATATACCAGAGAGTTTTAGTTTATGCACAGCACCTTTTCTTTTTAGTTTCGCCACAAATAGGTACAATAGCGTTTACCGATAGTCCAGCAAACTCAGGCGAACCGGTCTCTGCAACTTGTGCGGTATTAAAAGGTGATTTTCCAATGAAAATATTGTGGCAACACAATGGTCAACCAATCGGTAACGATCAGTCAGATATAGTAGTAAATGCAATAAGTAGGCATATGAGTGTCATCAGCATAGAATCAGCAGTAGCAAGACATACAGGGGAATACACTTGCATAGCAACAAATGAGGCTGGTACTGCGCGCCAATCGGCGACTTTGATAGTCAATGGTAGGTTTTCGGGGATTGTTTCTCGTCTTGTGCCAAAATCGCTTATGAACATACAAAATATGCTTTATTGAAATGTTTTTTTTTTTTTTTTTTTTTCATACATGTAATGATATCAGTAATCAAGCGAAAGCACGACCGCTTCAACCCTACTTTCCTCATCATATGGTACTAAAAAATTTCTATTCGTGACTATCAGCTAAGTTCTATTATCGAATGATGTGATGTGATATTACTTATGTCTGTTGGAATTAATAGTTTCTCCTCAGATCGCACCGTTTATAATCAGCGAGGAGCCTGCGAATTGGGGGGATACGATCACGGCAACTTGCACAGTACTTAAAGGCGATTATCCAATTGACATAGAATGGTCTCTCAATGGCGAGCTAATAAACCGCGATCATACCGATATAACCATTGTCAATACGAGCAAACGAGTGAGTTTGTTGACAATAGAGGCTGTTTCTGCACGGCATGCAGGAGAATACACATGCAGCGCCAGTAACGTTGCTGGTGGAACCAGTTACTCTGTACCTTTAGCGGTTAATGGTATATCAAATTGATCATTTAGAGCATTTCACGTTTAGAGACCTTAGGAGACGTGTCATTTCATATTGTCCTCATCTATCCTGAACGAAATCCTGAACAGAATCATATCCATTTTGTTTTTTGAAAATCTGTGATGTAATCTTCCAGTCGCACCACAGATAGGCCCATTTTCGATGAGTGATGGTCCAGCAAACTGGGGTGATATGGTATCAGCTACATGCTCGATTGTGAAAGGAGATTTTCCCGTGGAAATTAAATGGCGTCATAATGGCAAAGATATTGATTCTAATAATCCAGATACCGTTGTAACAAGAATCAATAGACATATGAGCGCCATCAGCATAGAATCTGTCGCGGCAAGGCATGCGGGCGAATATAGTTGTATCGCTACCAATCGAGCGGGCAACGTCAGTCACTCGACAATTCTAGCGGTGAACGGTATTAGTACAAGCTTTCTTTTTTAGAATTTTTTTCGTTTGTCAATAACAACTTTGTGTAAAATCAAAACAAAACGATGCACGCATCATTATTTACAATTGCACTTTTTTTGTTTAACCGCTAACTTATGTTTCCATTTATTATTTATACATCCAATCCTTTTATTTACATTTTTATTTTTTAGTACTTACGTTTTTAGGAGCAGCTATGGACGCAGCAATAATTTAAATCATAGATACTTAAGTAATAGTCCTAATTTAGCAACATGCGTTAAGCCAAGCCCTTAGTTGTCCCACAGATCCTCCCATTTGCATTCGGTGACGAGCCTTCGAATTCGGGAGATGCGGTATCGGTAACCTGTTCTATTTCTAAGGGTGATCTGCCTTTGGATATCGCTTGGGCATTCAACAGTGAACCGTTGACTCAACATCGTACTGACATCACGATAACTAATGGCAAGCGTCATAGTATGCTGGCGATTGACTCTGTTGCCGCAAGACACTCGGGTGAATATACGTGTACCGCATCGAACAAGGCAGGAGCTTCAAGCCACTCTGCTGTGTTGGCTGTTAACGGTATATAGCTGTTAAAATGATTTACAGTACATTTTAATATTCATGCTATATCCTTCATGAACTATCCTGTCCACTTATTTTCCTATACTTGATGACTATTTCCGACATTTCGCGAAAAGTACCGGTGGAAATGAATCGATTTCTAGAAATAATTATTAAATACTTTCGGGAATATTGATTTTTCAGTAAGTCCTCAAATTGCGCCTTTTGCTATTGGTGATGAACCAGCGAATTGGGGAGAGCAGATATCCGCAACATGTAGTGTCATGAAAGGAGATCAACCAATAGAAATTCGTTGGAGTCTTAATGGTCAACCCATAACCCGTCAAAGTCATCCAGATATAGTGATAACTAAAACTGGGAAGAAGATTTCCCTTCTTAGCATTGATGCTGTAACTGCCCAACACGCTGGGGAGTATAATTGCGAAGCAAGTAATCAAGCTGGTTCCACCAGTCGCTCCGCAATTCTTTCGGTTAATGGTATAGTTGACTAGATATATTATCTGTCAATGTTGAATAATATGAACGTAAAGGATGAGATGTTCCCTAAAAATCAAATAGCACTGACGAACCTACTTACCTTGAATCCCTTACGTACTTTTGCATTAAGATTTGGTGAAATAAAGTCAATTCGTAGTAACTGTTATTAAATACTTCCGCGGATTATATTAATTTTTCAGTAAGTCCTCAAATCGCGCCATTTTCTATTGGCGACGAACCAGCGAATTGGGGAGAACAGGTTTCCGCCATGTGTAGTGTTTTAAAAGGTGATCAACCAGTAGAAATTAGATGGAGTCTTAACGGTCAACCGATAACTCGTCAAAATCATCCAGATATAATGATAAGCAAAACTGGAAAGAAGATTTCCCTTTTAAGCATTGACGCTGTAACCGCACAACACGCTGGGGAATATAGTTGCGAAGCGAGTAATCAAGCTGGTTCCACCAGTCGCTCCGCAGTCCTTTCGGTTAATGGTATTGTTGACTAGACATATAATCTGTCAATGATAAACATTATGGACGTAAACGATGAGATGTTCCCTACCAATTAAATAGCACTGACGAACCTACTTACCTTCAATTCCTCACGTTATATTCATAAAAACTCTTTCGTAGTCGCTCCGCAGATCTTGCCCTTGAGTTTTGGCGACGAACCCGTGAATGCTGGAGATTTAGCGTCAATCCAATGTGCAGTAAGCAAAGGAGATTTCCCTTTGGAGATCACCTGGATTTTCAAGGGTTATCCCATTGGGCCTGATCGTTCAGATATTATAGTATCAGACTCTGGTAAACGAGTCAAACAGTTGACAATTGATGCTGTAGCAGCAAGACACGCAGGAGAGTATACATGTATTGCATCGAATGCTGCTGGCTCCAGTTCTCATTCAGCGGTACTCGATGTCAATGGTATTTAAGTCATGTCATAACGTCTATGATTACTCATCGTTAACATATCTATCCTTTTTCCTTTAAAACCATTTCCTAGAGATCTTGACGATGACTTTCACGTGGCAAAAACAGTAAAAAACGAAATCAGCAAATTCAGAGTGTAAAAACTCAAGGGATGATAAACGGTTCATTTTTACGCGGATTTTTTGCTATTCTTTTTTAATTACAGTTATTCCAAAATTATTACCATTCTCATTTGGCGAGGAGCCTCTTAACTCGGGTCAAGTAGTAACAGTGCCGTGTGCAGTGACCGAAGGTGATCCGCCTTTGAAGCTCCGTTGGATATTAAACGGTCATATAATATCACCTCACTCAGGAATATCTGTGTTGGATCTTGGCGGACGAGGTGCCATACTAAGCATAGGATCTGTACAAGCAACCCATGCGGGAACTTATACTTGTATTGCGGAAAATTCTGCTGGAAGGCATGAACTTTCCGCCGATCTCATAGTCAATGGTGTGCTTTATTCACGCTTTTCTCGATTCCTTAAGTTTATCTCGAATATATAATACAGCATCTCAGTTTTTGTTATATTTCATATACCATATGCTTCTTATATTTATTTATTTATTTAGTTACTCCATTCTTTTTTAAATGAATAATTTATACCTATTATTTCTCCTATCTTCCGATACTGTAAAAATTTCATTGGAGCGGATGGATCAAAAATGAAATTCACAATATTACGACGAAAGCAGTGTTTCTGTTAGAAAATATATTTATCACGTGATTAGATAGATCAAATAGATTGTAATCGATGTCCACAGTTGCTCCACATCTCCAACCTTTTTCCTTCGACGAAACCAATTCCGGTGACCTGATAATCGTTCAGTGCGCGGTGGTAAAAGGTGACACGCCAATAACCCTTAAGTGGTTATTCGAAGGACGTCATTTAGAAGTTGACGAAGGTATCAAGATCACTGCATTAGGAGACCGAGTCTCTGCTTTGACAATTCCGGCTGTAAAAGGAGAACATGCCGGAGAATATGCTTGCGTCGCGGACAATCCCGCAGGTCGTGCTAGACACAGCGCACATCTTAAAGTCAACGGTATTTAAAACTTTATAACACAGCCGCGATTGTGATTTTGCATTTCATTTTTTAATGGTAAATTTTGAAAAAAGTCGGAGTAATTGCATCTTATTGGAATCCCGTATTTTTTGTTCTACTGTTATACTTTGTATAAATTGGGGTGGTGCAAAAATTGACTACTTTTGACTTCAAGTTTCCTACAAAAATAGGTTAGTTTCGCATGTTTCGAAAGCCCTTTTCAAATATCAGCTCGATCCAAAAATTTTTAAGGGTCACTCAAAATTTCAAACTTGTCAAAAATCGTATTTTTTTATTATGATTTTTTCTCAATACTTCAACATTTTAGATTCTTAAAATTATCGATATTTTGAAAATTTGAAATCACTTATTTGATTTCTAAAGTCGCTCAAAATTTTTGTTGCTTTCAAAGTTTATTTTAGATATTTCGAAATCATTTGAATTCACGATAGCTATTTCAATTGAATGTAATAGTTTGTAAAAATTTCAAAAGAATTAAAAAACGTATCGGACGAAAGTTTGTTAATTAAAATGTAGTCGTAATAATGATCTTTTTGACTTTGATCTGTGATGGTAAAATGATAGAATAACAAAAGAAAAGATTGGAAGCAAAGAAATCAATTTTGGACGAATTTTTAAAGGTTTTGAGTGACCTTAAAAAATCAAACTGATTTTTGGAGAAAGTTTTGAAAAATCGTGAAATAACATTTTTTTATAGAAGATTCAACTAAGAAATTAGTTAATTTTTTGTATTACCCCAGCGTAAATGTATAATTCTATTTAAGAGTGGTTGGTAGGTTTTTGTGCTTGTATCTCTACACGACAAAACACTATACATAGGAAATTTAGAAAACCAACAATACGATTAGAGACTTCAAAGTTTCTGACATCTATCTCAATATCCTGATAAAAAAAAAGTCTAATGAAAACAGCCGTGAGTGAGAAATCATGCGTCCTAGCTCCTAACTCCGTCGTAGATCCTACAAATTAAAAGTATTAAAAGTATATATCTTTCATATATGGATACAAAAGTGAAAAAATATTGCTATAACGGTGACATATTATCCAAGACGTTTCTGCATTATGTTGAATTGCAGTATTACCTCGGATCAGTCATTTTGACTTTGGAGAGCAGCTGATCTATGAGGGGCAAGCAGCACAGCTGGCATGTATGGTCCCGGTTGGCGATACACCGATTCAGATAAACTGGACCCTTGATGGAAAGCCTTTGCCTCCATCACTACCTCACAACATCGGCAAGCTTGGCCTACGAACTAGTATTATGCAGATCGAACCAGTGACATCGCGACACACCGGCACTTATGCTTGTGTCGCATCAAATCTCTCTGGAAAAGTAACTTATGAATCAACATTACGTGTTTATGGTTAGGGCGTAGCCAACAGAAAAGTATTAAACTCGAATTAAATATACCTAATGATAATAATTATGAAAAAAAGCTTCTTTTTGTATGATACGACTGCATCATCAAGCAGCGGGGCTTTATGGAATTGACTCATGATTGAAGCTATAAAATGATACGTTTCGCTTTGAATTTAAATATTTATTAATCCCTTGACTGTTAAATTAATTGAACCATCGTAAGATATGTCTCTATGCGGAGTCAACTCATTTATGAGTGAATCGAAGCATAATTTTTTTTACCTTCCTGCCTGAGTGCAAACGCTGCAAGTCGTTATTTTATAAATAAAAAAAAAAAAAAAAAAAAAAAAAAAAACATTGGCAAGATACCTGCTAATGAATTCTTACCATGCTACAGCCAATTTATGATATATATTTTGATAAAATCCCAGTATATTTTGTTTACCGCTCGTCTATTTGAAACAATTTAAATATTCTATTCTTTATTTCTGATTTTCTTTGATTGATTCTTACAATACCTTTTGTGTCTATAATTTTACGCTCTTTCTCAACGTATTTTACCAGAAGATGATCACCTGGCACAAGCTGCGATACTTATGGCTTTTCGCGCCAAGTTCATTGAACGTATCCTGTGTGTAAGGTATTTTGTGCTCTAGGAATGACGAATATTCGGCTTCTTCATCTTTTACATCTTGAAAAATTTGGCTGTTAAAAAAATCGTAGAGTTACTATTATAGATTATTGTGATTAATCAGATCATCATTAAACATTACCATTATTATTACATTTATACCATCGTTACAGGTTCATTGTTTTTGACACGAAAAAAAAAAAAAAAAAAACTAGCTAGGTCCACATTTTCATGCTAGAATTCGAACTGTTTGTTACTAGCGTTGCCACTGCTTTACTGCATTTCAATTCAATTCAAGAATATACATTTATTAATCAATTATATAAAAAACAAAGTCAGATGACGCTCGTTGTTAATCAGGCTTGAGCCCGGTTTTGCGCTTCTCGTCTTCATCTACGCGGAGTCGATTCATCCCCAGTCCTTAAACCATCATCATTGATCTCACATCCTAACAATACACGTTGCATTTCCTTGATTAACCTTTACCTCACCTCCCACACGTCTCATCTTTCGTTTCGTAGATACCTGTCGTTAAGTGCATGCTTTTATATCTAATTATATAATTTTTTTTTTTTTTTTTTTTTTTTACTAACAATTTAACTTAACAATTATCATAAATTCCTACAATGGTGCATTGATAATACCACGTGTACCAATTGTACATAGCTTTGAAATTAGTTTAAAATGCATGCATTGAAAGCTTAATTAAAGCTATTCAATTTCAGTCTTTGCAGTACTGTAGAAAAATAATACTTTTATTTACTAACATTTAATTGGTACTCGATGGGTCTCCTCAGTAAAGTTCTTGCATGTCAGCAAAATTTTTTTAGCGAGAGCAAAATGCTTTGTATGTGCATGCCATTAAAACGATAAGAGCAGCCGACAAGTTTAATTTTTTTAACACACAATGAAGTTACAATTAAAATATTTATTTGGTCATACAATTACTAATTTCATTTTTTAAAATTTATTGGAACAAAAAAAATGTTTATTTCTTAATATCAAAAACTTGTGGACTACTCTCATTTTTTTTAGATAATAAAATAACTAAAAAGTAATTCAAACTCACGAATAGTCTTCTGTAACAGTACCACCACGTTGGATTCTTGAACCGACTGACAAGGCATTTGCTCAAGGCTCCGATGCTAGAGTTGAATGTAAAGCCGACGGGTTCCCTAAGCCTCAGGTTACATGGAAAAGGGCTGCTGGTAAGTACTTTTGATCACAAGAAATTTCTTCGTTCAAAGTAATAAAGTTTTCAAAAGAACGAAGAAATTATTATTTTTTTAATCTGACAATAAATTTTAAAACTTTTCAGGTGACACACCCGGTGATTACACTGACTTGAAGCTCAACAACCCTGACATCAGCGTAGAAGATGGTACTTTGTCTATCAATAACATTCAGAAAACCAATGAAGGTTACTATCTTTGCGAGGCTGTAAACGGAATCGGTTCAGGATTGTCTGCAGTTATTCTTATTTCTGTCCAAGGTATTTCAGAATTTTTCAATATTTACTTATTAAATAAATCGTTCAGTATTTTCAAAAATATTAATGGAAAAATTGATTAATTTAGCACCACCGCACTTTGAAATCAAACTTCGTAACCAGACTGCTCGTCGTGGTGAACCAGCAGTATTGCAATGTGAAGCACAGGGCGAAAAACCAATTGGAATTTTGTGGAATATGAACAACAAGCGATTGGATCCAAAGAGTGACTCTCGTTACACAATTCGTGAGGAGATTCTGGCTAATGGTGTTTTGGCGGACTTGAGTATCAAGAGAACTGAAAGATCTGATTCTGCATTGTTTACTTGTGTTGCTACGAATGCTTTTGGAAGTGATGATACCAGCATTAATATGATTGTTCAAGGTTCGTCACTAATTTAAAATTTAACTTATATTTAAGAACAGATTAGAGGTTTATTTGTTTATTTATTTTTAACTTCCCGTTAAGAAAATTGAAAATTTTCAAAAATCGGTAAGTTATTGTTTTTACCCCGTTTTCCAAAAATCGAGTTTTCATCAGATCTTGACGTTTTGAGGTTCTAGTGTCTGTATGTCTGCCTGCCTGTCTGCCTGTCTGTCTGTATGTATGTATGTATGTATGTATGTATGTATGTATGTATGTATGTATGTATGGAAACCTCTTATAATTTTTGAACGGCTTGGCCGATTTGATCGCGGTTGGTGTCATTTGAAAGGGCTTAATCAAACTTAGATTTTGAATACAATTCGGACTGATTCCGACCGGTAGATTTTGAGGAATCTTAAAAAAACTACGAAAAAAAATTTTATCCAATCAAGTATTTTTTTAATAACATTTAAACGGCTCAATCGATGAATTCCAAAAACTAATCAGCTCTTAACATCGAAAAACCACGTCGATCGCCATCAAGCCGGTCAAGATCGGTTGATTCGTTCGTGAGTTATCGTTGACGAAAGAAATCGAATAAAAGCGTTTTTTTCGAATTACACCAAAACTTCCGGTCTTATCAAGTTTTGTGTTTAAAAATGTATTATAGAATTTGAAAAACTGCGTCGAATTCCGCCAACTGCGTGAAAATCGTTGATTCATTCAAAAGTTATTGCGGTTTGAAAATTCAAAAAATAGTGTATTTATTAAACTTCTATGACTTTTGAGCTCGGAGAGCTCAAAACTACATGAAAATTATATTTTTGAGCTCTTCGAGTTCAAAAACATAATAAGCGCAATTTTGAGCGCTTAATTATGAAAGTAGCGGGAAGTTGCAGGGATGACCTTCAGGGTCAACCGTTTTTCTAATTTTTTATTTTCATCTTCAGAGGTTCCTGAAGTTCCATACGGACTCAAGGTTCTTGATAAATCAGGACGATCAGTACAACTTTCTTGGGCAGCTCCCTACGACGGAAACAGTCCCATCAAGCGATACCTTATTGAATACAAAATGAGCAAAGGATCTTGGGAAACCGACATCGACCGGGTTATTGTACCAGCGACTCAGCAAAACGTTGCCGGTGTTTTCAATCTCAGACCTGCAACTACTTATCATCTTCGCATTGTCGCTGAAAATGAAATCGGCAATTCTGATCCGTCTGATACAGTCACGATTATCACTGCTGAAGAAGCTCCATCTGGTCCACCAAGTTCTGTACGAGTTGATGCTCTTGACCAACACACACTTAAGGTATAAAAGATTGATACATTTTGTTCTTTTTATTCCTTGATATCATAAATTATCATTAACATAATTAAAAACCATTTTTAGGTTACATGGAAACCACCATCCCGAGAAGACTGGAACGGTGAAATCCTTGGTTACTACGTCGGCTACCGCCTATCTTCTTCTGAGAAGCCTTACATGTTCGAAACAGTCGAGTTTTCAAAGGAAGACAACAAAGAACATCATTTGCAAATATTGAATCTCAAAACTTACACACAGTACAGTGTTGTTGTTCAGGCATTTAACAAAGTTGGTTCCGGACCGATGAGTGAAGAACGCCGGCAACATACTGCTGAAGGAGTACCCGAACAACCGCCCCATGACACTACTTGCACCACGTTAACCTCTCAAACTATCCGAGTTTCTTGGGTATCGCCACCACTTACTGCTGCAAATGGTGTTATCACTGGTTACAAAGTAAGTAACTTAACTTTTCAGTAACCAGATGATTAAAATTATATTTTTATTTTTGTCGTAAGAAAAAACTTACATTTACTCAATGTACGACGTGAACAAGCATGACGACTGAGCGTTGAAATAAATATCCGAACTACGCCGTATGGAACTGAACAGCCCAATTTTTTTAATTCTTAGATACCTTAGTAAAAAATTTATTTTAAAAGAAGAATTTCCAACAATTTTATTTCTTATTACAACATTGTACATTTTTTTCAAACAAGATTTTTTTTCTTAGTGTATAAGTAAAGTACCGGCATAAGGGGAAAGTACCGGCGTAAGGGGAAATTGTTGCATTTAATTATTGCGATGAATCATTAATTTTTAAATTAATACATTAGCCATAAAATATAATGGACTAATAGTAATTTTCACCATAAACAAACACAAAATTAAATTTTTTTTAAATCTTACGAATAAGCCTTATTTTATTACGGTAGGGTAACAAGGCCTGCGGGTTACACGTACTGGAAATAGTTATACTATATTTGATAAACTTGGTATTAGAGATCAATCATCACTTAAATTGAGCAACAATACTTTTTAAGATGTTGATAAAAATTAGAACAATGATTTTAAATTATTAAATATAAAATTATAAAAAATGTTTACCATTTACTCAAATTGTTTTTTAGGAATTCGTCTGCGCTACTTTAGCATATGACAGATGATGAAATATAGAAGACAAGGAACGTTGTATCGGGACTCTATAAACTTGTAGCGACATTTCTATGCTAGACGCTTCTACTAGAGAAATCTTTAACGGAAGCGGTTATTTTAAATATCATTTTTATCACTTAGGCCTTTTTACCCGCGGGTACCTTAGAAAAAAATAAGTTTTTATTGTATATTAGGGAAGAAAATTGAAAATATTTTAATTGGCCTTTCCATTTAAATTTTGAAAGATGATTGAAATCGAAGAAGATTATGAATATAATTTTCATAAACTGTGAAATCAATACACTCATAAATAATAATCTTAGAAAATAAATCTTGTGAATCATTTTAATACCTTGGGTTTACATAATTTATTTAGCGATAATAGTAATCACAATCGCGCTTGAATGATTTACGGGTTTCAATGATTTACAAATAGCATGACATCAAGCTATTGACTAATACACGATAAAAGATAATAACTATGCTGATTAAATTTAACTGATGATTTATTGAAGTAATTGCACATAAATACTTGAATTTTAAAAGTAACTATTTAATGCCTTGGTTCTTTTTTAGGTAATATACGGCCCATCTGAGACATGGTACGACGAGAACACAAAGGACACAAAAATTACATCATCAAGCGAAACAATTTTACACGGACTCAAAAAATACACCAACTACAGCATGCAAGTCCTTGCATTTACCTCTGGAGGTGATGGAGTTAAGTCAGCACCAATTCACTGTCAAACGGAACAAGACGCACCTGAAGCGCCAATTGCTATCAAAGCGCTAGTTATGTCTGGCGAATCTATTCTTGTATCATGGCGCCCACCGATTCAGCCCAACGGAGTTATTTCTCAGTACACGGTTTACACTAAAGCCGATAATGTTGAAGAACCTGTTAGTCACAAGGTACTTCCAAGTCAACTGACTTATGAAGCTAAAGGATTGGATACACAGCATCGGTATGACTTCTGGGTAACTGCTAGTACCAATATCGGCGAAGGAGAGGCCTCGAAAATTGTTTCGCTGACACCAAATGATAGAGGTAATTATATAAATAAGTATATTATATTTTTTGAAATAAGTCATCATTGTTAGAGTTGTTTTTTCCATTAAATTGTTTTTAATTTCAGTTCCTGCAAAGATTGCATCGTTCGACGATAAATTTACCGCGACTTACAAAGAGGATGTTAAATTACCGTGTCTCGCTGTTGGTGTTCCGGCTCCAGAAGTTGTTTGGAAAGTTCGCGATGCAAAACTTCAGACGAGCGATAGACTTCGACAATTGCCGGAAGGATCTCTATTTATTAAGGAAGTTGATCGTGCTGATGCCGGAGAGTATTCTTGTTATGTTGAAAATTCATTTGGTCATGATACTGTCACTCACCAATTGATCGTTCACGGTAAAAATATTTAACTATAACTTAGAAAAATAATTATTTTAAAATTGATAGATGTCTAAAAATTTTTAGAAGTTCTTCAATCAATAAATTATTATAAAAAGTAAAATTCCATTTGTAAAAATAAAAAAAAATCTATGAATGGAATTTTAAAGAATTTTTTCATGATACTTAATTTATTTTTTTAATTAAAGAAAAATTAGTCAGATGTCTGCTAAATTTACAGTACTAATTTCTCTCTTAAATTAATTTTAATACTCTCCATTGATTTATATTGCCGATAGGCGTATTTTAATTAATAAATAAATAAATAAATAAATAAAAAATAATTTCTATGCGGTAAAAAAATCCAGACTTCTTCTAATTAAAATAGAACAAAAATTTTATACAAAAAAACTTTTTATTATTGTTATATTGTAATGAATGAAGACTATTATCGTATAATTAACTTCTTGAAATATTAAAATAAAGTTTTAAAAGATTATTGATAAAAAAACAACAGAGAAACAGCAGATTACTAATTTCGTTCTGTTTGATATTACACAGCACCACCGCATTCGCCGCAAGTTACTCTCACTGCTACAACTACAAACTCATTGACAATGAAACTCCGGCCACATTCAACAGACAATGCACCAATTCATGGATACACTATTCACTACAAACCCGAATTTGGAGATTGGGAAACAGTGCAAATAAGCTCAACTGCCCAAAAATACACACTCGAGAATTTATGGTGCGGATCGCGCTACCAAATTTATGTAACTGCTTACAATGGGTATGTTCGTTATTTATCAATAGCTCATAATTTTTTTAGTCAATCAATAATCACATTTGAGTTTCCAAATTAATAAAAATATCTTTTTGTAGTATTGGAACTGGTAACCCATCAGATATTCTCAACACTCGCACCAAAGGATCGAAACCAATAATTCCTGAAGCATCACGATTCATCGAAGTATCAACCAACAGCATAACTCTTCACTTGAACGCTTGGTCTGACGGCGGATGTCCCATGCTTTATTTCGTAGTCGAACACAAGAAGAAGTAAGAATAAAATTTTTATTGAAGAAATATACTTATTTTACAAACTATTAAAATATATCAAATTATTACTCATTAGGCAACAACAGGAATGGAATCAAGTATCAAATAATGTGAAACCTGGCAGCAATTTCGTTGTTCTTGATCTCGACCCAGCAAACTGGTATCATCTGCGTGTGACAGCTCACAACAATGCTGGATTTGCAGTAGCTGAGTATGAATTTGCAACATTGACGGTAACAGGGGGTAAGTAATCGTGGCTTCTGGTTACAAAGATTCTGACTGCAATCAGATATCTATTGTAATCGCATACACCACTCTCCTAACTCTCAAGTCTGGGCTCTCTTCTCACTAGTTTTCTACATTCATCAAAGTAACCGTCTCTTTTTTGATGAAAAATTTTTTTCTGCTGAGATTTCTTCTTATTCTTTTTATCTTAAAAATTTTTCTGAGAAAAGTTTTAGAGCAAGATTAATTTTTGCAGAGAGATTTTCATGTGAAAAATTATTAATCCGGATGAATTTTTACGTGTTACATCAAAGAAATATCTTCTGTATATTTTTATACAATAAAACCTCAAACGGATTAATTAACATAATTATCCAATTCATACATGCAGTACTAATCATCAATAATGCATTTTTTTCTCTTACTGACAAAATTTCTACTTTGATCTCTATTTTTCTCTTCAAACTTCAAATAACAATCACCAATCGCTATGTTTCTTCTCGGTTGAATATAAATTCAATTTTCGCTCTTAGTTCCTGAATTTGATTTATCAAATTTAATTCAATCAAGTCAACAACGCATTTACAATGCGCAAGTTGGAATGTTCTACTTTCTAGATGCATAATACACTTAGACACTTGTATTGGAATGTCTTTCTTCTTTCTGGCGTGTGATTCAGATATTCTGTAACGCTTAAATGTGAAACGGAATCATTGCCTGGTGCTAATGGTGACTGGAAGTACTAATAGTATAGAGTTTTTTTGTTCCAGGCACCATTGCACCCGCTCGCGAGCTTCCAGATGTTAACGGTGGCAGCAACGACGAGGATCCAATGAAATCATTTATGACCAATTTAAATTTGGTTGTCCCAGTGGTCGCTGCCCTTCTTGTGATAATCGTTGCCGTCATCGTAATTTGTGTGCTCAAAGGCAAAGGCCATGGTTCCAGTGACAAAGGTGTGTAGAAATTTACTATCAATATGTTTTTGTTTTTTTTTAAACAGGTACTATTGCACCGCCTATCAGGAACAATGTAGCCCCTGAAACTACCGACGTAAGACAACTCTTCCCGTGGATACCGTCTTGGATGAATATCAATGTCGTAGTACCGGCTATTGCTACCATAGTTGTTGTCATCGTTGGTATTATCGTTATTTGTGTAGCCGTGTCAAGAAGAACTCGAGGTCCCGAACAAACTCGGCTTCGAGGAATTCCTTCCGCCGACGAGAAATATTATGAAGGCCAATGTATAAAAATTAGTGTTTTTTACGATTAATTACATCGTTTATAATTTATTATTTAATTTAATAATTAATGAAATCGGCACCTAAAAGAAAATAACTGATGTGTAAAATATCTAAAATTTTCATTTTAGATGACGTCGTTTATCAACAGACTGGTGTAGTAGGTGCAACGTTAGACAAACGTCGACCAGATCTTCGTGATGAGCTAGGATACATCGCTCCTCCAAACCGTAAACTACCACCGGTACCTGGTTCTAACTACAACACCTGTGATCGTATCAAGCGAGGTACAGTGATAAGTAAGCCATCATTCCTCACATTCCTAGATCATCATTTTCCAATTATTTAGATGTTGTATCGATCGCACGATCGTTTTTTTCTTTAAATTAAACTTTGATTTCTTCATCGAATCCCACCATTAAGTTGAAATGACAGTTTAAGAGAACTTTTACGTCAAAAATTATTTGGAAGTGGGAATCAGTTTGTGGTTATAAAAACTTGATTAAAATTTTTTTTTTAATTTATTAATTTTTTTTTCTTAAATTTCATTAAAAATATTTTTATTTAAAAAACAAATTTTCAAAAGTTTATAAACATTTTTGCAACAATCTTAAAAATTCGAAAAATTAACATTAAAGTTTTTTTTAAAATTATTTTCACAAAAAAAATTATTTTTGGTAAATATTTATTTCTTTTTAACATAAAAAGCTTCAAAAGAGCTTGAAAAATTTATTTTGGACTGTTCTTTTAATTTTTTTCTGAAATGCACAGTAAAAAAAAGATGAAATGTAGATTTTTCAATTTTTTATAGCCAAAAATGAAATGTTCCCCACTTTCAAACAATTACCTTTCTTTTTTGGTATTAATTAGAGTCATGCCTTATAAGTCTTATTGTATATAATGCAGATAAAAACATATAATTATCAATCTATGAATAATTATGACCATACGGGCATAGGTAACGGGAAATAAAACTAAAACTGTCCTTTTTCTTTGTAAAACATTCATATCATAAAAAATTACTGCCATAAAAATCACAATCAAATATTATACATAATTTTATTGATGCGCTAGAAATTAGGTGCTTCGCCACCTTATTTAATTAATTTTGTTTGCTGAATTAAAATCATCACTGCGTTTACCCCGACTATGCATTGGCTACTTTTATTTATTTTTTAAGCTTGCTGTACCCTTTGCGTAAACCAAGATTAATTAAATTTAAATTATCGCTTAGTAACTTTTTACATATTAAGCAAATTACATTTGACTGTCTCAATTGTGAGATTAAGGGATCTTGGTAAACGCAATTGGGTTGTGATAGTCGTTGTGTAGCATATGTTGGTACAGGTGCAACAGGTTCATTTAGAAGTCACTCGACGTGGGACCCACGAAGACACATGTACGAAGAATTATCACACTGTGCACCTAACCGAAGGTGTCCACCGCCACCACCTCGTATAGGCAGTACTGACGCTCTATCCCACAGAGGTAGGTAATTCGTAATCGCGTATCCAAATCGTCGCATCATCTAAAGTCCAGTCTAACTAGTTCATCGAATACTAATCTGATAGATAATAATATGTATACTAACATGCTTGCGCATATATAATGGAATTTATCTATAGAATTAACCCCTATTAGAATATACTTCTTATATGATCTAATGAAATTGTAAAAATGTATAATCAAATATTTTAAAGGTGTTTAATTTAAATTAATTTATTAAATGTAACATTTAAAAATAACTTCGGTTAACAATATTGATTGTGATAAAATTCGAGTCATTTTTCAACTGATTCATCTACTTGCTGACTGGTGTTTATCGCAAATCGGAGCAGATACAACATAAGTTCTGTAAGTCCTCTACGTTTTCCGGTGGTCATAAAAGTTTCTTATTGCACGTCCGCATGGGCTACTTGTAATTTATTAGTTCTCTAACACAATCATTTTCATCCATCACACTTCCACTCTATAGTTGAATATCGTTAAACCTTTCTAATTTTTTTTTATAATGTAATTTGATTACTATACTTATTGAACATTTTCTTGTATCCGAGGTAGGTGATTATACCGAACACAAACAACTTACTAATTTTTTCATTGTAAATGTAAGATAGTTACCACATTAGTTATTTCTGTATTTTTTATTCCATTGTATTATAAAATTGTAAATAATTATATCTTATATTTGTAATAATTATTTATTTATATATTTCATAATTGAAATTAAAATAGGTCATTGGTTCGCTTCAATGTAAAAATGAAAATAATTTTTTGGAAGTTGGGAATAGCTTACTTTTTGCTATATAAATATGATTTGGCTTTTTTTTTTTTTTTTTTTTAAATAAGAAATAAAAAAATTTTGTAAATATCATTTTTATTACTAAAATTGTTTTTAAAAAATCTATAAGTCGAACTTTTTAAAATAATTTATTTTTTATAGAAATCCGAATAATGTTAGATATTTTATAATTTTAGCATCATTAAAAAATACTTTAAATTACTTAATTGGTTTAGATTATTTTTAAATATTTTCTTAATTTAAATACGCACATTGAGTAATTTAATGAGAAAAAGTATTCGGAAATGACCATTTTTATTTATTTATTCTAGAAATTAACGCCAATCGGCTTTATATGGGTTTGACAAAAAAAAAAATAAGATTTGTTAAAACATTTTTTACTATAAAACTCGAAAAATTGAGTGGTTCTTACTTCCAAACAATTTTAGAAGAGAACGATTTTTTTTATTTTACTTTATGAACATATTAATTTATGATAAAACTTTTTAATTTCACAATCACATGAAATATACTAAAAAGTATAATTAGTGTTGATATAACCACAGTATCTACCCGATTTACTAATATGACTTCAGGTATGGAAGATGAAATTTGTCCGTACGCAACATTCCATTTGCTCGGATTCCGTGAGGAAATGGATCCCTCTAAGGCAATGCAATTCCAAACATTCCCACACCCTGCTAATGGACATTCTGGCACTATGGGACCACCAGCTGGACATCCTACCAATGCTTCTGCACACAGCCGATCTGGGTCACAATCAATGGTACGGAAATAATTTATTACTTTAATTTAAAAATAAGGATAATAAACAACAAATATTCATTTTTAGCCACGACAAAATGGACGTTACTCTCGAGTACCTTCTCAGGGAGGACAGACTGTATTTTCACCGGAATATGACGATCCAGCCAACTGCGCGCCCGAAGAAGATCAATATGGGTCACAATACGGACAATACGGAGCTCCATACGATCACTATGGTTCTCGTGGTTCCGTTGGACGTCGCAGTGTTGGTTCAGCTCGCAATCTCCCTATGTCTAACTCTCCCGAACCTCCACCACCACCACCACGAAACCACGACCCAAATAACTCCAGTTTCAACGACAGCAAAGAGAGTAATGAAATTAGTGAAGCGGAATGCGATCGTGATCAACTCCAAATGAATCGTAACTACGGTGGTGAGTTATTTCATTTTTAAATTCAATGCCAAAACTGTTGTTTAATATTTTTCTACCGTTTATTATAGATCCAGGATAATAAACCTTATAATTACATCATGCAGAGTTAATGAACGATTTTTACTATCAAGTTTTAATTAATTTAAAACTAAATTTGTTCAAATTAAGTTACTTGATTAATTCGCGTAGCTAATTTATTAGTTTTAGTCATAGTTTTAAGGATTTACTTTTACGCCAGTGGAAGAATTGTCTTGATTCGAGAGAAATATTTTTTTAATTCAAGAATTTCTTATCATCTTAGATAAAATATATGCATTTTCAATTGAAAATATATCTTCTTTGATCAATACAATGAAATTTTTCTTTCGAAAATAATTCTCGAAAAATAAGAATAAATTTATTTTCTTCAAAGAATTTTAAATTTTTGCGCAAAACAGGTTTTTTTTTCTTTAATTAAAAAAAATCTTTAAAATAACGAATTTGTTATTTCAATATATTATAAAAAAAATTATTTAAGATTTTTTTTTGTCATAAAATTCGATGATTTTCAATTTTTACAACATTTTTAAAAATAGTTAGCAATATCGTGAACCAGAAAATCCAGGAAAAGAAAAATTTCTAGATGAAGTATATGGAAAACAATCAAGTGTACCATTAAGAAATAAAATTATTTAATAGAGAACTTCTTTTTCAACCTCGAGTTTTAATTGTTTGATTTAAACTTCTTGAAATAGGAATTAAATATCTTGAAATGAAACAAGAGTAAAATTATGAAAAAAATATTTTTCTTGAACCAAATTTTTTTTTTCACTGTATGTTATTATCACAAGTGCACATTTTTATTAACCTGATTTTTTTCGATTGCCCAATGAATAAGTTTCCAGGAATTACAGTTTACGGAGGACGTAACTAACAAAAGTGACTAACAATTATATGTTTTTAATGTTTATTTAAAAAATGCATGAAATATCCGTGTGAAATGTATAATTAAAAATACCAATAATTGGATTTCTCTAAAAAAAAAAAAAAAAAAAAAAAAAACTTTTTAGTTTAGGGCAAAAAGAAAAATAGTTTTTTCATTTCAATCCAATTTTCACAGGAAGAATGCAATGAAACTCAACGAATCATCATTAAATGTTTCATAGCTTATCATTATCATTTTGCATGTTTTTTATGTCATTGTGAAAAATCATTGATCGATTTAATGTGTCAATCGGTTGGTGTGCTTTTTTATTTTACAGTTAATGCTCGTGGCAAGGATGGCATGTCCACTGAAGAGATGCGCAAACTTATCGAGAGGTCAGTAGCGCTCGCCTGGACAAATTAACCTCAAGAAAAGTCCATCATAAACCGCTCTTTTTCCAATATTTTTCAAAATTTTTCTATCCTATGATAACAAAAAATCTGGTGTCAAATTTTAGACAAAGTAGTACAGCATTGACCCAACTACTTTGTTCCTGATAAACCTCATAATTAGCTTTCATGCCATTGTCAATATTTACTTTATGTATACAGTAAAAAATTGTTTATTTTAATCAAACAACAGTTAATTCTTCGATGATTAATGATCAGCTTCTTACATTAAATTATTCTATATCAAAAATTTTTTTCCATCTTCACAGATAGAACAATATGACATTGGATATCATCCCAGATTATACTGACTGAAAAAAAATTTCAGATAGTAGCTAGCATAATCCAGATTACAATGAGTATAATTCAGATATTACCTAGTATAATTTGGATTATACTAGCTACTATCTGAAAATTTTTTTCACCACCGATACCACTGAGTATAATCTGGGATGATATCCAGTGTCATCTTGTTCTTTCCATGTTGAGTTAAAAAAAAATAAATTTTACATCAAATATTCTAAATTCAGTTTCTTTTTTTTTTTGGGGGGGGACAAGTAAAACTTTTTTAGTTTAAAACCTTAGTAAGGGGTCATCCATAAATTACGTCACACCTTGAAGGGGGGAGGGTATCACCAGAATGTGACATTGTGTGACAAGGGGCAGGGGGTGTCAAAAGCTTTGTGACGTCAGATGTTAAAATTTAAAATACTCAAACGCGAAACTTATATGTAAATAAACAACTTCAAATATTTACGAACTCGATCTATATTTATTAATACTTTAGTACTCTCGTTATAAGATTATCCCTTACGCAACAAAATCTATTTTCTGAAGCGGCGTTATCATGCAAGTGAGATACTAAAATTCTCGAGTTCTGAATAGTAAGGGTTTGAGCACCTAATTTACCTAATTAAGAGCGTTTAATAAAAATCCTATTTTTTTTTCTAAGTCTAAAAAAAGTTTTTAGTTTAGAGAACATTTTTTTTTGCATTTCTTCACGTTTCATACAAAAATACGTTGATTCCCGAAAAATAATATTTTATATGCCCTTATGGCTCCCGGGACCCACTTCCGATGCCATTAGGGCGTGTAAAAAAAATTTTTTTTGGAACCACCGTATTTTTCGAGAAATGTGCAGAAATGCAAAAAAAATTGTTTCTTGAAACTAAAATTTTTTTTTAGACTTAAAAAAAATAATAGAATTTTTATTATACGTTCTTCTGGCATCCGAAGTGGATCCCGGGAGCCATAAGGGCATATAAAATTGTTTTTTTGCATTTCTGCACATTTCGGACAAAAATACGCCGATTCCCGAAAAAAAAAATTTTATATGCCCTTATGGCATCTGGAACGCGATTTGACTTTATGTTGATTTTATGAAAGATCATTTCATAAATATTAGAAAAAAATGAAAATAAATTTTTTTTATATTTTTAAATACGTGCATAAAATTGAAAAATGTGAGACATCACATCAAGGGGAAGGAGTTCAAAAGTTCTGAAATTCGTGTGACGTAATTTATGAATAGCCCTTTAAAATATAAATTCGAAAAAGAAGAAAGAAATATTAATTGATGAAGACAAAAATTAATTACATCGATTAAAAAAATTTTTTACTGTATATAAAAATTTACGGGTCTATTAATACTTAATATCCATAATAAAACATTTCTATTGTTTCATGACTCTTTTCTCAGGAAGTCGTAAGTCTGCTAACTGACTATACCATTTAAAAGATATAATTTGATTACAATTAGCTTAATAAAAACTAAAAATCAAAATAGCAAATGCTTCTACCGCTAGAATTTTTTTATTTTAAAAGATATAACTCACCAAAAAGTAACCCAAAAATCGAAGTATATCTTTTGAAATAGATAAACTAAGCTTTTTTTCTTCATTATCATCTAGGTTGTGGATTGTGGATAACCCCTACTAAGGAGCGAATGATTCATTGCATGCATTAATAATCTTCCATACCGTATACATGGAGTGTGATAATTAAAAATTAATAATCATGAACATTTTCATCGTAGAATTTTAGCTCAGTAAACCCTAAATGCGAATTAATGCTAATTAATAATCAATCATGGTGCTGGTGCTGTTTCTGCTGCTATTCATCATTTCCCTTCGCTAATTTACTTGATCCACTAAAAAAGCACAAGGCTGTAAAAAGCAGTTCTACTATAATTGGTTCAAATTTCAAATTAATAAATAATTAGGATAAGTATTTTGAAAGTGAATGCTGTTAACACGTTGTTTAATATTTGTTGTAGAAACGAAGTCCCCAGCCGGCAAGCAACCACCCCAAACGGGAGTCACGGGGGACTCCTCACACCCTACGATACTGTGGCAGTGTAATCTGTAAACTAACACAAGCGATCAACATGCCATTAATCTTTCATTATCTTCAATAAATTAAATCAGTCAACAATTCCCTCCCGTCATCAAAATGACAAATTTTATGTCGAAAATCATTTTAAGTCAACAAAAATGCGTAATTCGATAATTAATCCACTGCTCATTATAGCTTTGGCCCATTTGCAACGATTTACCATTTAAATTATACTTTAATACTCTTAATCATAATAGATAGGTTTCATTACTATTTACGATTTACGATGTAAAAATTTATGTACGACAAACAAACTGTATAATTGTTTGGCATCAACCTAGTAAACGTGATTATGAGTCTGCATTGATCGAAAAATGCCAAAAAGTTTATGATAATAAATATCATCTTCATTGGAACATAACTAACAAGCTATCAAGCAAACGGGAGGAATTGAAGAAGATAACCGTGAAAGAATTTAATTGAACATAAAATAATTTACAGTAGACTCGTGATCATGTTGAAAACTAATGACCGAGCTTTTTGTTGAAGAAGAATATATCGTTTTATTATTTTTTTAAAAACATTGACCAATAAAAACAAAATATCTACTAATAAAATAACAACACCCGAAATTGAACGACTGATATTTTAAAAACTGTAAAGTCATTTTTTTTTTTTATAAAATTGATTAGTTTGCTCGTTCATTAAGTCATGGTTGTGCCACACTGCCGCTCTTTGGCAACATAAAAAATATGTATGATGTTTTAATTTAATTTTTATTTTTACTCTTTCTTTTTTAATATCTTTATTATTATTTCTGTAACGAAGGTTGTGTCCCCCATGGATTGACGTAGATATTCATAGAGTTGCGTCTATAATAAGCTAACGAAAATCAACGCGGGCGCCCCATATGAAGATAATAATTACGATTATGATGATTATTATTTAAAATAAATTTACGAATGGATTATTTAAACTTGCTTATCGTCGTCTTGTCGCCGTTCTTCCGGTGCATTAATTATTGTGCAGAAATTAAAAAAAAAAAAAAAAAAAAAATGACGATTATAAATTTGAAATTAGAAGAATTATTTAATTTTTATCGAATGGATCTGGTATTATAAACATTATATACATATGAATAAATAATATGCATTATACATATTTAATATTTAATAACTATATATATTACAAAATATGAATTATGATATATACGTACTATTCGATTATAAAGCATTAATATGCAATGTGACGACGATGTATTAGAATTAAGGGCGCAAGCGGTTGAAACATATACACTGATACACTGATATTAATCTAAAATAATTCAATGTATGTTAATAGACAGTTATAGAATCCACTCCTAAGGACAGATAGTCGCGAGAGCAAAAACTATTTTACTTTTAAAACAGTACGGCTCAAAATTATAATTATTAATTGTATCATATGATTCATGTGGATAATACAATTAAAAGTGCAAAGAAAAAATCAGAAAAAAAAAAAGAATTGTGTTTCAAAAGCCGTGTAAGGATGGTGTATAATAGTTCTTCTCTCATAATAAATTTTAAACAAGATAATTTTTTTTAGAAAATAATAACTAAGACGTACAGTAGAGTAGAATGCATTTTTTTTTTTTTTTTGACGCCGAAAGTGAGTTGACCGGTGAATTCGCTTTCGCGAATGGTGCCGTTAGACGAATACAGAGAAATGAGGAATGAAGTAGATTTTTTGTTTAAAATTATTTTCTATCGTTACAAAATATCAATGAAATAATAACATAACATGTAATAATATTAACAATAATGATAATGTGTGAAAATAATAATTACAATTCCTCACTTCTCAATTCGGTCTTGTCGTACTCTACTTATCAATGTAATTTTAACGCTATGCAAATTTTGTATCCTCGTGTATGTGTTACGATCGTGTATTTCAAATATTAGCTGTCTTTATATTATAAATATGATAATAATATTAATGACGATAATTGATAACAATAATACCTTTATGACACCATTATAAAACTATTGTAATAATATTAATTAATAATACTAAAATATTGAAATATTATATTATATGATAATAATAAATATGTAATAGGTATTACAACATAACTAATCACGTGCGATGCTTGGAAAGCTTTTCACTTGTTGTTATTATTATGTTCCTATGTTCTCGTTCGTTCCATATAAATAATCATAAGTCGCAAGTTTTATGGTTAAACAATTATATACTACACGTAATAATATCCTAATGCACGGCTATATAGTTGATTCAAGATCCATTCAATGCAAAAATAATTTAAAATTAAAATAAAATAAATAAAATATCTTTCATGAATTAAAATAGATATAAGATTCGAAACAATGTATTTCCGACTGATTTTTTTATATTTTATTATTAAAATATAACATTGCTTGCTTTCTATTAATTAAATTAAATTAATCAGTCATCTTTTTATAAACGAGTACGTTTGATGCATATGATAAATTTTATTGTTATTGTTCGCAGTCTCATTTGGAATATGTCTTATATATTTGTATACACATTATCGATAATTAATTCATACATTGATTAATCTAATTGTCAGTTCTCATTGTTTTGTTTATTGTGACTGCGAATATTTATTATTCATGTTTACTATATATCCAGTGCCACTATTTTATGTTTTTATACCAAAGTTGTAATGTCTAAATTTACGTTAAATAAATAATACACAAAAAAAAATCATGTGTTTATTTCTCACCAAGAAGATGGATTTTTTTAAATTGGAAAAGTTAGTAGGAGTATACGATAAGTTCGTTGCTTTTCGAATAATGTGTAATTATGAATTACAAATTATATAATGTATAACAATTCTCTTCCCTGATTAAGAAATCTAATTTGAAATAATTTGAGATGATTTAAAAATATCTGATTTGAATAATTAACATGAAGGTTATCATTTCAAATCATCTTTCTGAATCAGGGTTTCCAAGTACTCTTTCCAGATAGACAGGACTGGTTAGAGAATGAACTGAAATTCTTGACCTCCAAAGGACCCGTTTGATACATTAAAACAATCAAACCTTGGTAGGTTTTGTGACCCCCCCCCCCAACCGAAGTGTTCTTGTTCCCCCCAGAGATGGTCTGGACGCCACCAGGAGGATTGAACGATGTTGAGTATATTAATTTTTATTATTTTTTATAATATATACTATAAGATTGTAACCTTAACTATGTAGCATAATAAAATTAAACATTTAGTATATTACACACCGAGGGAAGTAAAGTAAGAAATGTCTCAGATCACATGTAATTGTTGGCCGAGGCGAAGCCGAGGTCAACAAACATGTGATCTGAGGCTTTCTTATTTACTTCCCGAGGAGTGTATGCTATTTTTTTGCTCGACGAAGGCAGAAAGTGGCAACTTCATTTAGCGCAGCGGGCCGAAAGTTGACGCTTTCTGCCCGTCGAGCAAAAAAAATAATTTTTAAAATCAAATAGTATATTACACCCCTTGGGAAGAAAAATAAGAAAAGCCTCAGATCACATGTTATTGTTGGCCGAGGCGGAGCCGAAAATCCTTTTGCCCTCCGGGCGAAAAATGGCAACTTTATTTGCCAGCGCAGCGGGACGAAAGTTGCCGCTTTCCACCTTCGTCGGACAAAAAAATAGTATACAGTAAGGTCGGCTTCGCCTCGGCCAACAATTACATGTGATCTAAGGCTTTTCTTATTTTCCCTTATTAAACAAAATGATTAAAAATGATTTCACAATGTTGAATGCCCCTTAAGAGATATGATTTGAAATGATTTACATGATTTGACAGGATTAAAAATTATTAGAAAAATAACATTATTATTTACAAACAAAAGAGTAATTAAAACGTAGTAAGTAATGTACTATAATAAAGTTCTGTATATTATGTTTGATTAAATTTTTTTTTGTTTTAATTTTTCATAATAGATAAATTACAATCATTATCTACTGAATTGTGCCGGTTAACTCTATCTGTAATACACCGTAAAAAATTTTGTTAAAAATTTTCGTGTTAAATATTTAAAACTTTTTTGTGTTGATTTAACAGAAAAAATGTTAAATTTACACATAAAAGTGTTAAATATTTAACACTAAGTTTTTTGATGCAATGACGCAATAGTATATTACACCCCTTGGGAAGGAACCCTGATTAAACAAAATGGTTTGATATGATTAAAAATGGTTATTATGTTTTTTAATCACTCTATTCATTATCGATCAGTAAATATCAATACAGACATCATTTATGATATTTTTATCTTTCTAATGATTAATTTTTTTTTTTTTTTAAATCACAAATTTTTAAAGGACTATATTTTTTATTCTACTTTGAAATAAATTTTTAATTCATTTTAAAAATATTAAAATTTTTAAATATCAAATAGACGATCTAAAAATTATCAGAAAATTCCTACGATGACTTATAATTTATCATAAAGTCTGATTTTCTCAAATTGATTCAATTTTCTGGGTCTCTGACTTTCCAACTATGAAAACATCGTTATTAATGTTGCTAGTAATCGGTCAGTTACTATCAAAAAATAAAAGCTGTTGCACCTAGCTTGACGCTCGATACTGTAAGGTATTATTTTAATTTCCCTGATAGCCACCTTACCTGTAACTTACTGTCAAACTACGTCCGCAATTTGAAGCTAACTTGACGGAAAGAATTGGTAAAGCAAGCGATTAACTATTAGTTACCTATAACTTACTCTGCAAACAGACGTCAAGACTTGCTGTACAAGTATTTCTGTTAAATTGTAATAAAGTTGAACGGAAATTTAACTACAAGTTTGATTGTTAACTTGTATTCAAGTTTCGGCTGTAGATTTCCGTCAATTTGCTTACAACTGTTGTCATGTAAAAAATTACCGCTAACTCGATGTCAAGTTAACCGTAACTGCTAGAAGCCAACTACTTACTGAGAAAGCGCTGGCTATCAGGGTTTATGTAACAATCAAACTTTAGCGGTACCAAGTAGATGGCACTAACAGTATGCATGAAGAGCTATTCCAAATGATTGTTTAATTAAAACAATTATAAATGTAATTAAAAGTAAAATAATTTAATTCTAAATTTAGAAAATCAATCGATACTCATATACCAAAAAATTACCTTTCATCAATTGTTGAACGACAATAATTCTTAATCATAATGAAATTCAATCGCACAAATCGATAATTCTGCTCTGTAACTTTTTATAGAAGTATATTGTACAATAATTCTGAAGTTAAAATTGTTGTAAATTTATATTAATATCTAAATTTATAAATTAACTTGTAATAAAAATTACATAAATATTGAAATAAATTTTTCTGCACGAGTGGTTTTTTATAAAATAAATTATTATTTTTAAAATCAATGGCTGTTAAGTGCAACCTTTGAATTTTATTATTTATTCAATTTTACAAATAAATATTATCAGTGAAAAATAAGAGTATCGTAATTTATTTGATTCAATAATATTAAAGCAATCTGAATAAATATTAAAAATATTTATAAATGAATAAGAATATTTACTATATAATCATAATATTATTGCATGATGTATTATTGTCATCGAATTTATCCCCATTTAGAAAGTTGTTATTAAATAATTTATTAATCTTATTATTAATCTTATTATTTTATCCATGTAAAGGGTCAATGATATGACGTACCAGTGAGGTCATACGCATGGGGGTAAGGCATGTTTAAATCTTTCCCATTCGCTGAAATAAAA
Organism: Cotesia typhae; assembly: GCF_013202065.1. Classification (NCBI taxonomy): domain Eukaryota; kingdom Metazoa; phylum Arthropoda; class Insecta; order Hymenoptera; family Braconidae; genus Cotesia; species Cotesia typhae. The sequence continues at coordinate 4,628,349 of NW_027423756.1, read as the reverse complement.
AGATCGGACCATCCATGCCTCCATTATTTGTTATTTATACTATATACTTGATAATGTTTATCACTATTCTCGATGATTGTACTAAAAATTGCGTTTCATTTATTAAATCCACCAATTTATCGCTCACATGACTTTTTTTTTTACTAAAAAATGGCTATATTTTTTTAATTTTTTAAGATTTAGATTACAATTTTATAAATACATGAGTGATACATTATATCTATAACTAAAACACGCTAAATGTCTTTGGTTTTTTCCCTAATTATTGAGAACAGTTAAGTACGATAAAATTAATGATAACTTTATAAAATGATAACATTAATTTGACACCAGTTTAGCACCAAGTCAAAATAAATTTAGTGTTTTTACAGAATAAAAATTATTTTCTGTCAAATGATTATTGTTTTTATTATTTTTAGCTTAAATTATAGTGGACAGTGCACAGTAAAAAATTTTTCGTCATTGTGTTGAATGTCAAAATTTGTGTGTAGAATATTGCACTCTAGTGTGTAAAAATTTTTTACTGTGTAATTCGCTAAGTTCAATGAGAATATTTTAAAATGTATCTTATTTTAACTTTAACTAAGAAATTATTCGAAATCAAAAAATATTTTTATTATTTCAACGATTTTCCACGAAACAAAAGATTTTCTTCATAGAATTAAATTGATAATAAATGAATTTCTTATTACGTTATCATCGATTTTATTTTACATTTACTTAGATACAGTAAAACGAATTTTATTGAATATAAATAGTTCCATGGCAGTAGATAGCCAGCGAAAATTTATCCAAAATTTTTGTCCGCCGAGTAGCAGATTAAGTAGATAAGTATAATTCAAAAATTCAATTCCATGCTTTTCCCTTAGTCTGTAAGCTTATTCACAATGACAAACAACATAGCTAGTCAGGCCAAGATATGATGGTTAATTTAGACTTTATAAAACTTTCCTAGAAATTATAATAACATATCGAAAAGAACAAACGTAATCATCTGAAAACAATAAATATAAAGATTACTTTAGTTCAAAAATATTGATATATGCGTGATTCTCTTTAAGGATGTTTTTGCTGTCCCAAGCATGTTTTTATTAGAAAAATTGTTATCTTGTAACTAAAAAAATTTATTACGAAAGGAAAAAAACATTTCTATTTGGAGATTGAAAACTAAAATAAAATAAATTTTGTTTCTTTTTGCTATAAATTCATAAACTACCGAAATAACTGTCCCCTGGGCTGTCCCATTCCCAAAATTGAAACTTTAAAATTAAATTTTAAATTATTCGTCCATAATATATCATTTTGTCCATAATATTTATAAACTTAATTAGTTAACTAACAATCTTCTTCAATAAAAAGTACCGAAAATTAATTTGTTTCATTAAATTCATTAAACCAAAGTTTGTCCCAGGCGTTTTAAGAACAGTCCCCTGCCAGAAGTTCAAAGCCAAGAAAAAAAATCCGGCGTGTTATTTTACCTTTTGTAAAGTTTATAAGGGTCTAACTAGCTTTAAGTTGATAATTATAGGGCTGTTAGCGCTTTATCGCAATTTTATTTAGTGTCAAAAACACCGTTTGTGCTGGAAACATGTGTCTGGGTCACGAGAAACTCAGTCCCCTGGCAACTATTTTTTTATTTATAATTTATTTGTAAAATTGGATCCATAAGTCTTAATATTAATCTAATTAATGAAAATATTTATTGAGAACTTGAAAAGTTGAATGCATTGAAATAGTTTGCTCGATTTTTCTCAATTTGATATGGCATGTTATATGGCAAAAGATACACAAATATCAAAAAAACAAAAATTTAATCAGCTGTATATTTATTATCATTAAACTGATAGTTTTGTAGCCCTTGTTAATTTTTAACTTCCCGCTAAGAAAATTGAAAATTTTCAAAAATCAGTACTCAATTTAATAAATTGGAATTCTGAAATAAATTTAAATAAGTAATTATTTGCTAATTTCACTTTATCGAAAAAAATTTTCACTTTTTATAATTATAAAGCAAAAAATGAGCTACTTGCTTATTGTGATTTGCTACTAGGTTGTTGCTACGTGCTTGTTGCAATTTGCTACCTGCTGGTCGCGTTTTCCTACTTGCTTGTTGAGATTTGCTACTTGCTTGTTGCGATTTGCTACTTGCTCGTGTTGTGATTTGCTACTTGCTTGTTGTAATTTCTTGTAATTTATCACAAGTTTGAGATCAAATACATTAGAAATATACTTTTTCTATGAGCAAAAAATCTCAAAACAACTCCTAGTCTGACTTTTAACATATTAATTTTTCAAAAAAATAAAAATAATAAGACTTGTTTTTTTTTTAATATTTATGGGTGTAATTACTCAATTCAAATATTAATTCTTCTTTTGAATCAAGCAATTACCTTGACTATGACCTATAACCTAAGAGTAAAAATGATTTTTGAGTAATGTGGGATAAAATGAAATACGTGATTACAATAATTTTTCCGAAAACGCACGAGATTTGTTTTTATACTTGTAGAAATTTTTTACTTGTCAGTAAAAATATCCGTACGTCACATAAAATAAATATTATGATAAAAATAATTACTATTCATGGGCATTTGATACAAAATATGTTTGCGTAGAAATATAAATCTATAAAAATCTCGCATTATGATTATCTACATAGGAACAATAATTAGTATTTTATCTTACTTATGATGTATATACATTGACATCAAAGCTGCGTCATATTCTTGGTAATGTTTTTGATCAATAGCTATCAGGTTGATATTTTAAGGTCAAGAAATGCGATCATTGAATAAATGATTTAAAAACATCCAAATCAGGGAATTTCAATATTTATGCAAATTTTTCCTTTCAATAAATCCATTGTTTATCAAAGTTTTTTTGTTTATTTAATATAATTTTTACACGAAATAAATAAATAAACATGAAAGAGAAAGTTAAAGCTTTATTAAATAAAGGAATTTAAAATTCCATCGAATGTTATTTGATAGAGCATAATCAATTGATCTAAATGACGTTTTAACTATCATAATTGATAATAATGTCACTAATTCTTAAATTTCTAATGATATTGTTAATAAAGTAGATAATAGATAATTAATGATTAATAAACTTGACGTATGCATTATTTTCTTTAAAAATTAAATAACCGGTCATGACAATATTATTTGATGACACAAAACATGATAATTTTTTTTTTTAATTGACCTAGATATTTGAATTGTGTTGAAATATTTTTTGTTGATTCAACAAGGTAGTTTGTTCTCAAAACACAAGAAAAGTTAATTTACTATGTGTTGATATTATATGAGTGCAGTGGTTACCCGCGCATGTCATCTTTAAGAACAATCAACATTATAACCCACTTAAATAAGGAGAAACAACTTTTTATTAATAAAAATAAGTTCTTTTTATTTTTTATTTGCTATAATTTATAATGAATTATAATAAAAGATGATGATATTAGAATCATAACATAAATAATAATAACAATAATTTAGTCATAATAATAATTTATTAGCCTTATAATTTACAGTTAAAACTTGATCAGCACAATTGAAAATAATTAATCAAGACAATTGAAGTTAATAATTTAAACTTGTAAACTAGGTCACGATTTGGCATTCACCGAAAAAAAAAATAATGACATGATTATTTCTATCGACAATCGACTAATAAGGAAATTTCATTTTTTAAATAAATTTAATAATTACTTATTCAAAATTATAACATCAGTGACGTTAATGATAATCCGAATATTTTGTTCTATTAGATATGTGCATATTCTATTTATTGTAAAACACACTTAACACTATTGAAAATAACACACAGAAAGAAAAATTTCTTGACTGGAGGACAAAATTCTTGGCTCAAGAAAATTTTCGGGTACCTAAAGGAAGACCGAAGTTGTGTTGGTCGAAGTAAAAATTTTTCTTAAAATTCTATTCTTGGTGGAAGTAATTTTTTCTTTATTCAAATTATCATAAATAGTTGATACAATAAATTTTTATATTTGATCAAGATTTTAAGATACTTTAGGGAAGCAGCGCCTTCTTCAGCTGAGAAGAAAATTTTCTCACCTCGAGAAAATTTTTCTCTTGCATATTTGATACCTATTTTATATTATAATGGCGTGCAATTAATCACACTGAATAAAAAAAATGATTCAATATTATTTGATCTTCCCATTTGACATGTTAATCACTAAAGGTATTAATGAAAATTTACTTCTATCGAGATATTTAATTTTTTGGAGCAAGAGAAAAATTTTCTCGACAAGAAAATTTACTTCTATCAAGAACTAAATTTTTTGGAGCAAGAGGCTGAATTTTTTCAAAACAAGATTTTCTTGAATTAAATAAATTTTTTTGGATCAAGATACGTATTTCTTAAAGCAAGAGAATTAATTTTGTTGGAATAAGTGAAATTTCTTGTGTCAAAAAAAAATTTTTTTTTTCGCTCAAGAAAATAATTAGGAAGAAAAATATTTTCTTGGCTCAAGTGAACCGTGTTTTTCTGTGCATGAATGATAAATAATAAATCATTAAAAGCACTGATAAAAAATATGCCAATATAACAATAGAATAAAAAAAAATGATTCTGATCGAACAAAAATAAATATATATTTTGCAAGACGTTTGGACCCCCAGCAATGTTCTCACTAACGATAGAATTGCATCAGCATTTGAATGTTTTTGTGTATCTTACTCGAAAAGAAGGACTCTGAGGTTATCAGTTGTCGTTGATATATTTTAAATACATAGTTTCATTTCCTATACAACACTTTCAATGAAATCTTTCATGATGTTACATCAGATTTAATGTAATAAATATATAACTATCATTTTTTTAGCACTATGATCTAATTTAAGGCTACGATAACAAGTAATGAAGAATAATCATAACATGCTTCTGCGTCACTTACCTATTTTGATATTGCAATCGAGTGTTGAGTTTGTTTTGTTGTTTAAGTGATTATAGGACTTTTTGTTATTATTTATTATATTATGATGGTTGAAGAAAGGTCTCAATCGACGACCTCTGCAACGATTCCACTCTCATGTAACGCTAACATTTTTTTCTGGTTATCTTTTAATGACTACCCCAAGCAGAGAGGTCATCGTAAATGACTGATTGATCTTACCATAAGTAAACATACCCATGAACATTGCTTGGTTAATTTTTTTATTTATTAAAATTAACAGCATTAACTATATCATGGCTAAATTTTAGGGACTAATTATAATTATAATTATAATTAAATGAATTATTACGTTTTCTTCCTTCGTTTGAATAAAGTATCCCAATTGTTTTACAGTAAGTAAACAAATAAAATTTATGCACGTGCCACCGAGGGTTTTTTAATAAGTTTTTATCTAAAGCTATCACTATGAATCTTGACTAATAAACTTTGACCTTGCATCAGAAATAAAATAAATCTTCCATTATGAATATTTCTATTATTTTATCAATTTTCTTGTTTATGTTATGTTTTCTTCGTTATAATTGTTATAATAATTCTGCATATATTTTTAATAGTTATCAAGGATAGTGATAATAGTTATGTCGCTTCATTGACGCGTGTAACTCTAGCGAATAAATTGAATTATTTTTTAAGTAACCGCATAATACACAAAAGAAGGCCAACTTGTCCAATGAAAATGCAATTGGTTAAAAAAATTTTTCTGACAATTATAACAGAAACTTTGATAGATTCGTATGTGGCCTGGTATGATCTAATATGTCCATATGTAATTTTTCAACCAAATATTTTTGAGAGAAAAAATTTCTTTTAAAAAAAGAACATTGCTGTGACAAAAAATTAATCTGTTACAAATTTTCAATAATTTTATTTTTTAGTTGAAAAAATAAAATTTTCTCAATGTAATTTTCTTGTTAAAAAGAAGTTTTTATTTAAAAAAAAAAAAAAAAAAAAAAAAAAAAAAAAAAACAGTTTTAGGTAGACAATTTTGCAAATTTTCATCAAAAATTATAAGCGATTAATGACCCACTTGGCAGTAAAGGATCTCAGATAAGTATAAGGAAAAGATGGGTGGGTTTGGTGAATTATACACAGAAAAAAAAATTTACTTGAATCAAGTAAATAATTTTGAAAAATTTCATCTTAATTTGAGTAAAAAAATTCTTAAACTAAGAAATTTTTCTTGGTTTAAATAAATTTTACTTAATTCAAGAATTTTTGGTTTTTATGCAAGACAATGAAACTCTTCAAAATTATTTTCTTGGTTCAAGAATTTTTCTCTTGATTCAAGTTAATTTTTTATTCAGTGTAGGAACTTGTGAACACCTCGTTTTCTTTATCTTAAAGTTACTTTGAAGATTGGAAAAATAAAAATGAAAAGAATGAAATTCGTTGCAATAATTATGTATATTGTTACATTCGTTTTAGTTACAGGAAATTGAAGTTGTGTCTTCAATACAGAAATTGAATGCAAGATACACTGTATTACACGATTACAATTCTTACTAATAACTAGGATAATCAACCCCAATCTGGGTGAACGGGTTACCGTGCTAGTAAAGAGCTTTTACAATGAAGTTAAAGAAGGTTGGTCAGAGAATAGTAGTGATACTATTTGCCTGTTAAGATTTTTCCGAGTAATTGGAACCTTTGGCCGACAGAGTAATGCGCTTTATACAGACTGACCAAGTTTGCTATTTTGTCGAGGTTTACATATTTTTCGGGGGTTTAGTGGTCCATGCTCGGTAATCATTGACGTCTTGATACTTCCTTAGCTTGATTATTTTCTTACTTCTCAAAGAGGACTTCGAGTGGCCTAATTGGTTTATCACATCATCTAATTTAATTCTTTTGTCATAAGGGATGGTAACAATATCTATTATCGTAAAGTATCGTTTTATAGCCGATTTTGACAGTTTTATTATCGTCAAAGGAAATATTATTTAGTTAACTTGAGTCATAATATATGTGTACCGTTTGTTACATATTGATAACATAGAAATGTAACAATTGATACAAAGAAAAAACCTAAAACTATGTATTACATACTCAATTACTAAACCAATTTTTATTCAATACCAAATATTATATGGCTTACACATTTTCAGAAAAAAATAAAATTTTTAAAAATTATAATAAACTATTATTTTATTTTTATATTTAGCTTGCCAAATGATACGACCATCTATGACCAGATTAGGCTAAATGTGGTTAAGTGTAAACATTGGCCCTATCAGAAAATATTTCACAAGAGGAGATAAAAACCTCAAAATATTTTTTTGATCTATAGAATTTTAATGTAAAAATTACAAGTAAAATAATTTCTTCTGTCAATCATAGAAGATTCCTTTCTGTGGAAAAAAAACTTCTTTGTAATAGAAGTACTTTTCTGCTCACAATACAAAAGAAGAACTTAAGAAACTTATTTTCTTAGTTTTAGATCATTTTTTAATGACAATAATATCTGACCAGCAATATTATTCTAAAACAAAATTTTTTGATCAAATAATAATTTCATCATGATCATGATAATGTATTTTTACATGTAAAATTTATCGAGTTATAAAAAGAAACAATCACTACATTTTCATTTAATCGTACGAAGTAATAAAATAAATTTTTTTTTTTCTGATAAAAAATTATTAATATGAATTTCTATCAACAAAACATTATAACATTTAAAAATTAATAGTTATCAATGCTTCGCGATCGGAAAATAAATTTAACAAATAAAAGTATTATAAACAAACATATAAAAAATAAAACTTTGAAGTAAAAGCTCAGTCTCATTCACATATACATAGAATGTATACAGGGAAGATATTTAAAATATTAAATTGGCACGCACTCTGTTCTTCTTGTTGATCAAACTTACACGTGTCAATAACGTGTAATGTGTTAAACTTCTCGGTAATTCAAACTAAATTTTTTTTGATATATGACAATTTTTTCTCGTTAATTAATATATGTAATTTGCTTACAGAAAACCACATATTTAATTTGATAAATGAAGTTATCTTAAATTATGAGATTCGTTTTGTCATAGCACATTCAATGCTAATATTAGTGTTGCAACATGGTAAGTACTATGAGCTTATTCTTGGCGCAAACCAGCTGCTTACTTTGCCAGAGTCAAGGTCACGGCACTAGCGATCAAGTAAATGTTTTATTGCTACTTGAACTTATTTTTGAAAATTAATACTCTCACTTTTTTAAAAAGTGCTTACAGTTCTCTTAATTTCTCATATTTTTTTGCAAAAGCTTTTAAAATCATCTAACAGTATTGATTTAAAATAAAATGCTATTGCATGGCTGAATTCAATTTTTCATGATTGAGATGATTTTTTCTATAAGATGATAGATCAGCAATCAAACAAATTTATTGTGAATAATTATAATACAATAATTTAATAAAAAATATAATTTGAACTACACTGCCAAAATGACTGTGAATTAAGTTATAGTAGAATTGTTGGAAAATATTATTTCAAAAAGTGAAATTTTAATTTTGAAGTTTAATTAACAATATCTATTGTTCAAGTTTAGAAATATTCGTCCCTCATTGCAAAAGTTAAGGTATTACCTTTAATTTTAGTCACTTGAAAACATCTTGAATACATCAATTTAGAAATTCAAAAATTTCGAGTAAACTTCATAAATCAAAATATTGATTTGAAATTTTTAGAATAAATATAATTTTTTACGTAAAAAATAGTTAAATCGCAATAAAAAGAATTTACAAAAAAATTAATATCTAATAAGTTTAGAAATTTGAAAAAATTTTGAGCGATCCCTAAAATTTTTTGAATCTAGCTGACTTTTTTTTCTACTTTCCAAAAACGATCCATAGTATCCCAAAATGATTTTCTTTAAATAAATTATATATATAAAGTTGGTCAATATAAATATGAAAATTATTTTTTCATCAATTTTTTGAGGGAGTCGTTATGCTCAAAAAAAATATTTTTCAATAGATAATGGATATTTTATGATAAAACATGGATCCATGTTTAAACAAAAATAAATTAACCCGACCGTTGAAAGCTATAAAAAATATATACTGCTGATTCTTAAATTTTTATATTAGACTCAAAACAAGAAATTTCTCAAAATGATCTTGTTTTAGTGAAAAATTTTTTCTTTTGAATCAACTCCATTTTTCCCAACGGTGCAGTCCAATATTTGAGACTCTGCATGTGTACTTTTGCCTACTTCAATTCACTATTTTTAATATCCTCTACTTATTAAATAATAAATTTCTTGTTCTAAAATAATAGTAGGTCATTTTTTTTTGTCGACTAATGAGCTCAAAAAATTACCTGAATTCCACAAGTACACAGTGCAATTACAACACGAAATTATTTACTTGAGAGAAATTGCTGACAAAAAACGTAATTTACTAAGTCAGGATTTTTTTATTCTAAATATAACCACCCGCGGTACAATACTTTACGACAAAATTATTGTAATTTGTATTGACGCATCATAAAATTAATTTGCAATGTCAATTACTACAGAACAGGTTACCATTTTTTTATGAATCCGTTGAAGAAAAAAAAAAAAAAGTCGAATTATAGACAAATATAAAATTATAAAAGATAATATCGGTGGCGAAGGATTACTTAATCGAAAGTGCAAAGCTTGGTTGAACAACTAGGTCGTAGAGTATATGTGCGCTAAGAGGTTGTTGTTACTTTGCAGCTACTTTCTTGTTTACCTCGGCTTCTTAACTCTGTCTTTATGTCAATTTCCTGCCAATCTTTACTAAGATGTAAATTTGCACCGATACAAAATTCGGCTTTTGTTTACTTCTGGAAATATAATAATAATAAGCATAATATAACAATTATAAGAATCAACTGGGAATTTAATCATACATAATTCTAAGAATCTTGAAAGTAAAAGTATTCTAGTTTATATATATATATATATATATATATATATATATATATATATATATATATATATATATATATCTTTATATACATATTCTATTTATATATATATATATTCTAGTTTATTTATATATACTTAATCATTATATACTCTGTAAAATTTTTTTGATTTCTGAGAATAATTATCTCGGAAATTCCCTCATTCTTATAAATTTTTTGAATAGAAAATTTTTATCAATTTTTTATAAATAGCGATAAGTTAAAGCAAAACTCAAAATAGAGATATTTAGTCATAAATCAAAGTGTATTTTATTGAATACTTTGTCAATGTCGTGATTAAATTTTTTATTCCTTATGAATGACAGAAGCAAAAAACTACTTTCGATTAATATTCTGATTATATTTGACATATCTGACTGATTTTAAGTCCGTGCACATTATTTAAATAGATCAACAAGTATAAAAAATGATTTAATATTCAATACTGGATACCAAAGCAGCATATTAAGGTAATGTTATTGATCTAAAAATTACTGTTTATAATAATATGGGATTTGGTATTCAGAAATTATAATAAGGTATCAAATCACTCCCCAAATTTTTTTTCAATGTAATTTTTTTTGTTTACGAAAATTGTTTATTGCAATTTTCTATGATTTCCTCATATGTCCTTATACTTCTATTGATTGATTTTTAAATTTCATTAAAGATTTATTGCTTGCGATAATTTTCGTCAATCTTATTCGCCGCGGTATCAAAACAAAATAATTACAGAGCATACACAGAAAAAAAGGTTCACTTGAGCCAAGAAAATATTTTTCTTCCTAATTATTTTCTTGAGCGGAAAAAAATTTTTTTTTGACACAAGAAATATCACTTATTCCAACAAAATTAATTCTCTTGCTTTAAGAAATACGTATCTTGATCCAAGAAAATTTATTTAAGTCAAGAAAATCTTCTTGTTTTGAAAAAATTTAGCCTCTTGCTCCAAAAAATTTAGTTCTTGATAGAAGTAAATTTTCTTGTCGAGAAAATTTTTCTCTTGCTCCAAAAAATTAAATATCTCGATAGAAGTAAATTTTCATTAATACCTTTAGTGATTTACATGTCAAATGGGAAGATCAAATAATATTGAATCATTTTTTTTATTCAGTGTGATTAATTGCACGCCATTATAATATAAAATAGGTGTCAAATATGCAAGAGAAAAATTTTCTCGAGGTGAGAAAATTTTCTTCTCAGCTGAAGAAGGCGCTGCTTCCCTAAAGTATCTTAAAATCTTGATCAAATATAAAAATTTATTGTATCAACTATTTATGATAATTTGAATAAGGAAAAAATTACTTCCACCAAGAATAGAATTTTAAGAAAAATTTTTACTTCGACCAACACAACTTCGGTCTTCCTTCAGGTACCCGAAAATTTTCTTGAGCCAAAGAATTTTGTCCTCCAGTCAAGAAATTTTTCTTTCTGTGTATATTTCTTTAATGATAGATACAGACCTTATCTTTTAGTTACAACTTTTACAACTTTTTACAACTTTTAGTTACAACAAAATAAATGTTAAACTGCAATTTGCGACGATTTATAACACTTTAGTTTTTCTCACCTTAACACAATAGGTCAACGCTGTTAGTTTACTATCATTATAATGAGATAGATAGCTTCAAGAGTTACATTGTTCGATCTGTATGTCTACTACATTTCCTTAGGTATTTCAAGTTCTCTCTAAACCATATACAATTACATTTATTACATTTACAATATTGAACACCGAAAGAAATATTTATTAATCGAAACTTTTTTGTGATAAAATGAAAATTTTATGTGATAAGATGAGTAACAAAATCGATTCGGTTCGACTGTAAGTAATTATGAACAGACTCATTCAGCTTTTTTACGACCTTACTACTTTATCATTCAGAAAACTTGTTATGTTCGCTCTTCTAATAATTATTTTTTTTAAATGATGTAAATATTATATAAAAACAACATTGTATACGTCAGCGGTCATCGACGTTATACTCAACAAAAATCCTTGGCCGGAATGCGGTTACTTGGCGGACGAGAAATTTCGGGAAGCCGAAATGACCTCCACGACGAAGGTCTGTCCAGAGAAGGCATCGCTTCACAAAATAACAAAACCTATGGTTTTTTTATGTTGCTATATACTTACAAGCAGTATAACTAAATAAATGTAAAAATCTATCAGCATCTGACGTTTAAATCTTTTACGCATTTACGTCAAATCGAGGGTTCTCTGACGAAACTTCGTGTTTCAATCATTTTTACTCTCGAAAAATAATAACAAACATTCTTATAAAGTCAAATATATTATATATAAATATTCTGTTATTTTTTTTTTGTTTTTATCACGATAGTTTGATTAATTTTTGCTGTATGATAATTGAAGTGGAAATTTTACTATATTTAAGTAATAAAAATGATCGAAAAATTAAGTTTCGGGGCGACGTCTAGGTATGGACGAAATATATTATACAATTTTCACGTGATTTATCTCCAATATACATTAACTATATCACACGGAAAGAAAAAACGTCTTGAGTCAAGCGTAAATTTTCTTAAATCAACAAAATTTTAAGGAACACGGAAAATTTCTTGAATGAAGTTAAAATTTTTTGAACGAAGTTAAATTTTTTTAAGCCAAGAAAATTTCTTCTTACTCCAAAATAACTTCAGTCTTCGTTATAATTTTCTTCGTTCAAGAACTTGTTTTTTTCTGTACATAAATATACATCAAAATTAATTTTTTAGATTTTTGTGGAAAGTACAATCACTTGATTAAATTATGTTATTCCAAAAGAGGACGAGGAGTAAAAGAAAGGATTCATAAAATTTATTTATTTCAGTAAAAATAATTAGAAACTTTTAAAAAGTTCTAAATTCATAAAAAATAATTCTTGAGATCCTTAATTAAAAAATTCTTGATATTTTCTATTTAAAATTTTATTATTTCAAGGGAAAAGAAAATTTTCTGATATTTGTAAAAATATTTCTAAAATCAGCAGAACATAATTTTGCATAATTAAGAATTTAAAAAAATGTTTTATTCTTATCATTTTATTATTTATAGCATTACGATTATTAATTGTACAAAAATGGAAGATTCACGAATTTTTATTGAATAATTTTTATGTTATTTTTTGAAGACTGTAGTTTTTGATGATAAATTAAAGATAAAATCGTACATTTTACGAAATCTATAATAGAAATTATTTATACTAAATAACGGCGGTCTAAAAAAATTCATTAGAAATATTGATTTTTACGATCGGTTAAAAAAGCGTTTTAGATTCGTTGAAATCTTACATAATTAAAAAAAAATCTTTCTATCAAGCGATCTAATTTTTCTAGTTCATGAATAAACGATATTATCCATTTTTTTTAGTGAATATATAATAATGCGAACATATTTATTCAAGTAAAGTTGGACTTGTGATGAAAGTGAAATCGAGGGCGCTCGCGAAGCCGCACCCCGAGGAAAATAACTAACACTGTTAACTTGTTCAAGTCTTCACAGCATAAAGCATTAGTTCATTGGAAGAATATTGATGTGCGGTTTCATTTGCTTGCGATTATAGTCCAACATTAATTAGCAATTTATAATATTAATAATATCTTCTGAAAAAAATTATTTTTCAGTAATATTTACTTTTTACGTTAAAATTGTCATTGTCAATGTTAAAAATTTGATAAAATTTTTATTATAAGTAAATTAATTGAAAAATTTAATTTTTCAAAAGTAATTCGTAATATAATTCATCAGAATAAATTACGAATACGAAATAAAATATGGACAAAAATAATATTCATTTTTTTCTCTTCAGTTGAGACGGAAGAAAGAGATAAAGAGTTAATAAATACGATGCAGAAAGTATGTAAGAGCGAGAAGACGATAGTAAATATAAGTTGCTGGAAGCAGTAGACTTTCACTTTTTTTAACTCTTTGTATTAAAACGTTTCATGAAGTATTCTCATTGGTTCTCTTATTGTACCGAGTATTCTTTTCATTGGATCTTCAGTCTAAATTACTTTTCGCGCCCTCTCTATTTTTCGGTTACTTATTTAAATGCTACTCTTTCAGTATTTATCAATATCCTTTGTACTATATTTGCCTTTACTCGCTTCCTGACGTTTTAACTTTATTCTTGTTTCTGTTCGTATAGTGGTTATGCAATCGACATCAATCTCGCGAGAATAACCAAGACAAAATGTTACTATTAATATTACGTGAAAAATCTACCCAATAGTATTGTATTTCAGATATATTTATATTATCCCGGATGATATTATTTTTTTTTTATTGGTATTGCATATAAAAATTTTGGGAGTCTAATCTAAACTAGCAAAAAGTTGACATTTTTTTTTTAATTATTCCAAAACAAATCTTGAAATTTAAAAAAACTAAAAAATGGACTTTTAGATTTCGAAAAAACACAATTATCTTAATTTTTGAAAAAATGAAAAAAAAAATTTATAATCTTGAAAAATGTCAGATGTCTACTAGATTTAGAGTTGTGATAGCCTTTAACAATCATTGAAAATGTCGAGAGTCATAAGGTCATTAGAAATACCGATTTGACGATAGTTAAGATTCGATGATAGTTACTAAAAATAATTATAAGATATTGATCAACTGACCATTTTTAGATAATTAATTAAATTAAAATTGTACGTGTACATCGATAGTTGATATAACTTTAAATGCAATTATCAGTAGCTAATTTTAATAATATTATACTTCGTAAAACAGAATTATATTTAAGTTTTGATTTCTTCATATAATTATTGCAAAATTAAGAAAACGAAAATAATTCGATTGAGATGATTTCAAAACAATCTTATCGTCGTAGAATCAAAACTAAAATGTTAAAGTTTCAATAAGAAAGAGTATGGGCCAGGAAAAACATTCATTTTTTTTTTTTTTTTCATAAACGATTCTTATCCTATAGAAGAGTTTCGACCTAGATGTAGAACAATTTTCCGGAATAAAATTTTTTTCCTTAATTTAAATGTGATGATCAGAGATGAGTTTTATGGAATTAATTTATTATTTATTAATTCCAAGTCATGCATTTAATTTTTGAGTGCTCAAAATTACAATACTTTATATTTACACAATTTTACCTTATTTCGGAGTGGCAAAAAACGAAAAAAATTTTTTTTTCAATTCAAAAATTCATATTAAAAAAAAAAAAAAAACATAGTTCTAAAAATTTCAGGATCTTTTAAAATCAGTACAAGATATTATGCGAAAAAAAATTGAGCCAAAATTTTAATGTCGATCGTCATTTTTAACGGTGTTCAAAAATTCAAAATTTGACAAATTTGGCATTTTTGAAAATTTTACTCCAAAACTTTTTTTCTTCAATATCCTTAAGTGTCCCCTTTTAAACAAGGTCATTCCTGTATCTATAATAGCGACCGAGATGTTACGAAAAGAAAGTTCAAAAACTGGAAAAATCGCAAAATTTTAAATTTGCGTATCTTTGGAAAAAAACTTTTTAATATTTTTTTCCTTTTGCAGAATTTCGTTACATGATAAAAGAAAATTTCATATTTTCAGATGATCTTCTTCTAAAGATACTCTGACGATTTTTCAATGTTCATTGAAAAAAATAAAATATTCGATTTTTTTTTTAAACACTCTGATATATATATAATCTAACCTTTTCACTTTGATATTAAGAAGGAAAATGTTTTATCAGTCTATTGAGAGATAAAGATCGATTAATACTATAATGTGTATATTTTTATGTGAGTTATGTAATAATGTTTTCCTGGTAGATGGTTATCTATTGTGAAAAAATAGCGTTTCAACTCACAGGAAAATTCACCGGAATTGACGGCAAATTATAAGACTTTCTATCACTGAATAAAATAAATCATTATTTGATAAAAATAACAATAAAAAAAAAATTAATTTCATTGAAGAGTAAGATCTAAAAAAACTATTTGCAATTAATGTTCTATAGAAAAAAGCAATTTGAATTAAGCTCTATAGTAAAATAGTTTTAATGTCAACGTCCAAACAAAAAATCACAGACTTATTTTTAGTCTTCGCTTAAAATTAAGTATCTTTAAAAAAAAGAAAATTTTTTATTTCAACCTTATAAAATACGTGCTAATATAAAAAATAGTTGAATTGAATTAAAAAAAATTGAATTTTTTTTTAATCAAAATATCCTATATCAAGAAAATAATTTTCTTGAATCAAAATAGCCTTTTTTTCTGTATAATCTTCTCAGAGCTTATTCTTTGCATTTTAAACTCTTCATTAATATTTTACATCGGACAAACGAATCTTAAGTCAGTATCGCGCTAATAAACCATAGAACCCACTGCGGATCATATAATTATACAGAATAGCGCTAGTTGTAGTATTTTTAACATCAATAAATATTCTAAATTCATAACTATGGCTTTCTATACAACAAAAAATAGTATTTAATACTCGTCTCTTCATCAATGAACTGTTTCTAAAGTATTTAATTACTGAATTAGAATGTAATAATATACCGTATGGAATAAAATCTGCGTCGCCTCTTTAAATAGTAAATTGAGACTTTAACTGGTACACAAAGCTTCCATAGGAAATGAAAATTAAAAACCGAATGCGTATTTTTAATATTACTGAATAATACTACTTACATTTGTAAAAATATTGAATATGATATAGCTGTATAGCTAAATAAGCGATTTTTGTTATTATTGATATACGGATAAAAGTTAATTTTTTAAAATAAAAATTTTATTTGAAAAAAAAGTATTCTTCAGGAATCCATGGAAAAAAGTAAACACTTCAAAAAGTATTTTCCATAGATGTTTTTTAATATATAGTTAAGAATTGAATCATAATAATCATAAATACTAATAATTGTGTTAATAAGATTAATTTTTTTTAAATTAGCACAATATGCAACTTTGAGAAAATAAATTCAACTAGTATTCTATTTTAATACTCTTTCTTATTGTATTATACTATTGCATAACGGATAATGTAACAATAAATATTAACACCTAATAAAGAGGCAGTAATTGTGTTCTATTAACTTAAACTCATTACGCATTTCCTAGAGTATTATTTATTAAATGAATATTCTATGCTCGCACACCAATTCACAATTTAATTACAATTTTTAATTAAAAAATTTAATAAATTTCTCGACTGTGAATTAAATAAATTTTCCATCAATTTGTTGGTGAATCCTCTTCTAGCTTCTTTTAATTTTTAATTATATCGAGTGTCGGGATGATTACATTATATTTTTTACAAAGGCTGTTATTTCATCTCAATTATTCTTTAAATGAAAAGAAATATTTATAGATGGTGCAACAATGTCTCAGCATTATTCGTAATAATATAATCTTTTATGTTTTATTTTAATTATATATAACAGAGTGTAAAAGTCTATTTTGTGTTGATAGCTCATACACATACATATATATAAATTTTGTCCTTTAAATGTAATTTACAAATCTGTCATTTTAATTTTATCATTTTTCATGTCATTTAAAAATAAATTACCATTTTTAAGAATTTGCACATTTATTATTTATTATTTTATTTAAAAAAAAATTATAATAAAAAGGATCGCACAATAAATGTCTGATAATATTTATTGATCATATTGTACAGAAGAATATACTTGCATTGATGAGCGGAAATTGGTGATGGTTAAAAGTGAAAGTGAGTCAAGCATTGTTTAGGAAGCCTTTACGGGTTCTCAGTGATTCTCAATACCACTCATCATTATTATCATCATCATAAAAACTTTAAATAAGCGGAGCATATGAGTCTATTTCTAAAGAAATAAATAGACAATACAACTCGGTTAGCGAGTCAAATAGTCTTGGAGAATTCAAAAGTCTTCCATTTGTTGGATCATATACACATTTACTACTTTACCACAATTTAATACTTTCAAATAAAATATTCAATATTTTTTTTTGGTTAATTTGAGAGAAGGTAGCCTAAAGCTCGCATGAGCTCGTTGCATTTAATCATCTAATTAAATGTGAGTATCAATGCGAGTGTATATCAAGATTGACTGACCACTTCCGAGTTTTAGTGAGTTCCGATGAGGCGCTGGAGTTACAATATAACGTTATTAAGTGAAACGTTAGAAAATTGATGAATCTAGTAAATGACAAGCGAAATGTTTTTGTAATATCATATTAGTTCGGTACTATTTGAATCTAAAATAAGATAAAAGAAGCCTAATTTTTTATATTCTTACGTTCATGATTCCTCAACTCAAAAACAAGCTCTTGGGTAAAGCGGGTAGGGGTTTGCTCTCCTCTGATGCAATTTTATACTTGTTTTTAGTATCATTTTTGATTAAACAATAAATACACAGAAAGAAAGAAAGTCTTGAGTCAAGCGTAAATTTTCTTAAATCAAGAAAATCTTAAGGAAGATTAAAAATTTCTTGAATGAAGTTAAAAATTCTTGAACGAAGTTAAATTTTTTTAAGCCAAGAAAATTTCTTCTTGCTCCAAAATAATTTCGGTCTTCCTTACAATTTTCTTGGCTCAAGAAATTTTTTTTTTCTGTGTATAAAAGAAAAATAAGACATGCTTCCTAAAATAAGATTATAATTCTATAAATTGCAATAGAAAAATTCTCATTCGCTAAAAGTTGATCAAATGAGTCTTGGGATCATTATTTGAATCAGTATAACTTGAGATTTATTTTTTTTATGACAGATACATCACTAAGGTTTCAATGTTTTTTTTTGAATAAGATTTATTTTGTTCATATTGCTTATCCATTTTTGGCTAGCGAGTTGGGGCAAAGCAGTTTTTTAAAGAGTCTGTGATTGTAAAGAGTGAGTGCGAGCGAGACGGCGGAGCGGCAGAATTTATTTTCTATTTATTGTTATTACGGTTATCATTATTATTATTATTATTATTATTATTATTTTGTTATTAAATGCTCAGGGGGGTTATCCCCGGAGTCCGATTCTCCGAGGGCCCAGCCTGAGCTCCATCCGTTACTGCTGGACCACTCCGCACAACAAGGCGGTTAGTGATCACAGCAGGCCAAAGTCATTTCTCTTAAGAGACGGAGAGAACCAAGTATAACAGCCTTCTGCATCCTAACTGCCAAGAACTCAGCTTTTGATGAACAAGCTGGAACTTTGGCAAGTGAGGATACAAAAGACTGTTTCATCCCTCCTAGGACGCCAACAATCAGGACGACAAGCTTGACACGGTAACCTGGGTAAAGTTTGCCAATTTCAAACAGGAGATCCTGATATATTTGTCTTTTGTGCTCTTCTTTGGCTGAGATGTTGTATTCAGCCGTGGCCGAGAACTCAATGACATAAATGTCACGAGTGGCCTTGTCGAAGAGCAAGGTTTGTTGTGATCTATCCGCCGGGTTGTTGCAAATGGCATGTTCCAATAAATTTTGCAACTGTCATTCTCAACAACCTGGGGAATATCTCCTGGCAGATAAGGCAGCACTGGTGTCACGTCAATACCGTAGCAATGACGAAGATAGTAGTACAGTACTCTCAGGGCAGCATTGTGACGCTGGATATATGCACCTCTCGCCAGCACTGGACATGCCGACAAAAGGTGCATAAGCGTCTCCGGATGTTGTCTACACCTCCTACAGGAAGTGTCCGGTAGCTGCACCTGGAGCACCTTGCTACAGTACTCAAGAGTGTTAATGACACCATCTTGGCAGGCAAATATGAACCCTTCAGTCTCGGACATCAGGCCAGCTGACTTTAAGAAGGAAAACGTCAGCTGGGTGGACAAGCCATGATCACGCACGTGTTTAAAGAACACGCTGTGCATGGACTTGTCCATCAGTTCGCCAAGGAGTAGGTTTTCCTCGGCGTTCCTGATGACGCTCTTAAATTCCTCCTTTCGGAGTTTCATAAGAGCGTTTATTTCTCCAAGACCAAGGGTTCTTGCCGCATATATTGCTGCCTTATACAAGAATGACCCCTTATGTTCATTTTCATGTTTATGTACAATTTGCATAAGAAAGTCATCCTCGTCTGCAGTGAAATTGACAACTTCGTGTGTTAAACCCAGGACCAAACGGTCGTGAAGCCGCTCCAAACTCTGCAAACCTCTCCCACCGATGGACCGGGAGAGGTATAATCTGGCGACTGATGAATTGGGGTGCATGCTCCGATTCATATTGATGATCTTACGGATTTTGATGTCGAGATCTCGTAAATCCTATCGGGCCCATTTCAGGACACCGAACGTGTATAGTAAGACTGGGACAGCGAGCATATTAGTAGCTGAGACTTTGTTTTTGCCGGAAAGTTCGGAGGACCAAATTTTCCGGAGTCTCCTAACATACTCGCTCTGGAGAGTTGCTCGGACTTCAGAGACCGCATGCATGCGGTGCTCTTCCATTCCTAGATATCTATACAACTCCCCGGCGTCTAATTGGCTTAAGACGCTCCCATCCACTAATTCGACATCATCACCAGTATCAGAGCACTTACCCCTCGCCAGATGTACGACCGCACACTTGTCCAACCCAAAAGACATTCCGACATCTCGTGTGTACTCTGCTACGATGTTGAGGGCCGCTTGTAGATGATCTTTATCAGCACTATACAGCTTCAGATCATCCATGTAAAGCAGATGGGTAATCGAATAGTTTCGATCACCCGGCGGCCCCACAGAGTACCCACGAGTTTTATGGAGAGCAACAGATATAGGCAGCAGTGAAACGCAAAACAGCAGAGGGCTCAAGGAATCACCTTGGAAGATGGACGGTGGAGTCACCCCCCGTTTATACTCTACAACTCCGGTTACGTGCAATGCATTTCCACTTCCAATGTGAAAACGCGTTCGCCAGAGCTGCATTGTACGCCGAATGCATTCCACTATTTCCGGATTGACTCCCAGGCATTTGAGTAGATATAAAATCAACTCATGTGGAGTTGAGTCAAATGCCATGCGATAGTCAATCCAAGCCATTGACAGGTTGCGTTGATAGTAGATCGCATCTTGTAAGACGCTTTGATCCACTATCAGGTTCTCCTTGCAACCTGACAGGCCTCTTTTACTGCCACGTTGTTCATATATCTGTTGCCATACAGGCTCTATCTGCTGCAAGATACGGTTATTAAAAATTTTTGTAAAAATTTTATAAACCGCATTCAAGCAGGTGATAGGCCTGAAATTCTTAGGGTCAGACAAGTCACCTTTTTTTAGGTATCAGTACGGTTCGCCCTTCTACAAGCCAGTCCGGAATCGGATCGTCAGCTCTAATGTACGATGTAAATATGCGGGCCAGATGGAGGTGGGTAGAAGTAAACTTCTTCCACCAAAAGACATTAATGCCGTCTGGTCCCGGGGCAGCCCAATTTTTGCTGCCATTTAGAGCTGAACGAACTTCATCCACACTGACTGCAGGGCTCTCTTCATCAGCATTCTGTCGACGGTGTTCCCGACAGAATACTTTGAAGTCGTGCAGAGCTGGAGTGTTGGCGTTCACGTTTGGTTGATCTCCATACAACTCAGTCCAAAAAGCTTCCACCCGCTCAGGTGTTGGATAATTCCCGGTAACATCGGTCTTTGGTGTCAGAAACCGTGAAGGGCTGGATCGAAACAACGAGTTGTCGACCAACCGCTTCAGCCTTTTCTCTAATGACTTTTTAGCAGCCACTAGAGCCCGCAATTTATTAAGAGACTCTTTCTTGATGACATGAAGAGTACTCTTGTTCAGTGTGTGATGACGCCACCGAAGTTCAGCAGCAATGCGCCGAATTCGGGGCGTGTATGGTGTTTGAGTTGTGTCGTACTCAATCACACACTGAATGCGGGAGACCTGTTTCCGGGACATGTCAATTTTCAAGCCAAGTTGTGAGATGCGCTGTTTCAACCTTGCCTCGATCGAGAGACATTGTCTCTCTCTCGGCAAAGCCGAAACTGCTGCACCATACACAACCTGGCTCACAGTGAGCAGGGTGGAATCCTCCAGGATGTTTGCACGGAGATCTTCGTTTACCGCGTCAAGCTGTTGTTGGGAGTAAGTTATTATTATTATTATTATTATTATTATTATTATTATTATTATTATTATTATTATTATTATTATTATTATCATAATTAATACCGGAGTGTATTCAAAGATGCTTTTTTTAATTGATGTTCATTTATATTTTTTTTGTACTTTGTTTAAAAATAATTATCATTTATTATAATGTTTATTTAACACCAGGAATTATTTTTGTTTAATGAAAAACTTTATTTAGTTTTAAATATTTGACTACGATTTATTATTATTCGAAAATGCGCGAGAATTTTTGAGTACGCCATCGCGGCGAGAGATGGCGAATAATGTTGCCGTTTGTTTGCTTACAGTAAAAACTGACAAGCTAATTTAATCGAAACTGCGTGGCGACAATTTTTGTTCTTTTAAAGAACAAAAATTTATTTTACCTGAAATGAACAATTAATTAAATATTTCGAATAAAATTCGAAATATCTGAATAATTGCTTTTGTTAATTATTTTCATTGTAAAATTATTTTTTTCTAAGTCCCTACCAGGATTAGTATGGGAATGAAATCTGTTGAAAAGAAAATGTAATGTGTGAATCTGTTGACAGATATTTCGCGAGAATCAAATTCATTATTAAATAAATCGGAAAAGAACTTAGAAGATTTTCCCGATTTTACGTAGTTTCAAATATGCCATTAGGTGGCGAGAATTTTCCACTTGACAAGACTAGCCAAAAAATTGTTAAAAGCAATTTTGATTGACGGAAAAGTAAACCAAGTTTCCCAGTGGTTATAATCTTTCTAGTAGAAGACCATTGACCAGGAAGGAACCAAGGAACTCCTACCTCGTCTCCGACCAGGAACCAGGTAAGTGCTGACTTGACCATTTGGGGGAATTTGGCCACAGGGAAGGGTTGCTTTCCAAGCACCCAAACGGGACTAGGGGGTAAAACGGGCCACACGGAAGGGTTGCTTTACAAGCACCCAAACAGGACTAAGCGAAAATAGGGCCGTAATTTAGGGTGTACTTCTTTATAAAGGTAGTAGACAGAGTTTGGCCACCAGGTGGCACCAAAATACGGAAAACAAGCGGTGTGTGCGGGTTATGTTCGAATATTGTTTAATTTTGTCATAAAGTTTGTATGTATTATCATCTTAAGTTTTGATATTTGTTGTTTTCAATAAAAGTAAATAGTATATCAATTATATACAGGCTCAAATTTCATTTATAAATTATATAAACTATCTCCGAAAAGACCCTGGACTCCGGCGAGATTTCATTCGAGCTAGGGGATATAGATATTTGGATAAGTCTTGACCAAATCATCACCGGTTAAAATACACTCCATTTTGAAACCCGGAAAATACCCGTTACAAGTCTTTATTTATCAATAATAAGTTATTGTTTCGCAAAATATGAAACGATTTTGTTGTTTTATATTAAAACTTGATAACTCTTTTATCAAATGGTCTAAAACTTGTTTTGTCAAATCAAATATGATATATACAACGATTAAAATACATTTTATTATCTGTATATTAAGTCAAGATTCATTAAATTGTAATCAATTTGAGAAGAAATTGTGTTTACTTCACTATAAATTACTAAGCGAATTATTCAATTTTAATTATTATTACCGTATTCAAAAAGAGCATTATGAATGATATAGTTTATAAACATATTCTGGTGGCAGGAATTCCCAACACTGTTAAAATTGGCTAAGTTTTGGAGTTGTTTCCTTAGCTTTTAGAATCGATTATTAAGCTCAAATTTTTAACTCAAAATAATTAATTTTAGTATCTTCCAAATATAAAATTTTATGATTCTTCGTTATTTTGTAAGATATAATTGATACTTTATTGAAATTTAAGTTTTAAAATTTGAATATTTTGATAAATCACAAGTATACAATGAGTTTATCAAAAATGTTTCAATAACTTTGTCACCCTAATAAAATAATTTAATAGAAGACGAGATTTACATATTCCAAATCGTTTCATATTAAATTCGACAATAACGTGTTGGATAAAACTCTGTAAAAAAATGGTTAACCCTGTAGGCCAACCCTGAAACTTCCCGCTACTTTGAAGTTCACAACGCTTGAAAATTTTCCTATTCTGAATATTTGAGCTTTTTGGTGTCACCACTTTAATAGATTTTTATAATTCTGATTGTTGTACCAATGAAAATTTTTTTTGGAAATTTTGAATTCCGATATCTCCTGAATAAATTAAACAATTTTAAAGCTCTCTGCGGCGGAAATATGGGAGTGGCTGAGAGAAAAACCTTTTTTTTTTAACTTGTTGACAATGATATCGCGTCATAGAGGCATATAGAAAATTCAAATTAAAAAATTAATTTTTACTTTATCACACACACACACACACACACTAGGGTGATTCAAAAAAAAAGAATATTTTTTTTTTCGTTTGGTACTCTGAAAAATAGGTTCCTAGACACCTCTAAGAAAGCCTCTCCAAGCATGAGTTCTTAATTGTAACGGGAAGGTCCTCCTTCTTACAGTTTTCTATTTTTTCTTATTATCAGATAGAAAAATTTATATCTCGCTTCCAACTACTTGAAAAAATATCTTGTTCCTTAGATTTTGTAGGAAATTGAATGCTCTACAAAAAAGGTCTCTTACGATTTTTTCGTAAACCCAACCGTTTAAAAGATATTAACGGTTAAAGTTTGATTATTTTTGGGAAAATTTTTTATTTCTTATGAATTTTATAACTCAATGAAAAAAATCATTATGAATGATGAAACTCATAGTTTTGTAGGAAATTTACTGCTCTATAAAAATGGTCTCTTATGATTTTTCGATCAAGTTGAGCGTTTACGAGATATTCATCGTCAAACATCAATGCATATCAATTTTTCTAGTTTTTGATCAATAATTCGAAAAATTTCAATTTATTCTGTGAGTTTCAAGGAAATTTAGACAAATTTGAGTTTCTATGAATAGAAATATGTTATGAACTATTTTTTTAATTAGTTTTTTTAGTCTTGGACATGTTTGATTACATTAAAACAAAAAATTAGTGCATTTTTTTAAATATATAATTCAATTTAGTGTGTTTCACATGTGTTTCACTTTTTTATCGAAGAATTTATTTATTTAATTATCAACTGCCATATAATTTTCAATATTTTCAACATAACGGTACACTTTTACTGTAAATAATTTCCTCTATTGCAGTTTGGGTAGTTTTTTCGATGTTCTTTGATAATTTGCAATAAGTATTGGAATTGCTCTTCATTTTTGTCAAGCATTGATTATACTCACTAACTAATGCAACAGCTCGTTCTGCTGAATCATTAACAACTTTCAATTGGTTAAAGTATTCTTTATTTTCAATGTAACTGTCATTAGTAGGCCACGATTCAATATCTTTATCAAGGAAGTCATATGGTAAATCAAAGATTTTAAAGAGTTTTAAAGACTTTTTAGAAACAAAGTCACTCAGACTTTATTGCGTTAATGAATTCAAATCGTTTTTATCAATTATAAATTTTTTAGCTTTAGAATCTGTACCGTTACGAGTATTAACAGCTCCAACAATATTTTTTTTTACTTCCAATGAAACGGTATCGTCAAATAATGATAAAATGGCAAGTTCATCACTTAAATACCATAAATGCAAAATCATTTTTTCACAAGTTGCTGAAGAAATCAATGAATTGATATTTTTGTACTCGAATAAATTTTTCAAAAACTGCAAGTCATGATTAGCAGCAGTTGTTGCAAAAGTTGATGAAAACGAAGCTTTTAAATACAGTGTAACTATAAATATACAAATTTGCCGAAGACCGTCCAATTCTTTATTAGAAAGTTTAAATTCATTTCTGAATAGAAACATTTTTAAACTGTAAATTGCCTTCGCCATCCACCTAGCATGATGAATTGCACCAGGACGTTTGAAAAAAATTTCTTCTTGAGGCATTTCTCCAAGGAAAATCAACGACAATTCCAACAATTCTTTATAGTCATCTCGGGGTTGTAGTAACTATCAAAAACAATTAAAAATTTGTCAGAAACAAGAAAATTTTTTTCTTAAAATCGCAGTTAAATCATACCTGTAAGGATTGTGCAATTAAACTAGATATTTCATTTTTTTATCCAAAATGATATCAGCAACAACAGTATCTTCAATTCCAGATTTATAATTAGTTTTATTTATTTCATCCCATGATTTTTTAAATCTTCCGAACATTGGTACGTTTGGCCCAGATGACACAGGCCAATATACTTCAAATGCACTTCTCAATATGATCTCAAAAATGTGGTGACGACATGGTAACTAGATTAACTCTCTTCCCAAAGTCTTTTCAATTGCCTTACATGTACCGTTATGAATTCCTGTATAAAGAAAATAGATAACTATCGTTAAATTTAATATTTTCAACAAATTGTAGATTATATTTAAAATCCAAATGAGTAAATAATTCTCAATAATTTCAAAAGTGAAATTCAGTAAGCAATAAAAATTAAACTAGAACGTTAATAATTAAATATTTTTTAGATTAAATTATCATTGATAAGTTACCTGTATTAACTGCCGTCGTGTCAAAACACATCGCCTTAACATAATTAGTAATACCCCATTCACTCAATGTCGATAAAATGGCTGATGTTTGATTGTCTGCCGTCCCAGAATTCATTTTTGGAACCCCAAGTAATTGTTCGGTACCAAATGCAGTTAAAATAACTGGTAGCCGTTCCACAGATTTTGATCCAACAAGGTCATTCAGCATTTTTCCGTCCCAATGCACAACGTATTTATCGTGTGTCTTAAAGTTGTCATTAAGTCCTTTAGCAATGTCTTCTCTTTGAAGCATACGAGCTCGTTGAATTGAACTATAACTGAGCGTTGTATCTTCAATTTTAATACCTACTGCTAGTAAAACCGGAGCAATAATAAACATCGCATTTCTACTGCTGACATTAGCTCGGTCGAGTCCAAAAATGACTTCAGGAGTTAAGACATCAAGTTTTGCTCGTTTTGTCGGAATTGGAGGTTCATACTCTGAATCAGATCCAAAATTTGTAACTCCACTTAATGTATACGTAGAGAACGACTCTGATTTTTCACTTGGAACAATCGCATGACTGGTAGACGGTTGATCTAAGTCTGGAATAAGATCTGTTTTATAAATTAAACGAAGAAAATGTATAGAATTTATTCATTTTGATGACAAATCATTAAGAAAGGACTCCAAAAATTGTCTAGTCAAATGTCATCTAGTCATCTATGAAAAGTTACACTACTACCTGACTTTATAATAATTAAATATCTCAGATACTTACTACTCTCATCTATTCCCATCATAGTTGTGGTTAAGTTTGATACAGGTACATTATTAGAAAGAATCTCTTTATGGGTACCGAATTTTTGATCCAAATACAACTTTCTAATATTATCATCAAGCACTTTTAAGGATTTTTCGCTCACAATGTCGAATAATTGTTCAAGATCAGTGTGAAATTTCATTTCCTTTTGGTTTTGCGCTGAATTCTTTTTATCGAAATTTTTTTGTAATTTTAACCATTGACTGTGATAGCGAAATGGTCAACTGAATTTTTAGCACTTTGTTTGATTGAATACTTTAAAATTTTAAGTTGGTAGAAAAACACACGCATAACCTCTTTCACTTTTGGTAACTTACGTTCCGAAATTCTTTGTAGAGGTATTCCGATAAAACGTATTTCTTTATTCATTGTAGGTTAATTGATGATAAATAAATTTATGTGATGATTATAAGACTTATTTAAAATGAATTATTTTATTACGTATTCAAGATGATCAGTTTTAGGAACACTGAAAATACGGTATTAAATGGGTAGATACTGAAGATAGTTGAGAGTAAAAAACATAGATGGCGTTAGTTTCAGAAGACAAACAGAAGAAGAAATGGAATTCAAAACAAAAATCCCCTCGAACGAAAATTTTATGTATATTTTGTGAAAAACAATTTAAAAATACGCACTGAACAAATTTCATAATAATAAATGACAACGCGATTAAGATTTTAAATTATTAAAGATAAAATTTAAAAAAATATTATTAGAATAAAAACTTTCAAATGAATTTTTGAACAGAAAACATCTATAGGAGTTGCTTTTATAATAAAAACTCAAATTTGTCTAAATTTCCTTGAAACTCACAGAATAAATTGAAATTTTTCGAATTATTGATCAAAAACTAGAAAAATTGATATGCATTGATGTTTGACGATGAATATCTCGTAAACGCTCAACTTGATCGAAAAATCATAAGAGACCATTTTTATAGAGCAGTAAATTTCCTACAAAACTATGAGTTTCATCATTCATAATGATTTTTTTCATTGAGTTATAAAATTCATATGAAATAAAAAATTTTTCCCAAAAATAATCAAACTTTAACCGTTAATATCTTTTAAACGGTTGGGTTTACGAAAAAATCGTAAGAGACCTTTTTTGTAGAGCATTCAATTTCCTACAAAATCTAAGGAACAAGATATTTTTTCAAGTAGTTGGAAGCGAGATATAAATTTTTCTATCTGATAATAAGAAAAAATAGAAAACT
Organism: Cotesia typhae; assembly: GCF_013202065.1. Classification (NCBI taxonomy): domain Eukaryota; kingdom Metazoa; phylum Arthropoda; class Insecta; order Hymenoptera; family Braconidae; genus Cotesia; species Cotesia typhae. The sequence goes on along the minus strand of NW_027423756.1, from coordinate 4,599,893 downwards.
GTAAGAAGGAGGACCTTCCCGTTACAATTAAGAACTCATGCTTGGAGAGGCTTTCTTAGAGGTGTCTAGGAACCTATTTTTCAGAGTACCAAACGAAAAAAAAAATATTCTTTTTTTTTTAATCACCCTAACACACACACACAATTTTGAAAATTGGAATAAAATCGATATCTTCCCATTTTTTCAAATTATTTATTTTTATAGCGGGAAGTTCAAAGGTAATTCATAAAACGTAACCAAATAACATTTTTTTATAATAATTAAAAATTTTAATAACAGGAAATTAAGCAACAGTTTTCAAAAGCATTAAACCTCAAATGTATATACTTAACATCTATTTATACATTATCCATCAGTATATTTAAAAAATTAATAAATATAATAGCAGATCTGGAGATACAATAATGCAAATTGTCTAAATAATTATTTAGTTTGATACTGTCGCTTTCACCAGATTTGGCATTGAGCATTCCACTCGATTACTCTGAATGACGATCTAGAAGAAAAAAAAGTAAGGTTTAAATTTTATTAATGTTGAGAGAAGGGGAACTGTATGGAGACGGTATAATTCAACTTTCTTATATTGCTTTTCCTCTCAATGTAGTGCTATAATAAGTGCTGCGGCCTTCACCGTTCATTGGCGTTCATTATGCAATAAATCTTGCATGACATCAGAGACCATCCGGGGATTCCTGGATTTTCTCTAATCAACTCATTTTCATCGAATTTTTATTTTAATTAACAACTTACACAAATATATAAATATAAATATCACTGCAATGAAAAGAGAAATATTTATCCCAAATAAATCAATTTATTTTCAATATTTTTTTGTGGTGAGTATTAAAACTTGTATACCTAAATATACAATTAGATGACTCGAATTAGATGATTTGTTTATTGGATTAAAGTAAATATATAATTTATAAGTATTCTTCGAGGTTAAAAATACAATTTATGTGTTGTTTTGAACTCTCCGGGCTCAAAAAGATTGCTTTTATAGGTTTTTAAGCTCCTTGAGCTCAAAAGTCTGATAGAAGTTTAATTTTAAAAGAGGTTTTCTCAATAAAACACTATGTTTTGAATTTTCAAACCGCAATTCCGTTTGAATAAATGAACCAATTTTTACGCGGTTGGCGGCATTCGACGCCTTATGAAGAGTCTTTAAGTTTAAATTAATCGAACAAGAAATTTCGAAGTAATTCCGAAAAAACACTTTTTTCGGTTTTCTTTTGACAACGATAACTCACGAACGTACATAGTTTAATTTGGTAATTCAGAGCTTATTTGTGTTAGATATTGTTTTTTAGATCAAGAACTAAAAATCAAGAACTAAAAAAGCGAAAAAAAAATCAACTTGGGAAATAACGGACACCCTAATATACACACATACGCACGCACATGCATACATACACACGAATGGACATCCTCATAGAAATAGTCAGAATAGCTTCTCAGGATCTTAAAACGTGGAAATCTGGTGAGAACTCGATTTTCGAATAATTTTCCATTTTTTCGAAAATCAGTGATTTTGATAGTGAGAACTTAAAAATGCATAAGAAAATGTTGCAATTAAACTTACATCTCCAAAAATTCAAATATACTCATTAAAACAAACGAATAACACCAAAATTTTAAAATTCTTAATCACAAAAAAAAATCTTGATAGAATGATTTTAATCTTTATAGCTGCGTAATAAGTTTAGATTAATGCTGTGCGGCTCATTTAATGTCCGAATAAAAGATAAAATCAAAGAAAAGATACGATTAAAATAAAAATATAATTAGATGATTTTTCCTCGTGTTTTTTTGTTTGCTAACCGTGGCTAGTCTTGGAAGGACAATGAAGGAGTTAAAAAAGTTCCTTTGAGCCGCGAGTCATCTCGAACTCTTCCGGGTGAGGTCAACAACCGGCTTTAGGCTAGGAATTTAGTGCAGGTGAGGAGGTCCCTTGAGGGGCGTCTAAGCCTGTTGAGTACAAGGAACAAAAGCACCGACTTGCCTTCTATTCCTCTATATTTTTTATTTTATTCGACGGACAACGACCTAGGGGGCTACATATAACATATAACACATATAACTTCTATTCTTCACATGTACGCGGGGCTGGAGCTGGGAACTAAAAAACTCGACCCAGGTATAAAATAAAATCTATATGTTTAGGGATAAATTATTGGAAACCATATGTGGGATGTAGGATATAGGGCGTCAGATTCGTAGAAATCAAGCCAGGCACCTGCCCTTGCCAAAAAAATAACTATATGCTTATAGTTTTAACTTTAATTTTAAAGAAATGTAATCTATTAAAAATCTTTTCATCTCAACGGAGAAAAAATGAATAATAGAATTTCATTTTATTTAAAAAAAAAAAAATGATTGATTGTTAAGAAAAATCGATAAAAAGACACAAGGAAATTTATTCATTATAATACGCGTAAATTTTTATAAAAAATAAAATATCGTGTGTGTTTATACCAAAAACTTGAGTTAGGTTTAAAACTCTATAATGGAAACCCGAACCATCTAGTATACATCTACATGTGTCTGTTGAAGCAGATCCCAGAAAACACCAGTCAGAAGGTAATGACTTACGGGTATTTCTCGAAGGCCAATTTTATACCTTTAGTTTCAGTCAGGGTCCTATAATGAAATTGAGAAGAAAATTCGAGGTTAAAAATAATGCTATTAGTTGTGATAAAATCACGGAAGTGAATTTTAAAACTTTTACAAACACATAATAATGTAGTTTAATGTTATATTATGTTGTTTGTTCTTGCTTTTTTTTATTTAAAACTTTATTTTTGTAGATTGGAACCTTCGCAGCTAAACATGATCGGTTTAGATGAGAGAATGTTAGAAATAAAATAGGACACACGATCAAGCTCGTCTCAGCTGGCTGGATTACGCGTTTTAACCATCTTGGCGATAAGCCAACTTGATGCACGTAAATATAAATACACTAACGTGTACGTAAAGTGTATGCATATATACACTCGTATAGTTCGTTGCCTATTTTGTATCCGTGCAATTTGCACCTATATATTAATTACTTTACAAATTATGATAGCTGAAATTTTTATCACTTTATTTTTAGATTCACTTATTATCTATTTTTTTTTTTTTGCTAAACTAGCTTTAGTTTTAAAAACCAATAAAGTTATTTTGAAGAAAACTAGTGTTCGTGCTGCGAAAATTTCTTCTCTTGGTTTCGGAAGTCATGGTTCAAGATTTTTTATCTTCAGTCGATAATTATTTGACTTGTTTTCTTTGTAAGACGTGACTCTTTTCTTTGACTCTTTATTCTTGACTCTCAAAAAAATTAAGAGTTATCTCGAACTAATTTCACAAATTACAATTCAAGAATATATTTTCTTGGAAAGAATGAAAAACTTCTTGGTTTTAGAATAATTTTAGAATAATTTTTTGGTTTGAAAACTTTCTGCTTCATTCAAAACAATGAAACTCTTCTAAATTATGTTCTTAATTTAAAAATTTTTCTTTTGAATCAAATTGAATCCGAAATTTTTTTTTCTGCAGTGTAAGTAAAACACGTAACGGGAGTCGAGCCCCTCTGCTTATTTTTGTGAGCAATATAGGAAAATCAAAGATGAAGAACAGAAAAATTTGAGTTCTTACCGTAAATTTACTAATTCTGCGTTTAAAAGTGATAAAATGCTTCATTAAGTTTTTAAACAGAAAATATTTAACTTGTTCATCGAAAACTTTGACTTGTTTATTTAAGAATAAATATTTTGAATTAATAAAGGAAAATTTAAAAACAAAGCTTGAAATCTAATCTTGTTCAGAAATAAATATTTGGTTTAGATTACTTAAAAAAATTATAAAAATTTTAAAAGAATATTTAAAATGAAAATATGAATCAAAAAATTTTTTTTTTCATAAAAATTAGCATGAAAAAAAAATTATTAGTGTAAATAGTAATCTTTACAAATCTGCTTTCTTTCTAACTATAACCATAAATAAATAGTATATTACACACCGAGGGAAGTAAAGTAAGAAATGTCTCAGATCACATGTAATTGTTGGCCGAGGCGAAGCCGAGGTCAACAAACATGTGATCTGAGACATTTCTTACTTTACTTCCCTCGGTGTGTAATATACTATTTTTGCTCGACGGGCAGAAAGCGTCAACTTTCGGCCCGCTGCGCTAAATGAAGTTGCCACTTTCTGCCTTCGTCGAGCAAAAAAATAGCATACGCTTTCTGCCCGTCGAGCAAAAAATATTTTTGTAACTAGGGCCTGTTTATTCCGTCACTATAGCGAATTCTTAACCGCTGTAATTTCTATTGCTACCTCTAACCTTAAAAATATTTATCAATGTTGTTTTGTCATCTGTTAAATAAGAAAAATTTCTGAAAATAATGTTCCTACCAGTAAACTATCATCAGAATACTCATCTAAAAATTTTAATTTGAATAATCAAGTTATGAATTATCAAAACTGTATACTCAGTGGAGATATAATTTTTAACTGCTCCAATATCAAGTTTTAAAACTGTGTATTTTATGGAAGGATTATTAATAATTGCGATCATTCAAGAGAAAATTGAAACGATTAAAAAAAAATGCAATAAGAGTTTTTCGCTTATAATATGTTTTGTTTGATAAATTTTATAATAACTAATATAGTTTGTTAAACTAATGAAAATAAATACATCTTTGAAAAAATGAAATTAATTTATTTTTAAAAAATATGACCAGACTTGACTCTTCGAATGTATTTGATGCCTGCCCCCACGACCAGCAGCACTCGCTTCGCTCGTGTCGCAAATGTCGGGGCAGGCATCAAGACATACTTATCTGCACTTGAAGTTAAAAAAAGTAAAATTGATAACGTACTTTCGACCGGCTATGAAGAAAAATCGTATACACTACACAGGCCAAAAGTTGAATTTTCGGCCCTGCGCGTCATGCCCGAGGCAAAGCCGAGTAGTGTAATATACTATTTCTAGATATCACTAAAAATTTATATCACTTCTTAACTAGTTTTTCTTAAATGGAAAAAATTTTAATCACAAGTTTGCCACTAGCTGTAATTAAAATATTATATTTTAGACATTTATTCGTTTTAGTGTTATCAAAATAATATATGTGAACCACATAATAAGAATCATTACATAGATAAGATTTAATAACGTTTACTTATTTATGAGAAACTTTTGAAGCTATTAAATTAAAATAGATAATAAAGTTTGGGGAAGCTTACATGAAGTATAGATGCATGTGACTTTTAAAATTAAATATTACTGATAAAAAATATCTTACGACTTATGACGTTACGACTAGGAATTTATTAAATGTACAAAATATATATAAAATCATTGATTTCCTAAAATTTGTATCAAACAAAACATTGAATAATTTCCTGACCTTAAAATTAAGAGTCGAGAGTTTAAATCAATATAGTAACCCGGACCTGATCAAAGATGTCTTATGTAACTTCGAAGGAGTAAAAGCGTCAACGAAAGGCCATTATTAGTCTCAACGGAATTAACTTTAACCTAGACCATTTAAAAATATATATTAAAAATTCAAGCTTTGCGTATGCGTACACGTAACCTTTCTCCAAAGCAGACCACCAAACGAGAGATGTATCATTTCATCTCGTCTCGTAAAATCCTTTTGAGTTTTTATCCCGATACCAATTTTATAAATAAAGTTGGACATTTAATTATGTCAGACTTCTTGGAAATTATGATTGGAATTTTTTTTTTAAGTTTTGTTATTATCTTTATTTAAGGAATAATATATCTATAATTAGATGGTGCGATTAAATTTAATCTTTCGGTTTTCTATCCACTTTTTTTTTCTCAACACATAATAATGATTTTTACTATTGTGAAAAATTACTTTTTTTTTAATAAGTAGTTGATTGATTTTTGATAAATTACTATTAGTTATATCATTATTAAAATTTATTTGCTAACTCATTTGTTCAACCGTACATTGAAAGAGAGGTTCATCATGCATGGACTTATTATTCAAGCAACATAATTTATTTATGGTGCTAAATTTGTTGCTAATTAGTTGCTCCATTTAGAATATTGTTGCTTGTTTAGATTCAGAGAAATCAATAGTAATATCCGTCCAAGATGCACGGAGAAAAAAAAAAGCATTGATTACTATTTTGTACAGTACTCAGTACTGTTTTGGAAGAAAATAAAGTTAAAACGTTTGGGACAGTAGAGAGCGCTATATAAAAAGTACTGACTATTGTCTGCACACTACTGACTCGTGTTCTGGCACTAACCAGTCGTGTCTCGTACAGCACTCTCTACTGTCTATGAACATTTTCTTAATATTAGTACGAAACAGTAATCATTGCTTTTTTATTTTCTCCGTGTGGGTCTTGCCGCTGCTAGCTTAACGACGCTGAAAGAAATAATTGTGCAAATAGTTTTTACTTTTAAATTTTAAATTTACTTCTAAATTAAAGTTAAACTCTACTCATTACGTCCATACTCAATTTTAACTGTGTTTAGTTCTAAATTTTCTCAGATACATTTTAATTCAGATTCATCTCCAGTCAAATTCAACTGTACTCAGCTTCAACTTCACTCAGTTGGATTTTTTATCAGTTACATCTCGATTGGTTACATCTTTACTCAAATACATATCCATTCAATGATAATTGTATTTAGGTTCAATTCTATTCATACCTGAACCAAGGTATTTCTTTTTTACTAACAAGCCATGTTCATAAAGTTGAACCTAAATACAGTTGTCATTAAATAGACTTGTATCTGAGTGATGTAATTAATTTTTTTTCAGCGAAACATGTCTAAAATCAGTTTCACCGAAAAGTTCTTACAACCTCAAGAAGAGGTGAAACTGGGTGGATTATATCTCTAGTAAATAATTCCGGTTACTAACGTCCAGGACGCTTACCATGCTTTCTGAGTAGCACGCGCATATATAGATAGCATGCTGACTTTTATGACCACACATTCTTCAAAATGATGTAAAATAAAATATATTCTGAATTCTAATTTATAACTGCATGATGCCAGGTTTTAAAATTTTAGTGAATATTTTAAGTGGCATTCATCACGTGGACTATTGTAGCCAACTTGTGTGCGATGTATTGAAAACCCAACTTACACTCAATGACACTAATTTTTTATGGAATCATCTACATTTTATTAAGTAATTTGAATTAGATTTTCTTAATAAAAATCTTATGAGTCGCCTTGTATAATATGAAAATATTTAACACCGACAGTTTCGAAGTTATCCGACAGTAAAGTAATCTTTTATTTTCACAGGTTATAAACAATCGTAATAAATTTAATGCGAACCGTTATAATTCCGAACTACAAAAATCTTGAAAAATACACAATGGTGCGCATAAAACATACTGACAAGCTTTTAAATGTAATAGTCCGATATTTCATACCGAGAAAATTACACACTTTGAATTTACACCAAGTTGACCGTGCTAAGTCTTGGGAGTCTATTTCCACACTAAATTTTTTATGGTGTTCAATTTCTAGCACTGAAAATTTTCGAAAAATTGTGAATTATTTATTGGATTTTATAAAAAATTGTTTAATCTTGATTTGGACAAAAAGTAACATAGTTGGTAATCATTAAATAAATGTTGCTGACTTATCGATACTTATATAAGTTTATGGTCATCCTTTTAAACTTTTTCTAGAATTGGAAAAATATTAAATTGAATTATTGATTCAATTTATAATTGGCATACACCTATCCTTAAAATATAGATAAACGGGAATTAAACTTGAAATTGTTCTTCATTTTTTCTACCTTTAAAGTATAAAAAATGTGTATGACGTTAATTACTTTCGTAGAACAATTTTATCAAAAAACTATTAAAATGCAATGATTAATGATAATGATCAATAAACAGAAAGTTAGATAGATAATAGAAAAACATTTTTTTATCGCACATACGTTTGATATTTTTTTTATCAATTATTTATAAACTTTACTTATTCTACTAAATTGAATTCTACTAAATTGTTTTTAAATTTTTTCTGAAAAATTAAGAAATAATTGTCAAATTTGATTAAAACTGCTATGTTAGTTTTTGGTAAATTTTTAACATATCTACAAGATGTAAAAAAATTCTTTCGACATATCTAGTTGATAGAAACACATTTCTTTCGAATACAAGTTTACACATTTATATAAATACATATCAGAAAACGAAACTCTTAACGTGGATAGTGGATGTTGTGAAGTGTCATCGAAATGCAGTTGTAATTTTAAAATTCTCAAATACTTGTACGATACTTTTAAGTCATAGGTCAGTGATGTGAATTGCGTAAAAGTTGTTTGCCTGCTGGCAGGATTATTCTCACTTCAACAAGTTCTTTCGTATTATTCGCACAAAATCTCGTTTGACTGGCTATTACTAAATCACTCATTTTAAAGAATTCTGAAAAAAAAAAAAAAAATGAATAAAGTACCGAAATTTTTATCGTCTTGTTAACTGAGTGATATTTAAGAACAAAAATAAAGTTAATTAACTCAACGCAATATTAATTTTTTAATAATACGCTTAAAAAGTACAGATTTTTCTATGGAAATTTCGTGAAAATATTTTGTCAATTAACAATGTATTTTTTTTTCAGATTTTATGATAAATATAAAAATTTTGGAAAAAAAAATGTTTGAGTTTATTTTTTAATTTAAAAAAACTTCAATACTTTGATTTTTCAATTTCATCAGCCGAAAAAATAGGATAAATCTCTTTTCAATATAATTAGCGAAAAATTTTTTAAAAGTTATGTTGTATTAAAAATAACTAAAGTTAGAGCAAATTCTTTGAAAAATGTATTTTTTAATTGTAATAAAATTGTATATGCATACAATTAATTAATGAAATTTTTTTATACAATCCTGAATTACTAACAAAAGTCAAAAGTTATAAATTTAAATTAAGTCAATTAACTTCAAAATATCATCTTACGTTTTTCTTAGCAAATTAAAAATTCTATTCAGACCTTAGACTCAGGTAGCTAGTTAAAACTATTTTCCAATGTTGTATCTTTACGTAATAATTATTTCATAATTCCAATAAATTTAATTACTGAATATTAAATAAATAATCAATTAATTTTTGTTACATAAAAAAACTAAAAAAATTTAGTATTTAAATTTATTACTGAATTCGATCGTCAAATAATTTTCCCATAATTAAATCTAAAACCTAAACATTATTCACTCCCTCCTAGTGTAATAAAAGTACAAGTATAAGTACGATTAGGAGTGAAGGCGTGAAATAAAAGAAAGAGCGTAGGAAAATGAGGTGTGTAGGCCACGTGCGTGAATTATACAGAAATGAGACGTAGGTGGGTTTCCTTAGAGATCTCTTATGCAGGTGTGGCCTGAAGGTGCGCGTGAAAACTTTTCTGTAATTGTTGTCATAAAATCAAAATAAATTTTCTGTGTTAATAAATAAATAAACACTTAAACTTACACTGATAATAATAATGGTGATGATGATAATAAAAACAACAAACAAAATAACCAGATAACCACTTCTAGTGATAAAAATAATACGAAGATAAAATAAGTTAGACGACTCGAAGGTTGGAGGATGAAGGATGAGTTTGTGAGCTACTTTGTGAACTTATTATAAGTACCGTTTTGTCTGAGTTCTTAGTTCTGGACTGGATGAAAGTGCATCGACCACAGAAAAGGTATACGCGTTATATGTATATATAACACCCAGAAAAAGAAGAACTAAGGCAACTAAATGGGTAGGAAGGAAGAAGAGGAGATACTTGTAAAGGAATCCAACCGAAGAAATAACGGAGTTATTCTGTATAGTACATGCAGTCAACAATTTGTGGACCGCTACCCAAACTTGTACAGGCTGCGCTACTTTTTTGGGGGAAATCCTTAAAAAGGGCTTCAACATGATATTTTACTACTTTTTAACCTAATTTATGATGATTATTTCTACGCAAGGGTCACCCGATTTTTTAGCCTTAAGACATTCAATTTCAATTAGTAAATTGATCGTATTTATATATTTATTTATTCTTAGGTCAACAAGTTACAATATTTAGCGATCGATAAACATATATTTTTGTATTATATAAAATTAATAGAAGTTTGATTCTTTTAATAATAAAAGAATATTATTATATTAGTTATTATGAAGATTATGAGTTGCCAGTTTTTCCTATTATAGCCTTTATTCAATTGGCTCGCGTCATTTTCAAGGAAAATTTTCGTTTCTGATTTTATGTTCTTTCTTTTTCTTTTTTCTTTTTTTTTTAAATTAAACAAAAAAACTAAATAGTTATGAAACTTTGAGAATCAACGTATCTCATTAATATTTACATACTCTCAGATAATGATCAAGATATTCTTCTTTGGCCTATTTATTATACTTACCGGCCTACAGTCTTTACTATCAAAATGATTCAATTTTTAGATACATACTAATTTACACTGTTAAAGATTTTGCTTCTTGTTGCTCTTTAGAACTTCTAACTGAAAATAATTAACTTGATTCAAGAGATAAATCTTAAACCAAAATAGCATATTAGACACCTAGGGAAGTAAAGTATGAAATGTCTCAGATCACATGTAATTGTTGTCCGAGGCGAAGCCGAGGTCAACAAACATGTGATCCAAGGCTTTCTTATTTACTTCCTGAGGAGTGTATACTATTTTGTCCGACGAAGGCGGAAAGCGGCAACTTTGTTAAACGCAGCGGGACGAAAGTTGCCACCTTTCGCCCAGAGGGCAAAAAAACATAATTTTGAAGAATTTTATAATTTTTAATCAAGTCCAAAGACAAATGCTAGAATGAAATTTACTTTAAAATTTTTTTGAGCATTATTTTTCTGCTTGATTTAAAACAATTAAAATTTTTAAATTTATGTTGTTGGTTTTAGATTTTTTCTGATGAATTATATTTACTTTTTATTTTCCCTTTATTAAGACCTAACAGCCATATTAATTCTTTTCTCAGTGTAGGATCTGTTTTTCCTTGGTTTTGTTAAACGCACTTTTAGCTTTTAATACATTCGAGCTACCTACTAGAGTCATTGATTTTTTTTTTAAAGAAGCAGATATTTTTCATTATTCTTCGGTTTTCCAGTTTCATTATTCCAAGGTTTTTCTTACAATTTCCTGTACGTGAAATTCGACATCTTTCTCCTTAGAAAATGAGTTATTTATTTCAGGAACTATTGTTGAACTGCTTCTAGTCTTTTAATGTCAGCTGAGAAGTTCATTCAACAGATTAGGGTAACATAATCTAAAATTAATCTTACTAACTCAATATTATAAGGTTACAAAACTAGCAAAATTTCTAGCTAGTTAATGAAATTTTTACATCAATATTTTGTTGATAAATCACAATTTTCATCTTTAACTTTATTAAAAATGTAATAATTGAAAAAAAAACCTTTTTTTTCGGTAAACTAGTTTTCAAACTTTTTATACCCAAAAATAAAGTGAAGCTTAATTCTCAATAATTACCAAAAAATTTACTGAAAATACTATTGTTACTCAAGAATTCTAATTTATCAAAAAACATGTTATCATTCATTTTAAAATTGTATTCCCGTTTAACAAAAAATTTTTAGAGCAAATAAATTATACCCAAATTAACATTAATTCTTTTGACTTCTTTCAACAAAACAAAAAAAATATTTAAGCGCAAAATATAAATAAAATCTAATTGAATAACTGTTGGGTCTTAATGAAGGAAAAAAAAATAAAAATGACATCTAATCTTAAAAGACAGCAATTATTTCTATTACAAACGATGAATGAGCGTCTCGTTTATGAGGACAATTAGTATGATTTCTCTCGTAGAACTGGTTATAGTAATGATCTATTGATATCTTTAAAAATAAAAATGAAAGTTAAGAAGTAGAGATTATTATTATTATTTTTTCTCTAAACTTATATCAACAATTTTAATTTTATTTTATGTTTGTATGGTTCTCAATGAATGAATTTTAAAAATACACGCACACATGTAACTTGCCGGCCTTGATCTTTGGCGCTGCAATCGCCCGAAGCAACTAATGTAACGAACGTTCGATGCTACGTGCTTATACTTTCACTAATATAATAATGTAATGTAATGTAATGTAATGTAAGTTAAGTACTGTATAATTCAATACAACTCGTTACTTTTTTCATACTACTATTAGTTACAGTTTTTTTGTCTTATCAGTTTTTACTTGTACTACTGAATTTACCGATTTTTTTTGCTTTCATACATTCAAACGAATTGTACATTTATATTCAAACTGTTTTTGCTTTCATATTCAAATTATTTTTACTTTCTCTCTGGTATTATTCATTTCTATAACTTTTTGAAAAAAAAAAAAAAAAAAAAAAAAAATTATCTCAAATATCTTAAAATTGACAATTTTTGTTTTAATGATCTTTAATCATTTAAAAAAATTATAATTTTTTCCACACTCAAAAATTGATAAATATATATCTTATTTTTGAACAAATGTCTTAATCAAATTACAAGTACTTGTCCATCGATGTAGAAAATTCTTCCGTTACCTTTTTGATAGAAATAATTCAATTTAATTTTTTTCCAAAATTTTTGATAAATTTGTGTTTAATTTTATAATAAAACATGTATAATAATGAAAAAAAGAATAAATAATAATTAAATAGAATTGTTTAACAGAGACGCAATAAGTTGAGAACCGCGGCAGCAATTCTAGGTTACACGCTTAGCGTCGAGTTTCACTTTTTCGAAGTTTTAAGTCACACGCTTGTCGAGCATCAGAACCGTACTTGGTTCTTAGTTGATATGACTAGGCTTAACTATCTTTCAGGCCCAGGCTTTGGATTAGGTTCTCACTATAACTAAATTTTCACTATAAAGGTATCTTCCGAAGAGGATTTATCTCTATTATAGGTAACAGGTTTTTCGTTATATATCATTTCTCTAAAGATATATATGCTATTCTTACATTTAAAGGGTGTGATAAAGTGGAGAAAATTTATTTGCTTAAGTTATGAATATATTTTCATCTAGAGATTCTTGTATTTCTTCTTCAGATTTTGTCTTGTAAGTTACTGAAAAAATATTGTATTTTTAGGTTCTATGATCAAAAATTTTGTATGAAATTTTTTACTTATACACTGAAAAAAAAAATGAACTTGAATCAAGAGTAAAATTCTTGAATCAAGAAAATAATTCTGAAGAAGTTCATTGTCTTAAATCAAGATAAAAAATTCTTAAATAAAATAAAATGTACTTAAACCAAGTGAAATTTTTTAGACCGAAATGTTCTCAAACCAAAAAGATGAAATTCTTCAAAATTATTTACTTGATTCAAGTTAATTTTCTTTTCTGTGTAGTGAATGCAAATTAAATTGATATTGAATAAAGCTAGTTTATTAAAAAAAATTCATTTTTATACATGCGAATTTTGTTAATAGCTGCATTTTTTATCAAAAATATATTCATCTAATTAATTTGCTTTCAAAGAAGAAAACGTAAAAATTACAAGAAAAATATATAATAAGAATTAATGATAATTATGATTAAGAATTTTTGGACAATGCACATAAATTGACTATTGATAAAGAGAACGTCAATAAAATCGAATGTGTGGTCTGAGAACTAAAAAATAGAAACCTACGTTCATTGTCAAACGTATCTAACGACCTGAAAATTTTTAACAGACTATTATTACTATACTGTCTATGCCTCAACATAGATTGGCCTATACATGCATGCCGAAGTCGTAATATAATGTTTGGTAGTGAAACTTTCTGTCACACGGGCTTAGAATACTCGAAAAGTTAAGACTGAACTTTCGTTTTTGGAAGAACGTATCCAATAAGATTAATCGTTGATCTAACTACATAGATATTAGATACAGGTGATAAAGTGGCAGTATGGTAAAAAAATGTGTGCTATATTTATTGAAGTTTATTATTCATCGTTTCAAACAAATCAAATCTCTATAATTATAAACTAGAAAATTTTTATGGGTTAATCAATCATACACTTTTTTTAAAGTTATTTATCAAAGAGTTCCCACGAGAAAACTTACCAGTTTCTTATAAGGTTTAAAATTGTTTATTAGGACTTCTGGGTGATTACAATAATCCGTACATTATGAGCGAATGTAGGTTATTGTTTTTTTTTAACTTTAAACTTTACAGATGTAAGTAGAAGTTATGTATGAAGGGTTCGATTTTATTTGACTAATTTGCAAAATGACAAATATGAAGATCTCAATAGAATCATTAGCGCATTTAAATCTAAAAATTTATTTAAATTTAAATAATTCTGAAGAACCTTGTCACCTTGATTTGAGTATGAAAATTCTTAAACTAAGAAATTTTTTTTTTATTTAAGTAATTATACTTGATTCAAGAAAAACTTTTATAGCACAAAAATATTTACATCGGATATGGAAAAAAAAATATATCTAATATAGATTATTACTATTATTAGCCTTGGAATAAATACAATATCTCTCATGAGATACTGGTAAAAAAGAAATAAAACCAAAAAGTTATTTCTTTTGTAAATGGACTAATTTGTACATACATATAAATAGCATGATACCCCTAGCAAATTGACCCATGTTGCAACAAACAATATATTGAGGAGATAAAATATTACACTCCGTATAAATAAATGTATATATTACAATAAAGGATAGATTTGACTTGAAGAACTTTTTTCGACAGAAAAAAATGAATATTATCAAAATTTGAAAAACAACTTGCAAAATTTTTGAAAACTTTCAATTTTTGTAGCGGTAAACGAAAAAAGTAAGAATACTTCAAATTAGCAATCGCTTTCTATTCTTATGAAATAGATGGACTTCAATTATAATTGTTATTAAGAAGATCGAAAAAAATTCATTGAGATCAACAATGCAAAAAAAATTGAATAGTACACAGAAAAAAACGTTTATTTAAACTAAGAAAATTTTTTGAAAGACTTAAGTTGTTTTGGAGCAAGAAGAAATTTTTTTGAGACGAAAGAATTTTTTTCATTTAATAAAACTTTACTTCGATCTATCAAGAGAATTTTGGTCTCTCTAAATAATATTTTAAGTCACAGAAATTAGAAAAATTTTTTCTTTCTGTGGAAAATTCGCAAATATTTGCTACCAAAAACCTGAATTCCAAAATTTTCATACCGTTAGTTATCACTTATGAATGATCTGAAGAATTAATAACTGAAATTATAAGATTTACAGTGATTTTGGATTTATTTTAATGAACGATTTCTATTATCCTGGAATAGAGAGAAAAATATATAATAATAAGAATTTATCTCATCTAAATAGAGCCGATTCTTGATGTGTCTATTGAAAAGCTTACGATCTCTTATCTGATTGAACCACATATGTCAACGCTTCTGCAAATCTAGTTATTTCAATACTGAAAGGAATTGTCGCAAAGTGCTTCATTTTCTTCGCCTTTGATGCTGAATCTGTCCGAGAACGTGCTCGTAAACTGATCCAGCTAAAGATCTTTCAAACAGATTGAAAAAAAAACATGGTTAGACTCTCTTCTTCACCTTACGAGTTCAATTAAAATGATTTGATCAAACTTCAAAATTTCACTTGTCAATCTTTGAGAGTTTTTCAAATTTCCTATTTAATAACAATTTTTTGCTTTTACTATTTTAAACTGCAATAGTTTCTAATTTATTTTCGTTGTGTTTCAACAACTTTCCAAATTTATAGTAGAATATAATCTATAGAATAATTCAAATAATTTTTAGGCAGGTTCAAATAATTATAAATATTAACTGAAGATGGTATACAATTCACACAAATCACGCCGAAATCTTAAACACATAATTTATTAAGTATTCAGGATTCGTTAAAGTATTTGAAAAAAAAAAAAAAATAAATAAAAAAAAGTCGAACCATGAAGTAAATGCTATAAATATAAGATCACTCTGCCTTATAAAGGTAAATTCCGTCACGTTTATGTGGATTCATAGATAAAGCCCGACGGCTTATACTATAAATCCAAAGAAAATAGAAGAAAAGAAATTACAAAAGAAAAATTTACGATTATTCGGAGACCTACATTTCTGATTCTTAAGAGAATCTGCGTTATTGTCGTCAAATTTATTTAAATTAAAAAAGTTACGAGTAGGAAATGGTTAATTGTACTTTTGTTTAACAAACTTATCATGCATTGATTTTTGAATCTAAGCAATTCGTCGAATTTTAGAAACCGAGCATTCGAAAACGTTTAAATGGATATGAATAATTCAAACTAGGAGGAAAATGATGATATTAAATGTTATTATTAATATAGCTTTAATAATTATAATTAAGAAATGCTTGAAGAAATTATTTGACTATTCTAAATAACGAATAATCGGGAGTAATATCCTTAACTGACATATCTCATTATTTACATTTATATACTCAAATAACATAACTTTATTACGATCTTCTACCTACATACTTTCTCTAAGATGGGTTCCTAAGTATGTCATTGGGTCTATCGAAAGTAAATAACTACACTCTCAGCGCATACATAAGCTTCTTTTGAATCTTCTTCCTCGCAGTATTGCGCAATATTATAGATAATAACAAAAATAATAATAATAATATGTATTGTAAAATTTAACTCTATCTATACTACTAAATTTATAAAATCTGATCATATCAATGTAGGTCAGTGAGTCACACGACTTTTTACAATCTATTCAAATACAAATAAAATTAAAATGTCGACTACCTAAAACGAAAGTGTCATCGATATTTTGGAGGTAAGAATAAAGTGCACAGAGGGGGAAAGAAGAGAAAGGATGGAACGATATGGACGAGTGAACATGAAGAACAACACGTAATTCTCTCTCACATCCGTATGTTTATACATATAAGTATATGTATATATATTTATAACTAAAAAACAGCGAAGGCCACTTTTTCGGAAAGGCGAGAAATTCGTGTGCGTGTTACTACGCACAGCAGCCGCTAATCGAGGGAGAAAGTTATTCACGTAGATATACACGTATAATGAGAGTTATATTAGTCTTCAGTATATAAGACTATATATATATTTACTATATGCATACAATGTATGTACCCACTTACTAACTTAAGTGTATTGCATTCAGAACTCATGAGGTCGTCGGATGCACCGGGTTTCCCTTTCAGACTCGGCTATCGTGAATAAATTTGTGCACATTGCACATCTTATAGATAAATGTTACGAAACAAAAATGAAGAGTACAAGTTTATTGCCTAAAAAATTATAATATGCATAAATTGTCCTATGGAAAATAATAAAAATTTAAATATATCTCTAACATTGTTAAGCATAATTTGAAAATTATACTATGAAACTTTTATTTTCTTTTTATTACCTGACAATTGAATTCAATTTTCATTAATATAAGAAAAAGTTTCAAGTTTAATGTAGGTATTTAAAGATTTAAGTATGAATTTTAATTGCTGTGTTGAGGATTTTTAACGGGTTTTTTTTTTAAATGACTTTGAACATAATTTTATTAACTACTAATTTTATTACTAAATCTTGAATTTTCTATGTAATAAAGGTAACACATAAAAATTATAGTAATTAAAAATTTGTAATAATACTAATGATAAATGTAAAAACCGCGGAAGAGAAAGTAAAAAAAAAAATAATTGAGTAGGTGATGAATTTAAATTATTAAAAAAAATGATTCTATCTATCACGTTTCAAATTATCCACGCTTACTGATACGCTATCTATGTACGTCATCTTTCAGCATTGCCAACATTAAAATAAAGAAGAGTAATGGAAACCTTTTGTTCTAGCGCTATAATTTTGACGGATGAAGATTTTAATTGATTTTATTATCAAAAATATTATATTGTAATTGAAATAATGCAAATGATTAACTACTAGAGTAAAATTATGAGTATTTATTATTGTCTCTTGATGAATATCGATAGAATAGATAAAAAAAAATTGTCGACAGATGTCCAGTTAAAAACATTTAACTTTCCTTTTTATTGTCCATAGTTACAGTTGGGAGTGATAAACTTGGAAATTTAATAACATTTATAGAAATTTTATAGACTGATCGATAAATGAACTTTATTTAAAAGAAAAATCTTTAACCAAAAAGATTATACTAAATTGAAGAATTCCATTATTTTGAATTAAGCACACTGAAAAAAAAATTAACTTGAATCAAGAAAAAAATTCTTAAGGGGGATAGCCACTGTAAAATTTCGGAAAAAAAATTTTTTTTTTTTTTTCATTAAACTGAAGTTTATATATTCAAAATTATGTATTTCAAATTTTATAGAAAAATTCCGAATAGTTTTCGAGTTATAGTCATTTTTATAAGAGCGCGTCGATTGACCGTTTTACGCGCGGCGCTTCGACGAAAACGTCGCCTGCTCGCTCCGTCTTTGATTCGTACGGGTTGGCGATTGTTTTCCCTCACGATTGTCAACCGTTACAATTATTTGACTTTTAACGTATATTTTTTCTTATTGTTGAGATACTGTACCTCATAGTTTAGTTGTTTTGTATGAATACACACTCGTTCTTTAATTTATTGAGTTTCTTAGTGTACTCGTTATTGTTTAATTACTTATTTTTTTAAATCTTCTGATCTTTTTTTTTTTTTTGTTTATTTAACAAAAAAATTTGTTAAATAATGGATCGTAAACAAAGTAAAGTTATTAAAAACGAAAGAAAACTGCCAAACGACAGGAAAAAATTTAATCGACCGCTCAACAGATATGAAACTGAAAAAATACTGGCTCTCAACGACGTGATAGTGCTTCCAAGAGGAAATTATCACAAAAATCTGATTGTACAATTGATTCGAGTATTAGCTACAAAATTATAAATTTTTTTCGATATTTAATTTACTAAGTGGCTGTGTATCGTGTAAAAAGTGTGGTGGTGATGTAAACTTTACTGAGACAAGTATTCGAGGATTAGGTTTTAAACTAGTTGTGAATTGCAAAAATGTGATCCAGTTTTGATAAATTCATGTCCACTCATCAAGAATGCGTATGAAATTAATCGCCGTTTCATCTTTGCAATGCGGATAATTAGTATTGGGTTATCTGGAGCTGAAAGATTTTGTGCTTTCATGGATTTACCACGACCAATGTTCCATAGCTTTTACGATCGTCTGGTCACACAAATCAGAAATGCAGCTAGAAACTGTTGTGATTTAGTGTTGAAAAAAGCTGCTAAAGAAGAAATCCAAGAAACCTGCAAGCATTTAAAATCCAATGACATTCCTGGAATTTCTGTCTCCGGTGACGGTAGTTGGAAGAAAAGAGGGTTTAAATCTTCATTTGGTATATCTTCTCTAATTGGTTACTTCACTGGCAAAATCGTAGATGTAAGTATGAAATCCAGTTATTGTAAGATGTGTGCGCTAATGAGCTCAAAAAAGGAACAGCTGAATACGATCAATTTATGCAAGACCATGCTCTAGACTGTCCAATAAACCATGAAAATTCTTCTGGACAAATGGAGGTAGATGGAATAAAAGAGATGTTTATGCGATCAGAGTTATTACATAACGTTAAGTATGTAAACTATATAGGTGATGGTGACACTAAAACGTATAAAAATATTTGTGATGCTAAACCGTATGGGGACATGGTGAAGATAAAAAAAAAAGGAATGTATTAATCACGTGCAAAAACGAATGGGCAGTCGACTAAGGGCTTTGAAGAAGCAACGAACTAACAAGAAGACAAAAACAGGAAAAGAAGAAAATACACAGAAAAGTTTAGGTGGGAAAGGTCGATTAACGGACAAAGCAATTAATGAATTTACAAAGTATTATGGTTTAGCAATCAGACGTCATTCTAATGATGTTGATGAGATGTATAATGCTATTTGGCAAACATTTTATCACAAGTTTTCATCACCCGAAGATCCGCAGCATTTTCTTTGTCCTGAAGGTACAAATTCGTGGTGTCAATTTCAAAAAGCTGTGGCAACAAATACTTTGGACTCATTAGTTGAAAAACCACCACTTCCTGCAGATATTGCGGAAGCTTTAATACCGATTTATGAAGATCTATCGAATCCAGAGTTATTGGAACGATGTGTCGGTGGGTTTACACAAAATAATAATGAAAGCTTCAATGCATTAGTGTGGCAGCTCGCCCCAAAAACAAATTCTTCTTATTCCCTTATTGTTGAAATAGCTTTATATATTTCAACAATTACATTCAATGATGGGGCTCTAGCAACTCTGAAGATATTAGAGAATCTCGATGTTAAAGTAGGACCAACACTCTACTCATACTGCGCTGAGCGCGACGCTACTCGGGTTAAAGCTGCTGAAAGCCGCATGGAAACGGCCAGTAAAAAAATAAAAAAAGTCAAGGTCAATACTAAAGATAAGGAGGAAGAACCCTCATATGGCCCAGGACTTGATAGTTTGATGTGAGTATGAATATTTTGTGAAAGACTAGATTTTAAAGTTGCGAGAATCTTCTTAAAACTTTACTCGCGTTTTTCTCAAAACGACTTTTTCAAACTTTCCGGTACTGTAACTTTCGTAAATATGAACCGATTCTCAATTTTTTTGTTTCCCCGTATTCGTCTACTTAGTGGCTATCGTCGCACGTAGGGGATTTTGAAAATTTTAATTTTTAAGATTTTTAAGGCTGTTTGAGTCCAAAAAATGAGGAAAAAGACGAAAAAATTTTCAATATGGCGCCATTTTTTCTCAAATCAAAATTTTCAAAATCCCCTACGTGCGACGATAGCGACATTCCTATAGATTAAAATGCCGTTTGGTTTTTTTGTTTCAGATAATCCGTTTTTGAGTTACAGTACCGGCAATGGAGGGGGAAATTTTTTTGGTGCTCTACAAAAATGTTTATAACTTTGTGATAACAAAATATTTTTGAATAAAAATTTAGGAGAATTATCCTCAACATATACTTTATAAAACAAAAAAAACCCGATCCCCAAATTCCTTTATTATCCTAGTAAAAAAAATTCCCGAAAATTGCCTATTTTTTCCAGCGTCACAGTGGCTATCCCCCTTAAACCAAGAAAATAATTTTGAAGAGTTTCATTGTTTTGATTCAAGACCAAAAATTTTTGAATCAAGTAAAATTAATTTAAACCAAGAAAATTTTCTTAGTTTAAGAATTTAAATTCTTCAAAATTATTTACTTGATTCAAGTTAATTTTTTTTTCTGTGCAGAAGTAATTAAAATGACTTTTTTGGTTAAAGATTTCCTCTTTTGCAGTTAAATTTCGATGAGAAATATTAAGTTATAATAAATACATTAAAAGAGTTGGAGGACAAAAAATGGTATTCACGTAAATAAAAAAGACATTTTTTATCGAATAAAATACTGAACACTAAAGCGAATAAAACCTGACCACAAAAGTCTTATTTTCACAATGAGCAGTAAAACTTAATCTGTAAAAAGGCAATTTCGTACAAGTAATATAAGTACTTGATATATAATACGACATTAATAAAGCGAACCGATCAATCACCTTAATTCGCAAGTAATAAATGATTGTTATGTTACGTGAAAAATAGATAAAAGTAAATAATAAAAATTACTAGAGCTGTAGTAAACTATTGAAGTGAGCTAAGACTGCAGCAGAGAGGAAATAGGAGGCGTTGAGCTGAGTCCGGTGTTCACAAGTAAACCGGTTACCTGGCAACTCTTACACGATCGCCTTACGATGGTCGGCGATCGTTTCGCTCTCAGCCCGCATCCGTCGAGCGATGCGGTTAGTAGGTTAGCTACTTTTCCTTTTCATGTTATCCAACTTGCAGCGTAACAGTCTCGACACTCGGTATCCTACTCGCGCGATCGGTAGCATACTACTATTGCCGCTCTCAATTTTTAAAATACAGACACATACTTTTATATATACATATATATACTGACGCGCCTTTAGAAGTTGTGTTTTATGTACAAGAGAAAATCAACCACGAAACATTACACGTAATAACGGAATGCCTGACCCTGGCAATCGAATGACGAACCGACGAATAATATAATAGTGAACACGAGTACGTCATATTATATATATATACATGAGCAGTAATAGCACAACTCGTTCATTTCAGATAATAGATAAATATATATTGTTAGTTTCAAAAATGTAAGAAAATTTTTTAAATTTTGGATTTGGAATTTAAAAAAAAAAGTCCTCTTTAATTTTTGTTATCTCTTGTCTAATATTTGATTGATGTGATTCAAAAACTGTTTTTTTTTTTTTACTATCAGTATCTAAATAAATTTTTAACATGATTTTTGTTTTGTATAGCATGTCGAATAAAAACGACTTAACTTAGTGAATTTAATTGTTAAGATTAAAATTATCAAAATCATTTAATCAAAAGAATATTATTTTAGCGTTTTAAAACTTTATTCAATTCCTAGGAATTTATTTTTAAAGTTAGTAACAACGTTTGAAGAAAATTGTATGGGCAGACAAATAAATATAAATTTTTAATTCATTTTTTCGATTAATCATTTGAGTTGTTTGATTTTGTCTTACAAGCTTTTTTAAACAAATCAATAAGTATACAATAGTATATTTTGTTTATAACTAAATATTCTAACTTCAAATTGATCTAAAAGTTAATGTAACACTTAATTAAGTCTAAGTACTCTCTATACATTATAAAATATTTCATATCTATAATAATATTTTATATCTCGAAAATGTAGTTGATCATTTACAATGAAAAAAAGGTAAAGCAAATTCTACAGATTATACATAAGATGAAATTTTTTATTTATTTTTTATATAAATCAATAGACAAATTATAGTTTAAAAAACCAAAAAAAAAAATAGGGAATAATTGTGTATGATTTTTAATAAGTTTAAAATAAGAATAGAGTAATAAAAATAAAAGCAGAATTATAACAAAAATACTCTAAAAAGCATCCCATGTGCTTATAAAAGACAATTAATATTTTAAATTAAAATTTTAACCATGGAAAGATGTTCTTTTCTTAACTCTACACGGAACTCTGTTCGAAAACATCAACTATTTCTCTAATGTCTCCATCTGTTACACAGAAAAAAAATTTACTTGAATCAAGTAAATAATTTTGAAGAATTTCATTATATTGATTTGACTTGAAAAATTCTTAAACTAAGAAATTTTTCTTGGTTTAAGTTAATTTTACTTGATTCAAAAATTTTTCGTCTTGATTCAAGTCAATAAAACTTTTCAAAATTATTTTCTCGGTTCAAGAATTTTTCTCTTGATTCAAGATAATTTTTTTTTCTGTGTACAATTAATTTATTCATCAGCTTTTTTTCTTAAAGCAAAAATAATTCAAAAGAAATGTTATCGATCAAAGCCTTTTGAATAGAAATAGTCCATTTATTTTTTATATTCTCAAGGAATTCCCATGTAGATTGATCATCCCCATCGATATCTGATGCGCTACGGAACGTGTGATTTATCACAATCTCCAAGTCGAAGAGTGGCATTATACAAAGCTTTCAATTTCTTTATAGGATCACACTAAAGCAAAAGATTTTGTAAAATGATAAAGGAACCTTTATAAGCTGCCATATAGAGTATCAGAGTAGCCGAATCTTCTTTTCTTATAACCCAACTATCAGCACGGTAGATGAACAAAAATAAATGATCACCTTTCCAAGAGTCTTCATGTTTTAATTGTTTTTCGTCGAATCGAAAACCCCCATACTTTTCAGGGTAGAACAAATAGCAGATAGCCTGAAAACCATCATTATCATAAACATATTTGACTAAATAGATACAAACAATTTAAGCAAATAAAAGCGTATTAAAAAATAATTAACAGTGGAAAATATTGTTTTATTCTATCTTTAAAAATTTTTTCAATTTATTAATTAGTATGTTGATTATATGTAGATATTATCATTTAAATTAAAAAAAAATTAGCCTGTCATTTAAGTCAGAGTTTCTATAAGCGTTGTAAAAAATTTCATCTCAATCAAAGGTGAAGTTAATTAGTTATATCGAAAAAAAAGATTGGAAACTCAACAAATTTTCATGTATCAATGTTAGTATACAGTATGAAAAAATCACATATGACGCAGGGCTAAAAACACACACGCACAGGTCCGCGTTCCATCTTATATTCCCAGAACACTCATCATCATTTTGACCTGTTGATCACACGCGAGAAAGAAAAATAAAAAACAAGTTTGCCGTTGAGAAAATTCTTGGGACCATGTTAATTCCGATGAACTCGCTGTATGGTTTAGTTATAAACCTTTTATACTATTATATATGTTATGTGTTATATCATATATATTTTTTCTCTCGAAATAACACAAGAATTCGCTCATCACTGGGCCTCAAACTTAAACTCAAATATTTTCGTTAGACTTTTACTAAAGTTGGTCTTTTCTGCATCCTGTGCTTATAAGCACGTAGTGTGTGTATATAGACACGTGTAGTGTGTAAATATAATAATATTCTGGATGTCGGCGGACATTAGAATGTGAAATAGGCTCGTCAAGGCTGAACATAGTAACTACATAGAACTTGGAACATAGAACATAGGTAACAAACTTAACTCTGCTAAACGCGACGCTTAGCTGAGAATTGTTGGAACCAACGCCAACTATAGATACAGTCATCAACTCTCAAGTTGTTCACATATATATATATATATATATATATATATATATATATATATATATATATATATATATATATATATATATATATAAAAGTTTGGAAAATCCAAATGAGCATGCCTTAAGCGCTCATAATATACATAAATATGTTAAAAACTACATTCATAATTCTTTTCTTATATTTATATTTAAATTTTCAAGACTTGAAATTCATTTAAATTTTATAACATATACTCAATGCGATTCGAGCGCTCTACCGCTTCCGATGGGTGCATTAAAAAAAAAAAAAAAATTTTTAGGCGAGAGTAGAGCATACCTGCGCGCTCTGCGCTTAAGGCATGCAAAAATGTAATAATAAAATGAAAGAAAAAATAATTTTTTTTTGTTCGTTCATTTCTTTTTCTGAAGTAATGGCGTACTTTTTTCTCTCATTTTTCTGATTTTATACAGTAATAAAAATGCGTGAATGATAGTTTTCACGCTTAAGGCCTGCAATTTTATGTTCGATTTAATGATAATAAAAACATGCAATTATTTTTTTTTTTCTAATATTTCTAATAATTTTTTAATAATAATAGCGAACAAAGTTTTATATTTTCTTTGATTTTATTTTATATGATGAAATTAAATCAATAACGGAATATGACGATTATTTCGTGTATTCGATTTTTTTGTTTTTGAATTTTCCCGCGAGCAGTATTATCCCCTCTGTAGATCGAGCTGAAGGAAAATTTTAACCGATGATAAAACAGTTAGTTATTATACCATCATTTACGTATAGTTGCGGCTTGTTTATAGTTATTGCAATCCTGTCTTATGAAAAATAATATAAATGGCTGCCGAAATCACAGAAAAGTAACAGAACTGACAATCGAAAAAATTAATTGTATCAAAACGGAATTATTTTGACTCGCAATTTTAACAAGGGTTCTGACAAACATCCTCAGGAATAAAATTAAAAAAATTTAATCATAAAAGTGATTTTTGACAAAGTTGTAGTGTTATCAAGCCCAGTGCTCCCGTGAATACCAAGCACATATTCATTTAATTCATCAAAAAAAGGAGTTTTTTCTGAGAACTCTTAGTTAATCGATAAGAAAATTTTTTTAACATGTTCGGGAGTTATTATTATTTATTTCAATATGCTTTTTATCCATAATTTTTTTCGTTAAAATTATGAAAATCACGTTTTACTCAAAATCACGATTTTTAGGCGAGAGTAGAGCATACCTGCGCGCTTCGCGCTTAAGGCATGCAATATATATATATATATATATATATATATATATATATATATATATATATATATATATATATATATATATACAGGGTGATTCAGAATTAGTGTCCGACCAAAAAAATTTGGATAGAAGAGGCGATTTTAAGCACAATTGCAAGAATAAAATTTTTCGAAATTCTCAATATTTTGGGAGTTATTGAGGATTGAAATAGACCAATCAGAGAGCTCGTTACAGATTTAAAGAAAGAAAAAAAGTACAATAAAATTTACCAAGCGAACTTCATAACGAATGATATTATTGACTTATTTATTTTAAAAATAATATAAGATGTTATTTCTTTTGTTTCGAATAAATAAAAACTTTAATATTTTTATTAAAGAAAATAAAATTATTTCGCGCATTTCCTCGGGCTTACTCGAGTAATACAATTATGGTCTTAAAATTAGTATTGCTGGTTCTCCTACCTATTGTCATGCAAGTTGTCTTGATGATTGTCCTACGGAGTGTTATGTAGAAAATCTTACTAAGTGTTCTGACGTTCAACAAGTATCTTAATTTCATCTAGTAAATCGGTGGGATTTATGGGAAAAATTATTCTCTACAAAAAAGTGATAACATCATTTTACCGTATCATTAGCCCAAAAAAAAGTTGGAGCTGCGTCTCGGTTGAAAATTGCTATTCACTCCAAAAATTAAGTTTCCATTTCTGAAGTTCCACAAGTATCTCATAAGTGAGATAACTCCCAAAATATTGAGAATTTCGAAACATTTTATTCTTGCAATTGTGCTTAAAATCGCCTCTTCTATCCAAATTTTCTTGGTCGGACACTAATTCTGAATCACCCTGTATATATATATATATATATATATATATATATATATATATATATATATATATATATATATATATATATTTATTATATATACATTTATAACAGATGGATGGAATAGAAGCAAAGAGTGAAGGGAGTTTTCAGTATTGTAGATTGACATACGTAGCAAAGTTTACTTTGTCATAAAATGAAAGTACTTTGAAGCCAAGCGGTGAAGAACCGGAAGTGACGTACCGAGTCACTCTGAGCACCGAAAACCACTTTCCAAATGTTACTACGCTCCAGTCTAATTTAACTGTCTATTTCGGCTTACGTAAGTTGAGACATTATATGTGTATTAAGTTTAAATATACACTCACTAAAATGTTGTGGTACAAAAAAAATTTTAATTTTTTCCATGGGTTAAAAGTCAAACCATATAACGTGACAAACATACTCAATGCATGGTGATGCTGAAAAGTCAAACGTAAGCATGATTTGAATCAAATTTGATAATACTTTTACAACTTGTATTTGTATGAGTATTTATATAAATCAGAAAGTTAAGGAATCATGTAATTGCTGTAATGAAATAAATTTGTAAACAAACGGTTCGGCAGTGTCATATTTGTCTTGTGATAGTATCGTTCAAAAGTCCTGTAAACACTTTCTTAGATTTAACATACACAGAAAAAAAAATTCTTGAACTAAGAAAATAGTAAGGAAGACCGAAGTTATTTTGGAGCAAGAAGAAATTTTCTTGGCTTAAAAAAATTGAACTTCGTTCAAGAAATTTTCAATCTTCTTTAAGATTTTCTTGATTTAAGAAAATTCACGCTTGACTTAAGATTTTCTTTCTTTTTGTGTACTTAAAGGGGTATTCTAGTCTAGACGCACAAATTTGGAGTATTTTTTCAAGAACAATAAATAAAAAAAGGAATAACATTGTTACTAGATATTTATAAATATTTCAATAACATACAGAAAAATTTTTAATCCAAAAAGGTCAAGAGGCTGGTAAAGCGAGAGATTGAAAAAAATGGCACGCCTTCTTAGGTACAATTCCAACTTTTTTAATCATGTGAAATAAAAAAAAAATTTCGCTTTTTTGCAATTTCTAAACCAGACCCCTCTGGACGAAAAATTTTCAATTGAAAAAAAAAATGTTTTTTTCCAATTATCATTTTCTTATCAAAATATTTAAAATATTTTGAATGAATAAATTATAACTTTTGTATGAAAAGCTGAAAATTTCTCATTTAAAAATTTTTTATTGTTACTAAACAAGATGAGTACATATTTTTCTTCTTAGAATTTAGAAATACAAAAATCTCAATCCAAGAATTCCAAAATCAAGAGCAAAAATCATGGCACAAAATAATCGATTTTCTACATGTTAATTTTTACACATCAAAATAACTTTTCTTTATTCAAGTTAGCTTTTCTATCAGTACACATATTTTTCAAAATGTCGAGGTTTATTTTACAAAATGCTGAAGGCATTTCTCATGAAATAACGAATTTCATGAACGACTCCAACATATACATAGCCGCAAGTGAAATTAAATGAAACATAATATCACTTTAGCCAGGCGGAATAACGTCTGTGTTTTTTTTATTAAATAGTTTAATTTTCAGAGATGAGTGGTGCGCGTGTTACTCGGAGGACATGAAACGAGCGAGGCAAATAAAAGCTTCAGCTTAATCCAAGTGTATATCTACCTCAACTGGCTCCACTCGACGAAGGCAATCTCACTGCGGCTGGATGCCTAGCTCACCGTTCACGATCCGTGACGCTCCGTGACTTCGGATCTAGGCCGATTGTATAATGTCGTGAACGTTTCACTAAAATCGTTAAATAACACTGTACTTTGACCAGATTTCTTGTCTTGCCAATTTTATTATTATTGTTAATGTTATTTCTTTATTACTTTTATAAAAATATATTGCTGTTGTTGTTATTGTTATTGTTGTTATTATTGTAATTGTTTTTAACTGTTATTGTTATTATCATTTACATTGAATCATTTTATTTATATTTTTATTATTACTTTATATTATAGTTATAATTATCATAAATTTTAAGTTTATTAAATTAAATGCTGGTATATTCTTCATTACCTGACTTGTTTAGATTCACCGTCATGTTTTTACTTTCGATTTCTGTTGATATACACGCACACGTTTCTCTTGTCCTCGAGTAAACGTGCTTACTACTCATGGTGCTGATGAAAGTGGGACGCGCTTTACTGATTTATACTAAATGTATTTAGGGTACAATCAAATTAAACTATTTTTTAATCATTTTATTTTTGTCTATAAATCAATCTGCATACTCTTTTTCGTAACAATTGTAAATTATAGTTGGCTTAAATCTAAAAAGCTATTATTGAAAATAAATAATAATATCCTAACTCTATTCAAATATTTTAATCCAGTAATTTATTACTTGTACGGATAAAAATGCATCTATTAAATTTAAGTTTCAATTTAATTACTCTTTTAATTCTATTGAACCACACGAATAGTCACCCACGCTGATATTTTATCGTTTAATAGAAAGCTTGATGATTCTTCATTCTTCCTAACAGGATATGACGAATTCATACCACAGAATATCCTGTTTGGTTTACTCAGTTAATATTTTTATGAATGATTCTTATAATGGGATTTTACTCTACAACGCTTTGTGTTCTTGCATTTATGAAGTCTATGTGTAGACTTTTTTAAATCAAGATAATATTACATAATGTTACTTTTATTTATTAATTTTTTTTATTTTAAAATTGTCGTTAATGAAGCTTTAATTAAGACAAATGACAAAGATAAATCATACATTGATAAATGTAAAGTGTCGATGTGAATATCAAATGACATTTTTCTTAATTTATGTGAGTTGCTTATTTTATGTCAGGAAATTCATTTGTAATAAGTATTTTCCATGATTTTGCTTTTTATGCATGAATTCAGTTTTGATTTATCGAATGATTTATGATTTTGATCTATGACTTTAAAAATAATGATATTATTTTTTTCTTAACAATTAAACAATTTAAAATTAGTAAGAAAATTTGCATAATTTTCATAGACATATAATAAGAAATTATTCATAGTTTTTATACTTAAAAAAATAAATCTGTTTATTTCGTTTCTTGAAATTCTAGAGTTACATAATGTTTTTTTTTTCTAATTAAATATTTAAATTTATTTTCTCTATCTACGACGAGTTAATTAAAAGTGAGAAAATTTTAAAAGAGCTTATCAACAAGAAATATCAATGATTATGAAATTGTAACAAATTTTTGAATCATTGATTTCTCTTTGAATCTTTAGATAAAAAGAAAAAAAAAACAAATTGAATAACAGGAAAATTAATGTCGATAGCTACAAATACAGAAAAAGTTTACCGGTAACGTAATTTCGTCTATATTAATCGTTTTTTCTACCGTGACGCTATGGACGATAAATTTTAGAGAAAAAATAAATAACAAATAAATTGCTCTTTGTAAAGATTTTTTTTAATTAACAATGATTTTCAGAAAAAAATCAACACGATTTATCAAATGGATTTAGGCAAAATCAAATAAAAAATTTTTATTGTATTATTATAAAAACTTTTTTATCACTATAGTATATAAGGTACATATAAGGTACAGAGTACTTTGGTGATGATTCGTTCGTGAATTATCGTTGTCGAAAGAAAACCGAAAAAAGTGTTTTTTCGGAATTACTTCGAAATTTCTTGTTCGATCAATTTAAACTTAAAGATTCTTTATCAAACTTCAAAAACTGCGTCGAATGCCGCCAACCGCGTAAAATCGGTTCATTCATTCAAAAGTAATTATAGTTTTAAAATTCAAAAAATAGTGTTTTGTTGAGAACATCTCTGTCAAAATTAAACATCTATCTGACTTTTGAGCTCGAAGAGCTCATGTGCAAATAAAAAAAACAAATTTTAAAATCCCTATTTTTTAAATACAAATCTTCAAATAATGCAAAAATTAGTATAAATTATTTTGAATTTTCATTAGTACACTCAATAAGGATAACAATATTTTTGAAAAAATTTTGAAAATTGGTTATCAATATATAAAGAGATAAAATAAAAAAAAAATGTAATTTATAAATTATACTATTTATGAGGTAATAATCACTATAATTATCATTAGAAAATAACACGAATAAAATTATAATGAATGTTAATATGTGGTGAATAAAAAATTCATAATTTATAATCCTTTTTTACCTCTGCGCAGAAAATTGCATAACAGGGTACCGATGGCTGCGGTAACACAAGTAAAGAATAGAAGTTCGAAAGTAAATGCCCCATCAAGACAATGCCCCGGGAAAATAGGGCAGAGTAATTAAGCTGTTATATAACTAGTATAGCTGAAACGTAGTTCGTGGGCCGAAGTGTCTCGGCACGCTATTATTTAAGAGTATACCACAGAGGTTATAGGTTGTGTGCCTGTATATTTAAATTTCTTATGGAAATCCTTATGAGCTCAAGTTACACCTAATTATCCAATAAAATAATCACTATTACTATTATAATAATAATAGTCGCAGTGTCGAAATATTATCTTCAATTATCTACTGTCAATTTAACATCGAACTACATAGTTATAACTTATAATCATAACTCCACAATTCATACACAACAACAACAAGTAAAGTTAATGAAATTAACATTTCAAGCTTTTCAGAATAATAACAATAATATAATAACAAATGTGAGGTTACAAGTGCGTATCTAATAATCCTGATATCAAAGGTAGTCTCTATAAATATGTTACTGCAATGAAAAAAATAAAAACAATTTCTATGAATATAAAAGTAAACAGACATATGGACAAGAATAATTCTACAATTTTCACCTTATTCCCCGTTAGTTAAGCATTGCTGCACGCACGATCAAAATGTTTATCTAATCGTCGAATCGCCCTTTCCCTTTTTTTGTGCAGCCTGTTAGTCTTTACTCATTTCTCACTTCTTATATAGCATCGACAAAATAGTAAATTCCATAGCCATAGCTATTCTAGAGTTAAACGGTAGCTGGCATATCCACCTCAATAACCAATCAAGCTAGACCAACTTACTATTACGCCATACTTCAACTTAACTTTTTTTTTTTTTTTTTTTACTTTTATTTTTATTTCAATTCAATAATTCATAGTACCTACTACAAACATTAAATTAAATACTAATTTTATTATCCATATCACATGTTCATTCCATGCCATGTGTAAATATTTTCAAAATTTAAACTAGATCACAAGTGTGCATGCTAGTATTTATCAAAAGTTAAATAAAAAATTTAATAAAAGATTGCTATGCTAGATGGAACGTGTTTCAGAATACGGAAAAGGTAAAGAACAAAGCGGACGTGACCCAAAGAGTAGAGACTGAAAAAAATCCAGCAACCAACAGCGATGGTCCGCTTACTTTTATTTAGCGTGGAAAATATAGCGGTGCATGAAATTATGATTAAAAGAAGAATTAAAAATGATTTTTTTTCAACTGTCGTAGATGCTCTTATCACAATCGTCATCGTCGACAGCGTCGGCAAAGTAGCAGTACAAGTAGTATAGAGGATAGTGAATAGAGGATGGTGGTTACTTATGCGGCATGATATTGCTGTTGAACGTTGTGCCACTTTCACTTGGTTACATAATCCTTGCTCGCACGCGGGGAACTGGGTAAATGGGAGAACCACAATCTACGCTACTACTAACACTAACAAATCACTCGACCATCCGTGTATACTATGCGCACTTATTTGTCTCTCTTCCTTCTCTTTTTTTATTATACATATATATAAAATATATGTTTGCATGTATCGATGTATGTATTATATCTTACCTGAATCACGACTTGGCTCTCTAATCTTATCTTCTTTATTCTTCTTTTCCAGCAAACTTTGAGCTACACTAGGTTACTTTACAGACTTCCATGTTTAAGTTTAAGTCATAGACTTTTTTTTTTTATTATTTTTTTTTGTTTCACTTTGATGAGAGTTTAATGCGTTAATCGTGTCTAATCGAGATAATTTGAAAGAAGAAAAGAAGAATTGAACGAAAATATTAAATTGTAAATTATAAATTATAAATACATAATACACAAAAAAAAGGAACTCCTGTTGGTTGATGCGACGACCTAAATATGAAGTAGTGAAAGTGGTACGTTGGTCAGGCATGGCCGAACCAACACACACGTTTCTCTCTCTTCTGTCCATATATTATATTATGACCCAGTGGTTCTGATACGATGACGCATACATTTTATTCGATACATACATTTTATAATTTAATATTATTCAAAACTTATGCAGATTTAATGTATGATTATTTTTGTTTAGAAAAAAATAGTTACCAAAGTGATTATTTTTTTTATTTTGACTATAAATTATCGTGAAGAAATGTTATCTATGTTGGGTATAGATTTGTTAATTTTTAGCGCAAGTAATTTTAGTTTTATGTACCTAAATTTTTGTAAATGTTAAACTTATTTAATCTTCAGTAGACTTTATCATTTCTTATGTCATTAATCAAATGATTTGAGTCAAAAGGCTATCGATGAAAAATTTATTCTTTCGTTGGTTTGACTTCTCGTAGCGCATTGATTAAAAGTTTTAATTATGAGTTTGTATTGTCTGCAAGTTAATTTTTTTTAATTAACTTCGTTGATAACCAAAGCAACTTATATTTTTTTTTCTAATTTTTTTTTCCACATTTTTAAATTCTGATAGATGTTGGATAGTATTTAAAATATTTTATTGATATGAGAAAAAATAATGCTAAAACTATAAGACTAACTAACAAACGCGGTGATCAACTAATGGCTGTAAATTTGTATCGGAGTATTTTGCATACGTTTTATGGAGTTCGATATAACCAATAGGTTGTTTGCATTAACATGGTTAAAAGTTATAACCTATAAATCTTCAACTGTGGAGCATTTTAACTGGATCTAATATCACATCATAAATATCATGAGAAACTTACTTTAAATTATATACTTTAATATATTTTATATGCAACTTATATGTTGTAAAAATATAAGTATGATCGCAAAAAAACAAGACTTGAGCAAACGAATCTAATGTTGTTAAGAGTATTTTACGGTGAATTATATGAGAAAATTTTTTGTTACCATACTGATCACTATTTACTGCAAAACGATGTAATTTCTGAATATAGCGAAACACTTGAGTGAATAAAGTTAAATTTATTTCATTTAACATGTTAAAATTCTTATAAATAAGCAAGTTTATTAATTTTTTGATGTTTAAATATGTATAATTTTTTTATACAAACCAAATTATTAAAAAAAAAGACTTTTCAGCAATCCAGATCAATACATATGTACAGAAAGAAAAATTTCTTCGTCTGGAAATTAAATTTCTTGACAAAATAAAAATTTAGGAAAACGCAAATTTTTCGGACTGAAATAAAATTTTTGTTTGAATTAAGAAAATTTCTTTTTTCTCAAAAACAACTTAAGTCTTGAAGATCCACAAAAAAAAGTTTTGTATTAAAGTAAATTTTTTGTTCTGTGTAGAGCGGTCTACGTACAGGCTTAATCTATTTATTGAAAAACTGCTTTTTCTGTTACTTACTTAAAAATAACACAACGTTTAACTTACTAGTAGCTTGCTCCTTCTTTACTGATATCAGACTTACCTTATAGAACATAAAAACGTCACAGAACTACAAAATTCTAAAAAAAAAAAAAAAAAAAAACCCTAGGAATTGTTTAGAAAAATCTTTACTTATTTATAAATTTGTGTCTTTAAAAAATATGCTTTTATAGCTTTGGTTAGTTAAATTTTATCTTGGTCTTACTTTTTGTTTTTAGTTTGTAATTAACTATTAAACCCTACGATGATTTATAAAAAATTTTATTACAAAAAACATATGGATCAAACATAAAAAAAAATAAAAATTTTAAAAACCATTCACAGTAAAAAGTTTTGCGTCACTGCGTCAAAAAATTTGGTGTTAAAAATTTTTGTGTGAAATATTTAACATAAAAATTTTTGACACAAAGTTTTTTGACGAATTGTTTTTGTAATGAATAAGAATCAAAGGACCAATGATAATAATAAGAAGAAATGCGTACAAAGTGCGTTATAATTTTTCAAATTATGAATAACATTGATTACCATTTACATTAAGTAATTCATAATACTTACTAATATATAAAATACTGACTGTTAAAAATAGACGGAAACAATTACAAAGGAATTTTGAATGCCAGAATTTTCTTCAGTTACTCATCAAATGAATACGTCACGGTGCTTCTTTAATCAATAAGCCGTAATTGAAATAACTTGAATGGTATCCTGATACCATGTAGCTGATAAAATTTCCAGACTAAAATATTCCATTCTATTGTTTTTGTTAATTGAATAATTATATATACCAATTCAAAAAATGTTTCTTGTTATTCAAATTAATATCAAATCGAATTTCGATAGTATGTAACATTCTAAGCCCGAAAACTATACCAAAAATATTTCTAATAATTTCATATATTATACTCAAATCAACAAAAAACTGATCATTTTTTTAATTTAATAAAAAAGGAATCAGAGCTAAAAAAATATTTTTAAAAATTATATTCGTAGTTTTTAATAAGTTTCATTTGTAGAATTTTTTTTCTTTGTATGAATTAATATGTTTAAAAAAAAAAAACACAAAAATTTTCAGATATTGGCGTCAAAATAACTAAAGAAACTAAGAAACTGGCGGTAACTAAAGAAAATCATATGTTTCGTCTTATCAAAATTATGAAGATTCGTAGACACCAAAGAATTTAAACTCGGAAAATTTTATGTCATCACTCTTACTATTACCGCTGTATAATTAAAAAAAGGTTTTTTATCATTAAAAAATTGGTTTTAAAAAAAACGATTTTACAATGTAGTTCCAATAATCATCAATCAATAATCATATTAATAATTGAGCGTAATGTAGCAAAGTACTTGTTTTTTTATATTTACATGTTTTTTTATAGTATCAATTAATTATAATTATTATGTAAAATTAAAAAAAAACCTATCCATAAAAGTATCGTTCTTCATATGCATGCAGCTCTATGATCCACTTTTAGTTTTTTTACAGTGCACAGTAACAGCTTAGGACAAGATCTGTGTTTCATCGAGACGGTAGCCGGAACTGAAACGCTTTTGTGTGTTATAGGTCGAAGGATAGCCGACAGAATTACTGTTATTATTTATTCTCTGAGTAAAATAATTCCTTTTAAATTATAATAGATTTAAAAAAAAATTAATGAAGATTACAATTATGAAAATTGATCTGATTGTTCATAATTTGAAATTTAGAAATGCATACCTCAATTACTAATTATAGTTCTTAAAAAATCATTCTCACAGAAAAAATTAAAAAAAATTACCATTGATAAGGAAAAACTTTTTTCATAATTGTGTGAGAGAAAATAAATTAACAGATAGAAAACTAAAGATTGATTTAATATCTGAGAATAACTAGGTACGATATACTTTGGAGTTGATTATTCAGTTAAAAATTAAGCACTGCAATTTTTTGATAATGTAATCAACCATTGTCGCCACACCAGTCATTTCAGTAAAAATTAAAATTCGAATACGAACTCAATTTGATCCCGAAAGAATATTAAAAAAAAAATTTTCGGTATTTTTATAATATTTATATAAATATAAATAACAATGCAAAAAATCAAATTACTCAATAATTTCTGAAACCTTAAAACTTATGAACAACTTTCACAGAATTTTCCGACCAATGTGTTATATTCGATATATTAATCGATAAATGTAGCTGTAGTATTTATGACTATTCATTACCGAAAATTTTAAGATAAGACTTTTAAAACAAATTGTTCCCAATTATTAATTTATCCATAGTATATCCCATTATTTATTTTATTTCATTTCATTAAACAAATTTTATTTTGTTTAAGAAATTTTTTTATTAAATTGATTTTTTTTATTAAATTTACTTATTTTTTTTTTTAATTAATTTTTTTCTTTTTTAAATTAATTTTTTGTTGAAATTAATTCTTTTTTTTATTAAATTAATTTTTTTTTTTTTTTTTTTTTTTTTTTTTAATTAAATTATTGTATGCTATTACTGAAGATTCTCTAGATGAGAACTTTTTGCGTCCATACACCATCTCTCGGCCATTGAAGATACTCCTTTCTAGAAATGTATCTTCACAATACAACGTGTGCAAAATTTAAATTTACAATGAATAACTAATAATTAAATTCTTAAATGATGAAAATTTTAATTCAACCTCTAAAAATAAGATTAAATAGCGAACTATAATCACAAATTTTACGAATTCAAACAGTTGCAATTTCTGACAATAACTAAAATTTCTAGAATTAAGTTTCGCGTACTTAGAGATTATTTATAACGATTATTCAGTATTATACTGTCAGTAATTCTTGTTATATAAATATAAATATATTTTTTACATGAACTAGGAAGTACAAAAAAAGTTCATCGAACAGTGATAACGCCCGACTTAATGTATATCTAATCGTTCAATCCCTCATTCGTAATTACAACGTTTTCTAACTTGTTGACTGCTATTAAGACATA
This sequence comes from Cotesia typhae, assembly GCF_013202065.1. Lineage (NCBI taxonomy): Eukaryota > Metazoa > Arthropoda > Insecta > Hymenoptera > Braconidae > Cotesia > Cotesia typhae. The sequence continues at coordinate 4,562,640 of NW_027423756.1, read as the reverse complement.
CCTTAAGGTAAATGTACTTGCAATCAAATATTTGTCACATGTGTATACATTGAGAATTTGTCTTTGAATAACGAATTCCAAAAAGCAGCAAATATTGCGGAAAACATAATATTCACACCAACGTGTTTAAAATATTTTTAATTTATTCTCATTTTTCGTTTGTGATGTAGAAATAATATCATTATCACTAGTCTAATTTTTTTTGGTTACACAGTTGTATATTTATTAAAACCATCAGAAAAAATAAGTATTTCCTAGAAATTATTTTCAGAATGTATTACCATAAATAATTAATGTTTGAACGAATATATCAACGCTCTCAAAAAAAAAAAATTTTTTAAGTCAATTTTTATTTCAATTTTCGTAACATTGATATAAGTTAGTGACTGTTTCCAATTTTCTTTGAATTGAATATAATCTAATAAAATGATTTTAAAAATAAATAACAATAGGAGTAATTAGTTGAAACATAAAAAAAAAAAAGATATGCCTAAGTTGTTAATATTTTGCGAAAACATGTTTACTTGCGTTTATCTAACTTATAATTTATTAACACAATAACAATTAATTGAATTTTTGGAAATGACTTTTTTCAGTACATTTTTTTGAACAATATTTTCAGCAAAAAACAAATTTTTCAACGTCATTTTATCGACTTACAAAAATTATTGTAAAATCTTAAAATTCGAAAATGACATTTTAAAAATGTTTGAGTTTTTGATGTACAATACAAAAAAAAAAATACTAAAAATTGCTAGACGTATTTAGACAACATTATTGTCGACTTCAAGTAAGTTTTTCATTATAAAAATCTTTAAAATCAAAAATCACCCAATTCATTTTCCCGCAAAAATAATTTTTTCTTTGTGTTTTCAAAAGAAGAAATATTTCCGGATGAAAAATAATATTAATGACGTATAAAAATAAACTACATGAAATAAAAATTACAGCTCTTAACTTAAACAAATAAAACTTACTTTGTTGTAAATTACTTTTGATAACATAAAAAAATATACATTACTAAGTAAACATTAATAAATTTAAGAGTAAGTAGGTTTAAAACAATTAATGAAATTTCTATTTAGTCAATTATCTTATTGACAAAACAACATCAACATTATTCGGTGAATAAAAAAAAAAATAAGTTTGACATGAATAAAATAAAGATGACACTCATATATAATAGATATGTTGAGATGATACAAAATAAGGTTTTGGATCAAAGTCGCAGCTGAGAATGTAGTTCTAGTACGACTATGAATAGACTGTAAGACTCCTTGGCCCGCGCACTACTCAAGTCATCCCTACAATTATCCGGTCAACTCATCTAGTACAGCTATAGTGCATTTATAACACTACACATCACACAGACGAGATCTATAGAGAAGTAGTCACGCGCAATCCAAGTAGATCATGTTCTACAATCCAACCAGAGAATCTAGAACGAATGATGCTCTTTCATAGGTTATCATTCCAAACACTTCCGTGTAATAAAAAAATTATATCAATATTAGCGATGGCGCTAATCAAAATATTATTTTTTTAATTTTATTTTTATATTTATATATAATACCCTCAAATACGTTTATCACACACTCATATTATATTAAATATATATTATCTTATTTTCACACGTGTATATCTTATCATTACATTGAGTGACTAAACTAAATAGACGGGTAAATAATAATGACAACGACACTCTGGCTATGACTCGTGGAAATTATTCGAATCCGACTCCTCATTGCTTATACACATTACTGTGTTGTTGATGATACTGAAATTGACATCTGACAATTTTTACGATTTTTTTTCTGGAAAAAAATATAAGAAAGATTATTGTCAATGCTCACGGTCAACAATAGTTTAATTTATAAAAATTACACTAAGATTTTTTTTTATAATCATACACAGAAAAAAAAAATTTCTTGAACCAAGAAAATTATAAGGAAGACCGAAGTTATTTTGGAGCAAGATGAAATTTTCTTAGCTTAAAAAAATTTAATTTCGTTCAAGAAATTTTAACTTCATTCAAGAAATTTGCAGTCTTCCTTAAGATTTTCTTGATTTAAGAAAATTTACGCTTGACTCAAAATTTTTTTTCTTTCTGTGTTTCTTTCTGTATAATTTTTTTCTTTAAATTTATCCAAGCTAGAATAGTTAAAAAAAAATTTTGTTCAACATCAATTTTTCGAATAAAAAAATTACGGTTTTTATAATTTGTTTTCAGCTGACATAAAATTTTTGTTAAAATTGAAAGCTTTAAAACTAATTAAGAACCTTTTGTTTAGAAATTTTTATAATTATAATCGTAAGTTCGCTATAAAATAAAATAATTAAAAAAGTATGTTCAAAAATCTTAATTATTCCATTTTTACGCCAAAAATACCTGGTGGCTATGAAACTAAACAATCACCATAAAAACATTCTTTACATAAAAATTGTGCATGCAATTTTTCTGAAATATCTTACCACTAATTTATTTTCTGAATAAAACCAAAAAATTATCAGTTATCTGCTATTTAATTTCACTATAAAATCGAGCGCACTTTGCGCGCTTCTGTCAAAATGTTTATTATCGACAATTTAATTAATCAATATTTTTACGAATCTTATTCTTTAATATTTAACCATTGTCATGGTAACCGTTGTCAAAGTGGTTACCATAGCAACGAAAAGCGACAACAATGAAAACGTGACATCAATTTTTTAATAGAATATTTTCAATGGGTTAGCACTGTCACAAACCATCAATTTAACTCAAGTGAAAAAAAAAATAAACAACAAATTAATTTGTACAGAATTATTAAATTTAGATTCAATTTAATTCCGTTTATTATAATTATAGGGGCATATGGTTAGGTTTCAAATCTTTAAATAGTCACACCAAGGGCTGAAAATTTTTTGTATGTACTAATAATAGTCACTTGCCCTATATTCTTTCTATTTATCTATTTATCTATATCTTATATGTATCTATATATACTTAGATATTTGTACGATACACATGTACATGTAGAATGAGTTATAATGCATGTGATATTTAGCGTGTAAATATGTATATTAAATTTTATTAGATACAATTTATATAAATACATGTAATCAAATTGTAAAAATTCTTACACTTAATACTAAAGAAATTTTTTTTTATTAAAATTTAACATTTTAGATTTACGAAAATTTTTCAAGTTACATATTAAATACGCACTGTTATTGAGTGATTTGTATGCGACTGTTTTTATTAGAAGTCAGTTACGTGTTAAAATATTATGACGTTCATTATTTAGTGACGTCAGACGTTCATACAAGATAACGAGGGTCAATGCAAATGAAAGAATAAAAAAATATTTACTACAGACACGAAGAGAAAATTATATAAATGGATACATAAAACGTTTCATAAAAATTGTTCCCATGGATATGTAAGAGCAGATTTAACAACATTCATTGTGATCATGAATTGTAATAAATGATTACGATAATTATAATGATAATCATTTCTATATAATATGGTTACTGTTTTATTTGTAAAACATACAAACAGTTGTGCGTGTTTGTATAAGAGCACTTCTGTAAAATATAGGACTGTAAATTTATAAAATACTCTTGAATAGAAACATAACATCAAAATTGTTACAACAACAAAAGTTATCCTAGATCAGAGATCTGATAGGTTAATCCAATGAAAGTAACGAAATAGTATCTCCCATAATCACTTACATCAGGGATTATTATCAAAAGTTTCTTACGTCTCTAACATAAGGATTGAGTATAGGACTAGATACTAGATAATAAGATTATAATATAAAGTTGAGTCGCGCTATATACGACGGCTCACTAGAATATCTTTTGTAAATAAAACAATCGTCAGCAGACGTCATTATCACATCAAGATTAAAAAGCCTAAAAGATTCAATATTTGATATTGATCTGTATTTAGTAAGTAGATAATGCTTTTTACGATACTACTCTGATTTTTAAACTCAATGTTTCATTCATGTATGTTTTGAATCAATTAATGGTATTTGTTTTTAAAATAGAAAGGGTGAGAACTAAAAGGGTCTAAAAAAAAAGTTGTTTTTTTTTTATCAAGGTGATGTTTTTAACGTTGATTTGAAAAAAATTATTTTTAAGTTTTAAACTCTTTAATTATTTTATAAAAGTATTGAAAAGTTAGAATTTAAAGCTAATTGCTCGTACCCGAGTCGAAAAAAAAATCTTAATTTTGAATTGATTTGATTTAATTTCTATGTAAGTTGTTGTCAATTTACCGATCATTTTACCTCGGATCGTGACTTTATGTGTCTTGATATTGATTCAATTTTGACTTAAAAATTGTATAGTTATCTTAGATTTTGAAAAATCTATAAAAAACTACAAAAAAATTGTTTTCAAATGTATTTTTTTTGGAATAACTTTCTAACGGCTTTACCAATTTATTCCAAAAACTAATCAACTCTTAACATCAAAAAATCACTCTAATCGCCGCCAGCCCCGGTCGAAATCGGTTGATTCGTTCGTGAGTTATCGTTGTCGAAAGAGAACCGAAAAATCAATTTAAACTTAAAAATTCTTCATCAAACTTCAAAAACTGCGTCGAATGCCGCCAATCGCGTAAAAATTGGTTCATTCATTCAAAAGTTATTGCAGTTTGAAAATTCAAAGGATAGTGTTTTATTAAACTTCTATCAGACTTTTGAGCTTGAAGAGCTCAAAAGAGCTCAAAAACGTAATAAGTGCAATTTTGAGCGCTTAAGTATGAAATAAATGGGAAATTGCAAAGATGGCTTTTAAGGTCAACCGTTTTCCTAATTTTTTCTCTTAGAAAAAGCTAACTTTGAAAAAAATCCAAATTATGTTGACTTAGTTTTGACTTTTGTGTCTTAAATCGATCCTAATTAAGCCAAAAATAGTTAAAAATAAGTCAAATGTTATAAAAATTTTACATTTATAGAAGAAAATAAATAAGTTGAAATGTGAAAATTTTTACTTTGATTTTAAGTTAAAATTAAGATTTTTTTTCGACCCGGGTAGGGACCTAGGGGGCATTATAAATATCAACGTTACAAGGAAAGAAATGAATTAATTAATTGATTTCTAAGTTATCATTACAAAATTCGTTATTCAGCAGATAATGGGCCTGGTGTGCAAAATAATTAAACAAAAGTCATTAGTTTTTACTAATGAACATTTGGATTGATCTGAAGTTATCTTTTATCAACTTACAGCTAAGAACAAAATATGAAAAAAAGAAGGGTTGGGACTTAAAACTTAAGCATCAATTACACCGAAAATATCGGAAAAGACATTATTAAACTATTGTTCAGATCTTCAACAAAAATCATCTTCTATTATTCTGTAGCTCGCAATATTCTACTATCGAAAAGGGAAGTCGTTTACTTTTAATGTTTTCAAAAAATTTTTACATCGTTTTGTATCATTAAAGTACTGTGTCTGTCACGCGATAATGATCGCACAATAATAATCGCAGCATGATAATCCTCTGGAAGATTTTAGAGAAGATAGACATGGAAAAGTTTGAAAATATTTCACATTACGTGGTCACGCCACTTGTAATCGCGTGATTAGCGCAATACCTATACCATGAAATTTGTTTACGTTCTTTAATAATCCAGACTCTACCAAACCATTTAAATATTTTCAAATTTCTCTTTTTAAAATAAATGATATCATATAAATTTTTGGCAAACATTTTTATCCTAATTTTAAAGATAATGATGCAATTTAAAACTACATTTACATCACAATTCATGTTTTAACTTGCGGTAGAATTTCTACAGCAAAAAAATAAATATTGAACCGTAACGTGACTATCATTAATCCGATTAATCTAGTCTCGTGAATATAATAAAAGTATAAATATAAATGACTTGCCACACTCGGTTCAATGTAAGATTCTGCTTATCAAAAAATTCTAGATAAGTCTAAATTGTACCAATAAAAAATCGTAAACCATATTTTTCGACCTTCTTTATAATAAAACCAGAAATAATATGCCCGTGCGTAAATATAGGATTATATATATTTTTACGCTTATGACATATTTATGTGTTGATTATACATAAATATACAATAATTAACCTCGACTAATCATAATACGAAGGAAATCTTAATTTTGACTTGAAATTTAAGTAAAAATTTTCATATTTCAACTTACTTATTTTCTTCTATAAATTAGACGTAAAATTTTGAAGTTATGTTGCAAAAACACTTTCAAAATTTTTATAATGAAATATCTCACAAACGAGTTGACCGATTTTGACGAGACTCGCACCCCTTATTTACGGCTTTTTCACGATTTTATATATTTTTCAGTGATAGTAAATCTTTTGTGTTAAGTTTTTGGAGCAATTTTGAATGATTTGTTGATTTAATAATTGTGTTCTGTCAGATTTTCTATTAAATTATTAATAATCAATCAACGAATAGCAATATTATGCTTTAAATTGATTTCAAAAGTACCTAAACTATGGATAGTGTGATTATAATCATAAATATCAAAAAATCATTAAGCCAAAGTTTTCTTATTCATAATCTGTAAATCTCGATAGTCGCATAGTGACTGCAGGTTAGTAGTTTGTGTTGTTGGAAAAAAAAGTCAATGTTGTTGTAAAAGACCTTGTTGAAGATTGAAGAAAAACTAAACTTTTATTGTCATGTAATTAAATCTTGGTTTTATAGTTTTAATCAACTACAAAGACTCTTCGGAGCGTTCATAGAATGTTATTAGTTATTGTTATTGTTATTACATATCATACTGTCAATACAAGATTACTTGAAGTTATAATCAAAATTATGCTGCTATAATATTTTTTTGAAGCTTGAATAATATAAGAATGATAAGATGCTGTAGTATTATACAAAATTTGATAAGCATTTAATACGTGACAGTGGTATTAAAAACAAAATGAACCTAAATAAATAAAAGATAATTCATATCAAAATAAAAATTATCTCAAATAGTAATTGAACACAAATAATTATAGCGCACTTATATAAACGACAGACAAATCAATGATTACAGAGAAATAAATTTGCATGTATCCCGGCACAGTTTTTTGCAGAAAAATCTTTGATACGGCCTCATTTAACTTAGGGTCAGCAGCCTTGTATTATATTTTATACTTTTTATCATTTATTATTATACATTTTATTCTATTCCATGCATTCACATGTTTACTACAATAACATAAAATCAGCTTCCTTATAACTATTATAGAAGATTAACATTGAACCAAGATTATTTTATCAAAAAAGGGTTGTCTTGCTTCAAGAATTAATTCAATTTTCTAGGAACTTTATATTGTAATTTCAAATAGGAATTTCTTCGCCAAAAATGTTATTAATTTATATAAAAAAATAAAATCTTCGTTAAAGGAAAAATTTTTTTTCTTAATTCTTAATAGGGCACAATGAAAATAAATTATCTTCGATCATATTAGAAACATTAAAAAAAAAAAAAAAAAAAATTTGTTATTTTTTTGAAATAATTAAATTTTTTTTTCTTTTCCAAATAACTCAAAATAATGTCAAAAATAAATTTTAATATTTTTTTACAAAATTTTTGGATATCCTATTTTATCTTTCGAACGCCGTTTTACTCCTTTCTCCCTTAATTAATTCTAATTTTGGATACAAATCCAAAATAACGCTGACTATAAATAATCAAATATTAATTTGCAGTTCCAGACGCATGGTTGTGTAATTTATGCAATTGATGTATACTATCAGTTTTTAATTATTGTAAATATATCAATAACTTTTACATAACTTGGTAGTTATATTGATAGTATTCTTGCCAAGTATCAAATCTTCATGAATAACAAAGAACTCGAAAGAGTAGATAACTGTAAATATCTCGGTATATATTTGACTGTCATATGAAATTGAATTTTCATGTTTGTAAACTAACAAAAAAAATCGATATTTCACTTTTCTTTTCTATAAACTAAAAACATATCTCAACACGTTAAAAAAATTTTCAGATTTTTCAGCTAAACTCATTAATAAATTATCGAGCATACTAAGTTCAAAAACAACGAGGATTCAGGGATGGCCTGCAGGGTCAACCATTTCTTAAATTTTTTTCAATTATATGTAACATAAGGAAATGAAACCAAGTGAAACTGTCATAACTTTGTAAATAGAGGAAAAAGTTAGAATTTATCTTTGCGTGAATAAACCGTGAAAAATCTGATTAGAAAATTAAAATTAAAAAAAAATTTCTTTCTTCAAAAAACAGAGATTTGTTCAAAAGAAAGATAAAAAATTTTTAAAAATCATTCGAGACGATCAGCGATCACTGAATAGGTGAATGTCTGTTTATTAACATAATCTTTTTTTTTATTATTACATAACGACGAAAATAATAAATATTAAAAAGAGTGAGAGGAAAAGTAGAGACGATAAAAAAAAACAACACCATAAAAATTGTCTAGGATGAGTTCATAATATCAAATAACATTATTTATCGACAGTTTTTGTTGCGTATTACAATATATAAGTGAACGGACGTTCGTTCAGATGAAACAAGTCTTGTGGGTTTTATTTAGTGAGTTTGAAAAGATCTCTCAGCAGGAGAGACCGCGTGCTTCAATACAAGTAAACTGGCCGGAGTATAGCTATAGAGTGGTGTGGGGTTGTTAGTAAGTGTGCCAAGGTGCACTTCTCGTCGAGAAAGCCGGACTGGTCGGACTACAACTTCCACTACTACTTTTAAGCAGCATCACAATCACGATTACTTTTGCCTCAGTACATGTTTTTTCATATAATTATTACACTATATATTCACTATGAACACCATACACCATGCACTAGTATTCATGATTCGATAATGTAGCTATCGAGTATGGAAGTGGCTGCACGGTTGATTTAAATTCATTTTTTATATGCTATAACTGCTATTAATTACGGCAATAATTGTATCATCGAACAATTTGTACAGTAATTAACCGCATTAATTGATTGAAGATAGATAGCAGGTTAATGAAATCGAGTGGAATTAAATTATGTAACTTTTGGATGAATAATAAAACTCACGGTGAAGGTCACTCCATTTTCCGAGTAAGGAAGTTAATATTTCAATTAGTAGTGACTTATTGTTCCACCAAACTACTTGTTGCTTGATTAGATAAACTACATATGTGAAGGGTAAATTTTTTGAATCGATAGAGGGTGAAATTTATTCATTGAAGAAAAATTTTAGAAATTCTACTTTTGTTTCTAGAAATTCAGTTTGGAGTATTTTAAGTAATTCATGAATCGAATTAAAAAAAGAAAACAAAGAGAATAGAGAGAAAGAGCTAGTTCTCTTGACAATAATTTTAATGAATCAACAAAATTTCACTCTAGCCAAGCAGTTTTTTCTTAGTATAAGTGTAAAAATTAATAATGTTCACAACAATGATGAAAAAAGTAACTCGAGTTAAAAGAAAAAATCTTAAATCAAGAAAATAATGTTGAAAAATTTGACGTAAATTAAGGATTATAATCTTCAACATAAACTTTTGAAGTGACGACAGTTATCAATCATAAATGTAAACGTCTTAATCCAAGAACTTGATAACTAAGAGAAAAATTCTTGAAGCAAGACTATTGCAAGTAAAATAAAATAGTTGCATTTTTAAAGACTATAGTAGAATGAAAAAAAAAGTTTTTATGTAATAAAGTCACCGAATACACAGAAAAAAAAATCAACTTGAATCAAGAGAAAAATTCTTGAACCAAGAAAATAATTTTGGAAAGTTTAATTTTCTTAAACCAAGACGAAAAATTCTTGTATCAAATAGAAGTACTTAGTTTAAGAATGTTTCTACTCAAATCAAGAAGATTAAGTTCTTCAAAATTATTGACTCGATTCAAGTAAATTTTTTTTCTGTGTAGTATTGATGTAAAATACTGAGATGCACGTAACCCTTGTGTAGAAGATTTATTATATTTAGATAGTGTAGGGTGCTAGGAGTAATGGTTCTTTAACAACATTGAGACTTTTAGTAATTCGTAAATTACTTAAAAATTTCTCAATATTTTGTGGTTCAATTTGTATAATTGAGGAGCTGATTTTCAAAAGGGTATCTTTTCATATTCTACATTGAAAAAAAAATTATTGACTGGAGTGTAAATTTTCTTGGCTCAAGAAAATATCAAGGAAGATTGAAAATTTCTTGAATGAAATCAAAGTTTCTTGAGACAAGATAAATTTCTTGAGCCAAGAAAATTTCTTCTTGCTCCTAAATAACTTTGGTTTTCCTTAAAATTTTCTTGACGCAAGAAATTTGTTTTTTGTGTGTAAAATAGCAGTTTTTTGAACTTTCAAATATTAATTACTTTCAGAATGAAAATCAAATTGTAGCTTCATAACCGATAACCCTTTATAGCTAAATTAAAAAAGTTAAAAAAAATGCTTATAATTGAATATAAACAGTTTTTTGTCTCGATTAATCAAAAATGAAAAGATACCCTTTTGAAACTCAACTCCTCAATTATAATATAATTCAAACCTTTTTCTGTTATTCAATTACATTAACCAGCGGTTAATTTTAATAAAGAGTCTTGATCGAAAAAATTAATAAATTACAGTTTCAAATAAAATGTTTGTAAAATACTGCCCTAAGTAATAATTTTCATAATTTTAGAAAGAACTTTTTACAAAGTTTGTAAAAATTCTATCGAAAAGCTGTAACTTTTCCAGTTTTGATTTTCTCGAGGCACCTAACTATGAAAATTTACATTCTGAACTGAATTTATCAAACAGTTATTTTCTTCAAAATAATTATCTTGATTCAACCGTATTTTTCTTTAATAAATTTTATTTTTCTATCAATACATTAAAATCTCTTTACCATTTTTTCATCGATAAACTTTTGCAATTATTGATCAATAATTTAACTTTAATTAACTTTATCTATTATATAATTGGCGTTTCATAAAAACAATAGTTTTTGAAAGGTAAACAAACACGATAGTAAAAACACATTTTTTATCTGTTTGTTGAAGTTTTATCGATCTTTTCGCATCCTGTATCGATATCGATAGTTAATTATATTTTTTTCAATTTAGTCAAATATATTGTAGACTCAAATTAGTTTATTAATAATTATTATCACTTGTTGCGACCAAGTTGTTATTGATTCAGGTATTGTTGATGTAGCATTGTATTATTAAGTGGCACGTGTTACGTATCTAACAAACGTATCATAATGATGTATAGCTCAAGAATAAACTAATCACAAGTTTGTGTGTACATGAAGTATATATTAAAACACACAACACCCATCCGTGTATCATCGTTGTCGAGCGTTTCATTCATAAATTTGTAGATAAAACGACCGTGACAAAGTACTTGACTTCAATCAATCTTCGTTGTTATATTTTGTTTTATATTATTATTATTTTTATTATTATTAATGTTTATTATTAATAAATAAGAAGAAATGATAATAATAATAAATAAGAAGAATTAATGAGGAAAATTCTCTAATGATTTTGTCAAAAAAAAATTTAATAATTTACTGAAAGTCCATAATTATTTTTTTTTTCCAATCTATCTGGTGCACAATTTTAAACGCATTACCAATAGTGACGATGATGACCATCCGTCAAATAAAATGTCAACTGGTCATGGCGCATGCGCACAAAAATGTTAACGAAACATTTTCACTTTCAACTTCAGGTCGTGGGACTTCGATGAGCCATTCAGCTTTAAGGTGGCTGCCCACATAAAGAGTGATAAATAATAATGATAAATAAATGATCAACTTTGAAAGTACGTTTCAACGTTAACTTTTACGATTTATCATAAGTACATGTGTGGATATTTATAGCAATAGTCAGCAATAGGCATCATAATACAAGATATTGTACTCACTTTAGATATAAAGATAAACAATTATACAATTTGTCGAGAGGATATTATTCATGTTGGATTATTTTATAAATTTTAGTTGGTACACAGAAAAGAAGATTCACTTGCCGAGAAATTATTTTTCTTACTAATTATTTTCTTGAGCGAAAAAAAAAATTTTTTTGACACAAGAAATTTCACTTATTTCAACAAAATTAATTCTCTTGCTTTAAGAAATACGTATCTTAATCCAAGAAAATTTATTTGAGTCAAGAAAATCTGCTTGTTTTGAGAAAATTCAGTCTCTTGCTCCAAAAAATGAGTTTTTAATAAAAGTAAATTTTCTTGTCTTGAGAAAATTTCTCTCTTGCTCCAAAAAATTAAATACCTCGATAGAAGTAAATTTTCATAAATATTTTCATTGACTAACATGTCAAATGGGAAGATCAAATAATATTGAATCATTTTTTTCATTTAATATGCATAATTACACGCTAAAATAATATAAAATGGGTATTAAATATTCAAGAAAAAAATTTTCTCAAGGTGAGAAAATTTTTTTCTTAGCTGAAGTAGATGGCTACTTCCCTAAAGAATCTAAAACTCTTGATTAAATATAAAAATTTATTGTATCTAGGATTTATGATAATTTCAATTAAGAAAAAATTATTTCCACCAAGAATAGAATTTCAAAAAAAATGTTTACTTCGGCCAACACAACTTCGGTCTTCCTTCAAGCATCCGAAAATTTTCTTGAGCCAAGAATTTTGTTCTCCAGTCAAGAAATTTTTCTTTCTGTGTAACTTGCTTTGTTCAAAAGGTTGAAAATGATTTCATGGTAAACAACTTAAGAATTTTTTAAGGTTGAAAATTTTCAAAGCACCAAGTTTGAAATTATTCAATGAAAAGATGACTACAAGACAAAAAATATGAGAAGACATTACACTGTCATAAGAAATTGTTTAATTAATCAAATTTTACTTACTTCAAAATAACTTCAGTCTTTCTCAACAATTTTTAGGTTTCAAGTGAATGATAGCATAAGTGTGCTAAAATTTTTAAATGGGAAAATTTGTGTTTATGAATTACTGTAATAATTGATAAGAAAAAATCATTATTTCTTCTTGACTACGTTTTAGTAAGCTTTAATATTATTAAAAAAGGTTAGAGTAACGCTGAAAAAAAAAATTAGTTTGATTTAAGTTAAAAATCGTGTTGAATCAATAAAAATTCTTCAAAAAATTTTCTGCTTGATTCAAGACAATTAAACTTTTAAAAATTCTTCTCTTAGTTAAAAATTTTTTTCTTAAATCAAGGTAAATTTCTTTAATATAGAAATAAAATATGCACTCATAATTTTGAAAGCAATCAAACTTGATACTTATTTTTATACCTCGAAAATTATATTTTTGATAAGCTTCTTCCGGAAAAGTATAATCATTTTGATTCAAGACAATAAAACTCTTCGAAATAATTTTCTTTGATTTGAGATTTTCTCTTTTAAATCAATTTAATTTTCTTATGAGTTTAGAAATATAAATTACACTGAACTCGGTAGTAGTAGTCACAAAACGTTGCATTAATATCTTTCTGTCTAGATTAATTACTCTACTTAAATTATTTCACTTATCCAATTCTCATACAAAAGTAAATTGACTTATGTTGATGTCTACATTGGTTAATTTGTGCCAAAATAAAAAAAGTGTAAAGCATATATATCATAACATTTTACTAAATACCAAATATAGCGTGGACATTAAAACTTGCTGAGATTTTATTTTTTACATAAAACATCCATTAAAGCTGGCTTCTGTTTAAATGATTAAAAAGATAGGAGTAAAGAGAATAAAGTACTTGACGATTTAAGTATTTACTCTTTTTGTAGTGACTATATAACACCATTTAGAATTTGTCGAGTGTAATGGCTGCAATTATTATTCAATGATAGAATACTAACGTGGGTCGAAACCTACAATGCGTGTCATCCATCGTTACTGCACAATCAGTCAGTGGGCTTCTATTACTGAAGATTTTTAGATAAAAAAGCAACCATTAATTTTTATTAATATTTAATATTTTAATCTGAGAAAATTATACATCTATTTTTTTTTAAATAGAGTAATTTCTACGAGTAATTTCCATATTTATTTATTTATTAATATTAAAATGCACCTCTGAGAAAATTAAGTTGATTAAACAGAAAAAATATCCAGCCAAGTCTTGAATCAAACAGAAAAATTCTTGAATAGAAAAAATTTTTTTTCGTTTAAATAAATTTTACTCAGATATGAAGTTAAATGTTTGATCAGTATAAATACCGATATTATTTATGAAATTGAAATTAGTAAAGTAATTAATACAATTAAAGTTAAAAAGAGACATGATAGATATATTTGTAGTTTAATAGTGAGAAAAATATAAACTTGACTCATTTTTCATTAAAATTTTCCGGGCATAATTTTATAAATTAACATGGTATTATTTTCTTTTAAATCATAAATTATTATACATTAAAATAAAAAAAGTGTCATATGTTTTAAAAATTTTTGAAAAGTTTGTAAATTTTTTATTTTTTGGTGACTGACAAACGATGACTGATTTTGATTTTTGATGACTGACAAACGGTAGAGCCACAAATATAAATAATGTAGCCCCTGAAAATTTTCCAGCTGTCAGAAAATTTTTTGATATAATATGATGCGCCGATGTCAGAACACTTGAGATGTACATAGTCTGATATGGTCATTTATATGTGCATGACCATAAATAACTTTTTTTTAAACCTCAATGTTGAAAATTACCGACAAGGAACGCATGACCGCTAAACCGTCTTAAGAAAGTTAAGCTTAAGGTGTACATTTAATTGAGTTTTTTATACAAACCTTTCATCTTAATAAGCTCAATAAAATCAAGACTTTAAATATATCAAAATTTATTAATAAAACATGATCTGAAATAATTAACCCAAAGTTAGGGATTACAAAATAACAATATTTAAGTAAATTTTGTATAATTTATAACAAATGTAAAACATGAAAACTAATAATAAATAGATTTTAAAACTGAAAAAAATGAAGCTTATAAGGGGCACAACCAGTGTGACAGCCTTAAAAAGGCGATTTTAGGAATTAAAATAAAAAAACTCATGTATGAATTATTTAAAAATTTTAAGGGCATATTATCATACATATTTCAAGAATATTCAGTAAAATTTTTGAAGAAAAAAATAAATATTTCACGAGCTACACGCAATCTCCGACGACGCTAAAAAAAAAAGGTCCTTCACTTCTGGAGTGATTCTGGCCTTCTCCATGGATGAAACGGAAAAAAAAATTCTGGTTAAACTAGAAGATAATTGTCCGTACGATGGACCTACGGTCGAAAAAAAATATCAAAAATTGCCGAAATGGCGGCGTTTTTAAAATAAAAAGTCGAATTTTACTCAAAATTTTAGTCGTTTTTTGCCTGCCAAAACTTGATTTTTGATCAGATCAAAAAACTGGAGAGTTATCGTATGAAGAACTATATGCAAAACATGCAGAAAAAAATTGGGTAGTGGTCGGATCATTTGTCTTCGAGTAATCACTCTAGCAAATTCGAAAAATGGTATTTCGAGAAAAACGCGTTTAAAAATAAAATGATGCTATTCTACCTACCGAGCAACTACTCTTTAAGTGGCTGTTATTCAAAAACTATTTGAGATATCGATTTGAAATTTTAATACGTTACTTTTAAAAATATAACCTATCGAAATATGAAAAAAAAAAAAATAAATAAAATCAATTTTTTGAAAATTTCACACTGACTGTGTTCCTTAAAATGCTAAAATGTAAAATAAAAATTCTCTTTTTTACTCTTCCAAGGAGTTAATCTGATATTGGTTACATGACTTATATATTTCTATAAGAAATAAAAAGTTAAAAATCAAAATTAATTATTTTTCAGCCTAATGCATGCATTCCAAATTTTGTCACAACCAGCTATTATACACTGATAGAAGGATTTGTTTATAGTTAAAAATATTTGTTAATATTTAATAAATCATTTATTAGAGACCACTTTTTAGTATTAAATAAATATTTCTTAGTATTTAAAAAGATTTATTAACATTTAATAAATGAATATCAGATTTATTAAATACAAATAAATTATTTTAAATATTAAGAAATATTTATTTAATACTAAAAAGTGGTCTCTAATAAATTATTTATTAAATATTAACAAATATTTTTAACTATAAACAAATCCTTCTATCAGTGTATGAACATTCCTTTATTGTTTCAACTATTCGTCTGTGGAAAGATTTACCAACTGAAGTTGTAAATTCTCAGTCTAGAAATTTTTAAAAACAAAATTTTTGACTATATGCTAGAACTTGAACTAAAAGATCATTAATTTCTCATTATCTTTCAACAATTTCTTTCAAACTACTTTAGTTATGACAAATTAAATTTCAAACTTATCAAACTGTTATGTATTATTTAAAATATCCCAGTTGTTAAATTGCTAAATTGTTTAATTAATTAAGTTATTGTATCTCTAACTATGTAAAAATTTTATTGCTCACTAAATTTCCTACGTGATACTATGTTACTATGTTGTACAAAATATTTTTTGTATACAACTTGCCATTCGACATTTGCCTCGGCATATTTTGTCAAATAAATAAATAAATAAAAAATGATATGACCATTTATAACCAGATCAGGCCATATTAGAAAATTTTCTCACAGGTTATTCCTATAGAAATATTCGAATTGGAAACAGTTTAAAAAAACCATTAACTCTGATTGTTTGATATCTAATCCGATAGTCATAAATTCAACAAGAAATCAAAGGCCGCTTTCAAAGTGTTCATAAATTATGAGTGATAAAACAAAATATCGACTAAAAAATTTTTATGTCTGGAACTGAAACTATTAATTTGACTCTTTTTGTGTCAACAGCTGAAATGTGGAGCTTAACAAAAACTATAATTCTGTTTTATTTTTTTCTTTTAAAATATTTTCCAACGAATAGTTAATGAATTATTAATAATATCATTTTGCGCTGAATTTTTTTTTTTGACAAATGACCTAAAAATTATTATTAATAAAGAAAATAAAAATAATAATTTTAAGAATTTTATTTAAATTGCATTTATATAATTAATACAACAAAATCGTCTATTTAAAATAAATTGATAAAAAACACTTCTGATTAAATAACACTCATTTACAAAATTAAACACAGATGGTCCTTAAAAATGCTTAGACAAAATTTTGCAATAACGATGTATTGATAACCATCGAACATCGGCGCACAGTACGTATCATATGTCTCGTCGGTATATTGATAAGCGTCTGTGAATAATATTAAGATAATCATTGACTTAATGTCCATGTCTAGCGAATAGTAATAAAATAGACGAGAAAAATAGTGAGTAATTAAATCTTTTTGAAAATGTTATTTGTGCGCAACATTATGATGCGAAATAAATTAAAAATATCAACAATCAATGCGTTACTTAATACAACAATTTTTTTGTTCATTAAAAAAATAATAGTACACATTTTATTCAAATTTATCGTGAGTCATTAAGTAATTAATTAATAACAATGAGCAAGTTATCAATAGCGAGTCAATGACCTTTGTATATTCTTATAAGAATTCAACGAGTCACTTGCGATACGCGCACTTTTTTTCTTCTTTTCATAGAAGTGACAATTCGATTGCTGACTTTCAAGTTATCAAGTTTCGATAACGATGCTTACACTACTTCCGACTACGTTGTCGCCGAAATCTGCAAAGTAAACAAATTTATCTGCAAGCTATTTATATTAACTTTTATCGTTTTATTTTTTATTTAATTACACCCTTTAAGATAATTAATGGCTTTATTAAGTCTCTCATCGGAAAATTATTAAAAAAGTTTTCTTCTCTCACTCTTTATTGCTTCTGATTGATTTATTTATTTAAAATTATTGGTAAACAAGCCTGAAAATTCAAAACGATTAATAATTATGTTGGACAAAAAAAATTTTTTTGAATTAAAAGATTTATAATTTTATTGAAGATTACTTTTATCTTTCTAAATATTTTTGAAAATTGCAAATATTTTTACTTAAATTATTTCAAGTGTTAATTGTTTTATTTTAACAATTATGACTAAAAATAGCTTATTAATTACATTAGAAATATCTTTTCGAGAAATTCCATGTTTTTTATCTAAAGTAAAAGAAAGTATTAATTAACAATGAATAAAAACAAATTTCTTTCATATCTTGAATAACTAATTTCAATATTCAATTATTTTTATTTGACTACTGACATGTGAAAAACAAAATATTTTTATTAATTTGTGTACAAAAGTTCAAAATTAAAAAATAATTTTTTGTACTAAAAATAAAAAAATATTTTTTAACGAAAACATATTTAATTTTAAAAAATTATTTAAGTTATCAAAAATTTCTTTAATTAAAAACAAACTCTTACATAAAATGATCATAACTTGGATTTACCTTTAGTGTATTAAAAACATTGACAAATTTATTTTAATGAATACACATAATCTAAATATACATACATATACGTATAACATTACTGAAAGATTCACACTACCTACGCTAATCTTGACAGACGCAAGATATTAGTTTCAATCGCTCTTGTTCATGCATTCTAGTAGGATAATCTACTTGTACTTCGTATCATACTAATGTGTAGAACAAGTAAGTAAATCTATCCTTCGTACTACTTTTATATACATTGCATATATATAATATAAATATATATCTATACATGTGTACGTCTATATAAATTGGTCTCATATTTACAGTTTAAATAGTATATTTATATTTACACAGTTGTAAAGTTGTAGTATCTACTATAACAGTACGAAGACAAGGAAAAATTTAATAAAACAAATAAAATTATTACAAAATATTTTTTTATTCAAGATAATAAAGACTACTTTATCACAAGTGATATAAACTTTCGTATACATTATTTTAATTGTTAACCTCATTTTGAAGCTTAAAAAAACATAGCATCATTATAAAACAAAAAAGATGAGAAATGAAAAATGACAGTTGTCATTTCTTATGTTGTTTTTATTATTATTATTATATTTTTTTTTTTTTTTCAAGATACAAATTACTACGAGTTCACCGAAATATACAAGATGCTTTATTGATACTTTAACAACTTTTATACTTATGTACGAATATACGTATAATTATGTAAATGTGTGTACCATTTAACACACATATTATACTCCTACGATGCGTTTTGTACGACCTTGTAGTACGCCTATAGCTGCACGCGTTTTAACATTCTATCACAACGACTTTTCTGCATTTAACAAGTGCTCCCTAATGTTGCACCTACGCTAGTCAATTGCGATTTATTGAATTTCTAAATTTTTTTTTTTTTATTACTCAAAAAAATCTTTAGCGTAAATTTTAGAGGCTATCTAATCAATTTATAAATATTAACTTTCTAAATTAGTAAACTTATTGGAAGCAAAGGACATCTTGAAAAAATATAGAGACCAAATCAGAAAACAAACCTGGATCTTCTAATTTCACGTCATATGCTCCACCACTTAAACTCGGAGATTCAACTTCAATAATCGGAAATTTGTTTTAAATTCACACAGCAAAAAATTTTTCGTCATTGTGTAGAGTGTTAAAATTTGTGTGTAGAATATAACACAGTAAAAAACATGTATTTGAATCAAGAAAATAATTTTGAAGAACTTCATCTTCTCGATTTGAATAGGAAAATTCTTAAAATAAGAAATTCTTCTTGGTTTAAGTAAATTTTACTTGATTTAAAAATTTTTCGTTTAGCGTAAATTAACGCTATTATAAAAAACATTAACTCTATTACTGAATAACTTAAAAAATATGTTAAAATATGTTAAAAAATAAAGTAAAAAAAAAGAAAATTCATTATTGTCAATTTTGTCCATAATTTTGTTTCAGCATCATCTGAAATATAATGTTAAAGCATAAAAAATTATCAATTATATTTAAATGTAAAGAACTGATCAAATGTACTGCTTTATAAATTATTATTAAATGATACCGAGTTAAGTCAAATAACTAAGGCACCCACGGGTAATAAGGCCTAAGTTATAGAAATGCTATTTAAAATAACCGCTTCCACTAAAGACTTCTCTAGCAGAAGCGTCTAGCATAGAAATATCGCAATAAGTTTATAGGGTCCCGATAAAACGTTCCTTGTCTTCTATATTTCATTATCCGTCATGTGCCAAAGTAGCGCAGAAGAATTTCTAAAAAACGATTTGAGTAAATGGTAAACATTTTTTATAATTTTATATTTAATAATTTAAAATCATTGTTCTAATTTTTATCAACATCTTTTAAAGTATTGTTGATCAATTTAAGTGATGATTGATCTCTAATATCTCTTAATCTCTGAGCTTAAAGAGAACTTGATTCCCGGCTTCACTGATTACGATTCAAATCATTAAAATATATATTTCTTTTGATTGTAAAAAACTGTTTATATTTTCCTAAATTTTCGGATTGTTTTTAAATTTTTTATTAGCAAAATCTCAATATTGTTACAATACCTATTTAGAAATGTTTATACTCTTACATGTCCTTTATATTCTTATATTTTTATATTTTTGCCATTCGGCCATTGCCTTGGCATACAAATTAAATAAATAATAAATAATAATACTAATTTTATCAAGTATAGTATAACTATTTCCAGTATGTATAACCCGCAGGCCTTATTATCCTACCGTAGTAAAATAAGGCCTATTCGCAAGGTTTTTCAAAAAATTTAATTTTGTGTTTGTTTACGGTGAAAATTACCATTACTCCATTATATTTTATGGATAATGTATTAATTTAAAAATTAATGATACATTGCAATAATTAAATGCAATATTTTCGATTTTTTTCAAAATCTCCCTTAGCTAGGCCTTATTACCCGCCGGTACCTTATTAACAGTAATGTTCATGTTTTTTTAACGACATAAGTCTATAAGGATAAAAATAAATTAAAAGGGTTTTTCCATAATTTACCGTGATTTTAAGTTTTATATATTTCATACATTGTCTTTCAAAACAAAAAATTTCAGCTTATCTTGATGTAGTTTTCAATTCTGTTAAATAACATAAAATGTAGAAAATTGCAGAAACTTTGCAGTATGAGTCTTGCAATTACATTGATTAATTATAATCAGAATGTAGTGGAGAATGTTTATTTGAAAAATTTATATAATTCTATCTTTTAATTTATGCATAATGATTTTTTACAGCCTTCAGAATATAATCTTCATGAAATAAAAAGTATTTTCAGTGTATTAAGATTATAAATCGCCCGGAAATCGTTCAGGTCAAATAAAGGCGAAAGACGTATGTAGTGATAGTGATAAGCACGCACCAGATTATGTACACTTATCATTATTATTTGTTTTAAATGATTTAAAACGAGCAAGTCTTATTCCTCAATACTATATTAACTTCTTAAATAAAAGTAATTGAGAATATAAAATTAATTAGTAAGAAAAAAAAATTAAGAGCATTTTATTATTAAAAAAAAAAAAAATAAATAAACTTTCTTCGTCTTGGTTTTATAAAAATACAGTAGTTCTCTATTTCGTATGACTGCGCATAATAAAATGGTAAAGAAATTTCGAAATTTGGCCCACTACGCCTAATTCACTCTAATGCTATACGAGATACGCTTTCGCTTAAAAACTGCCTAATTTCTTAACTTTTACTTATTACGCTTTCATTTTCACTTTCATGACGGTCAAACAAGCATATTATTAACCACATTAACCCGTCAGACTAAAAAATTTATTATAATCACTCTGTCGGTAAAAACCAATATATTTAGTTGATTTTACTATTATTCAGTTGGCGGAAAATCTTTTGATAAATTATAGTATACTTTAAGGGGGATAGCCACTGTAAAATTTCGGAAAAAAAATTTTTTTTTTTTTTTCATTAAACTGAAGTTTATATATTCAAAATTATGTATTTCAAATTTTATAGAAAAATTCCGAATAGTTTTCGAGTTATAGTCATTTTTATAAGAGCGCGTCGATTGACCGTTTTACGCGCGGCGCTTCGACGAAAACGTCGCCTGCTCGCTCCGTCTTTGATTCGTACGGGTTGGCGATTGTTTTCCCTCACGATTGTCAACCGTTACAATTATTTGACTTTTAACGTATATTTTTTCTTATTGTTGAGATACTGTACCTCATAGTTTAGTTGTTTTGTATGAATACACACTCGTTCTTTAATTTATTGAGTTTCTTAGTGTACTCGTTATTGTTTACTTACTTATTTTTTTAAATCTTCTGATCTTTTTTTTTTGTTTATTTAACAAAAAAATTTGTTAAATAATGGATCGTAAACAAAGTAAAGTTATTAAAAACGAAAGAAAACTGCCAAACGACAGGAAAAATTTAATCGACCGCTCAACAGATATGAAACTGAAAAAATACTGGCTCTCAACGACGTGATAGTGCTTCCAAGAGGAAATTATCACAAAATCTGATTGTACAATTGATTCGAGTATTAGCTACAAAATTATAAATTTTTTTCGATATTTAATTTACTAAGTGGCTGTGTATCGTGTAAAAAGTGTGGTGGTGATGTAAACTTTACTGAGACAAGTATTCGAGGATTAGGTTTTAAACTAGTTGTGAATTGCAAAAATGTGATCCAGTTTTGATAAATTCATGTCCACTCATCAAGAATGCGTATGAAATTAATCGCCGTTTCATCTTTGCAATGCGGATAATTAGTATTGGGTTATCTGGAGCTGAAAGATTTTGTGCTTTCATGGATTTACCACGACCAATGTTCCATAGCTTTTACGATCGTCTGGTCACACAAATCAGAAATGCAGCTAGAAACTGTTGTGATTTAGTGTTGAAAAAAGCTGCTAAAGAAGAAATCCAAGAAACCTGCAAGCATTTAAAATCCAATGACATTCCTGGAATTTCTGTCTCCGGTGACGGTAGTTGGAAGAAAAGAGGGTTTAAATCTTCATTTGGTATATCTTCTCTAATTGGTTACTTCACTGGCAAAATCGTAGATGTAAGTATGAAATCCAGTTATTGTAAGATGTGTGCGCTAATGAGCTCAAAAAAGGAACAGCTGAATACGATCAATTTATGCAAGACCATGCTCTAGACTGTCCAATAAACCATGAAAATTCTTCTGGACAAATGGAGGTAGATGGAATAAAAGAGATGTTTATGCGATCAGAGTTATTACATAACGTTAAGTATGTAAACTATATAGGTGATGGTGACACTAAAACGTATAAAAATATTTGTGATGCTAAACCGTATGGGGACATGGTGAAGATAAAAAAAAGGAATGTATTAATCACGTGCAAAAACGAATGGGCAGTCGACTAAGGGCTTTGAAGAAGCAACGAACTAACAAGAAGACAAAAACAGGAAAAGAAGAAAATACACAGAAAAGTTTAGGTGGGAAAGGTCGATTAACGGACAAAGCAATTAATGAATTTACAAAGTATTATGGTTTAGCAATCAGACGTCATTCTAATGATGTTGATGAGATGTATAATGCTATTTGGCAAACATTTTATCACAAGTTTTCATCACCCGAAGATCCGCAGCATTTTCTTTGTCCTGAAGGTACAAATTCGTGGTGTCAATTTCAAAAAGCTGTGGCAACAAATACTTTGGACTCATTAGTTGAAAAACCACCACTTCCTGCAGATATTGCGGAAGCTTTAATACCGATTTATGAAGATCTATCGAATCCAGAGTTATTGGAACGATGTGTCGGTGGGTTTACACAAAATAATAATGAAAGCTTCAATGCATTAGTGTGGCAGCTCGCCCCAAAAACAAATTCTTCTTATTCCCTTATTGTTGAAATAGCTTTATATATTTCAACAATTACATTCAATGATGGGGCTCTAGCAACTCTGAAGATATTAGAGAATCTCGATGTTAAAGTAGGACCAACACTCTACTCATACTGCGCTGAGCGCGACGCTACTCGGGTTAAAGCTGCTGAAAGCCGCATGGAAACGGCCAGTAAAAAAATAAAAAAGTCAAGGTCAATACTAAAGATAAGGAGGAAGAACCCTCATATGGCCCAGGACTTGATAGTTTGATGTGAGTATGAATATTTTGTGAAAGACTAGATTTTAAAGTTGCGAGAATCTTCTTAAAACTTTACTCGCGTTTTTCTCAAAACGACTTTTTCAAACTTTCCGGTACTGTAACTTTCGTAAATATGAACCGATTCTCAATTTTTTTGTTTCCCCGTATTCGTCTACTTAGTGGCTATCGTCGCACGTAGGGGATTTTGAAAATTTTAATTTTTAAGATTTTTTAAGGCTGTTTGAGTCCAAAAAAATGAGGAAAAAGACGAAAAAATTTTCAATATGGCGCCATTTTTTCTCAAATCAAAATTTTCAAAATCCCCTACGTGCAACGATAGCGACATTCCTATAGATTAAAATGCCGTTTGGTTTTTTTGTTTCAGATAATCCGTTTTTGAGTTACAGTACCGGCAATGGAGGGGGAAATTTTTTTGGTGCTCTACAAAAATGTTTATAACTTTGTGATAACAAAATATTTTTGAATAAAAATTTAGGAGAATTATCCTCAACATATACTTTATAAAACAAAAAAAACCCGATCCCCAAATTCCTTTATTATCCTAGTAAAAAAAATTCCCGAAAATTGCCTATTTTTTCCAGCGTCACAGTGGCTATCCCCCTTAAACTTTTACATTGTAATTAAAGAAATAAATGTGAAGGAACTGCCTTTCATTACCAGCGTAAATAATATAAAATCTAGAATTTGAAGAGATAATTAAAAATTTAAAGGTCACACTTAGTTAATAATTCAGTAATGGTGAATTAGCTATAGAAATCTGCGATAATTAATGTAATTTTAAAATGAAACCAGAATAATCATTTTTTGAATCTAGTTACTACACAGTAAAAAATTTTTCGTCATTATGTAAAGTGTTAAAATTTGTGTGGAAAATATTACACTCTAGTGTGTTAAATCATTAAATCAACACATAAGAATGTTAAATTCTACACACTAGAGTGTAATATTCTACACACAAATTTTAACACTCTACACAATGACGAAAAATTTTTTACTGTGTAGATATTAATGACAAAATATGAGTATTTATAAATTCCATTCGTATTTGCCGCTCACAAATTGACTAGTGAGAGATGTCTGTACTCCTAAAATTATTCTTAAAACTTATTGTTAATTATACTTGTTATAATTTTAAAGAAATTGTTAAGCAGCTAAATATTCATTACGAAATTATTTTATTAACAAAAAATTTTACTATTTAAATTTAAAAATAATAAAATATGTTAGGATAATTTTCTGAGAATACAATAATTTTACGGCTCAGATCACATAAGGGTGGGTAGGCTGCAGTATATGTATTTTTAAAAATTTGATTTTTCTAATTACATAAAATTTTGAATCAAATAAAATGCATTTGTGAATAAAAATAAACGACCATTCCAGAAGCTTTATAGTAGCTCGTTTGATAATTTTTCAAGAAAGTAATCTGAAAAATAAAATTTCAAAAAATACATTTATTACGACCTACCCTTGATGCTATTCATCCTGAAACTTCAGTATCGATATTTGAATAGAATACAAAATGTATAATTAAAAAAACTAGAGTCAAGTACGCGCGCAAGCGCGCGCGTGCATGTAGTAACAAATTAGATATATTTTCATGCTTAATATATATTTATTTAACCAATCACGTTACGAATAGTTTGTGCAACAACATTATATATATTTTCATATTTTTCATCTAAATTATAAGTAGTGATTACGAAGCATACAGATATCAATTTGTCCTTTCTTTAACATGTGCGAGTGAAAATAATAAACATGATATTTTTGAACGTTCTAAATTTCAGAAAAGGGTGAAGTTCTAACACTAAGCCTATTGTGTAATCGCTTTTTTATTTGAATTTTCTGCACTTATGTAAAATACTCTTAACTTTACTTGTACATTTTCTTCAACACCACCAAGTTATTTTTTATACACTTATAATAATAATAATAATTAACACGAAGAGAAATCATAACAATTACATGGCGGAATGAAGTTAAAAGCAGTCTCTGATATCTTATTTCACTGAGTCATTTTGACCAAGATTCGGTTAGATGGGAATGTCCTAAATACTTGTGTTAAGATGTTTCAGTATAGAGAGACGTATGAAAGCAGTAGAACGAGTAGAAGATCGTTATTATTATTAATATTGAGATACTATGCATAGAGAATGAGAACGTGAACAGTAAAAACAAGTGTCAACGATTATCTTAACTATTATCGAGAGGAAAAGTAACGATTGATTTTATCAAGCTCGATTGAAATGTTAATAAGTTTCTACTCAATTAAATTCAATAATAACTTACTAAAAATATTCGAGAAATCAAATTTGAATGAAATAATTTCCGATATTTTTATCTTCACCCTAAAATTATGAATACATAAAATAGTTTACTTTCTTAAGTATATATTTGTTTTGTTACCTGAAGGCTCAATATTTAAATAGTCATTTATATTTAACTTCAAACAAAAAATCACAGAGCTCATCAAATAGGATAAAGAAAAGATTCCACCTAAGAGGATTTTGATGTGTCATACTGGTAATAGAAGGTCAATTGTCTTTTCCTTCACATTCTCTGTACTACTCTCAAGCATGTCTGATTACTTAGCAATATATCTTTCGTTTTTTAAGCTGTTACTATATATTACGACGAGCTCCGGTTACTAGCATAATATACAAGCACAACAACAGAGAAGATATCTGTACAAGATGCAAACTATTCGAAACAGAACAATAAAATGTTCACAACAGAATGTATATTATGCTCGTGATTGGTTTCTTTGGCATTAAAATAGGATAAATCTCGGTCTAATATAACTGTAAGGGAATGTGTCCTTGTATATATCATATTACGGAAGAGTCAGTCTAAGGTTGAAGTTATTTTGTTTAATTTGTAGCTAAATACTGCGTGTTGTTTTTTCTTCTTGCTATCTTGGAAATATATGTATCAAATTATAATTTTAGAGAGCTTTAAAAAATTAAAAACAATTTTTTTTTGTATATAAAATTGCCTGCAGTAATAAAAAAAACTTTAGTCAAGAAGATTGTTTTAAAGAAAACTAGTTTTCTTGCGTAAAAAATCCCTTGTCTTGAATCGCGTCATCTTGGCTTAAAAAACCAATATCTTCAATCGATAACTATTGTGTTATCAAAATTCGTGATCCAAAAACAATTCTTAAAAATTAAGGTAGTTCCTCCGTGCTATAGTGCAGAGAATATTTACAATTGTCAGAAGGTTGACATAAAGCGCTACTTTTTTTTTTTATAATTAATCGAAAAAATATTCTTTGCCATTCTGCTTTTTTTTTTTTTTTTTTTTTTTTTTCAATTCTGTAGAGGAATTTTTTTGATATAACTAAGATATGTAAATAATATAAAAATATTTGGGTAGTCAGAGTTTTATATGCTTCATATAATAAGTAAGCCTGAAAATCGCGAATTTTGTTATTAAATATCTTGCTTTCTGAACAGTCAAAAATTCTGAAACTTTGAGATTTTTTTAGTATACGTTATTCTTCAACCATAAAAAAAAAATTTGCAAAATCTGTCAAAAGGTGGTTTCAGAGAAGAACTACCTCAACAATAATTTCATATTCTTCTAAGAGCTTTATGCTTTTAATTCAGAAATAAGTCTCTACATTCAACACAGCAAATCTTTTTTAAGAAAGAAATTTTTACTAAAATTTCCCGTGAAAGATATTTAAGACTTTCTTTTTTACATAGCAAGTAGCAATTTTTAGTTCTAACGGTATTTTTTTAATATATCGGTAATATCTAGTCCCTATGTTACTGGGCTGAGAAGAAAAAATTAACTTAATTTGAGGAAAAATTCCTGATCCAAAAGAATTATTTTGAAGAATTTAATCGTCTTGATGTAAGTAGAAAAATTCTTGAAATGAGAAATTTTTCCTAATTCAAATGAATTTTATATGATTGAAAAATTTTTCTTCTTGATTCAAGACGATAAAATTCTTCGAGATGATTTTCTTGGATTAATAATTTTTTTCTTACGTCAAATTAATAATTTTTTATTTTTTTTTTTTTTTTTCAATAAAGGTCTCTTGATTCAAATAATAGAAATCCTAAGGAAAAATGTTTCTATATCTTGTTTGAAAACTCTAAAATGCTTTCGTGAAAGTAAATTTCTTCTAAAAATCACTTTGTTTATTGAAACGTTTAAATTTATCGACTAAAGAGTTGATTCCTTCAAAAAAAAAAAAAAAAAAAAAAAAATGAACATTCTAAATAAATTTTTCTTGAATCAAGTAGTTTTCTCTAATGCATTAATATCAAATTATAATTCCATGGAGTTGTTGGTACGTCAAAAATTTTTTTCTGAGTAAGCAATCATCAATTACTTTCAAGTTATTAAGTCTCGATCTTAAATTAACATGTTTGGAGTGTTTAAACAGTCATTGCTACTGATAATTTAAATGTATGTAAAATATAACAGTTTTACGGATTCATTTAGACAATTTAAATATCTATTTCAGGAGTTACCTGACCCGAAAAAAACACCGCTCCCATAATAATATCATGTTTTGTACAAAATATTGAATTAAATCAACTGCCTCGATCAGTCTAAGATAAGCTTTCAGATTGATGTAGAAAAAAGTTTTTTGACACGATATGACTTATTACTTTGCACACATTTGCATACATATATATTGATCGAAAATATAAAAAAGAAATAAGGTATGTTTACACAAAATTCATTGTTAATTAACTTTAATGAGCTTCATATATTTTACTTAATACATTTATACTTAAATTCTAGAACCAGCAGCTTAAAATTGTAAATTTACACTAACAATCAAATGATTAAAATAAAATAACATGATTATGTTAAATATATGTTTACCATCTGTGATAAAAATTATTTTATGTATATACAATATATACATGTATTACACTTGTGTAAATACACATATCAGAAGATATTGTATGTGGTTACAGAAAACATTTTCGCGACAGTAGCAATGAACTGTCGTCAGTATGTCAAAGTAAAATATTAGATAAGAACTTAAATTTGGAAAGGAATACATAAATAAGAATGATAATAAGAATAAGAATGAGAATATAAATATGAATAACGAAATTAATGAAACACTCGTTAAATTCATATATAATATATATATCAATTGATTCTTTATATTGTAACATAATATAATATAATAGTAATACTGTTGTACTTAAACAATATGTTGTATGTAACATCATGTATGTAGTAATCTCAGCATGCATATCAGTTGTATCACAGTAAATTACGCATTCACACAATGCGTATAATTGAACGGCATTGAACTGTAACCCGCATCTATGGTATATACTCGCTGGTGAGTATAGAAACCCTACTTTTACCATTTCTGCTTCGCCCTCTCGACACATTTTCAATTAATCTTTACAGTCTCTTATGTTTAATATGTTTGCGTGAACTCTTGTTCATCTACTTAAGCTAAATTCAATAATTTGCACTTCAAAAATTTCAGAATTTAGTTTTTGTGTCATAAATTAGTAAATTTATAGAAAACTAAATTGACTAAAGAAAGATAGATTGTCTTAACCCAATTAAGTCTTATTTAAAAAATTTATCCTTTTTCTTGGCTTCAAGATTCTTGGGTTAAGAGATTTATATCTTCAGTCGATAAATATTGTTACCTATAACTTACCTATAACTTACTGTCAATCTACGTCCGCAATTTGAAGCAAACTTGACGGAAAGAGTTGGCAAAGCGAGCGATTACCTATTAGTTACCTATAACTTACTCTGCAAATAGACGTCAAAACTTGCTGTACAAGTATTTCCTTCAAATTGTAGTAAAGTTGAAAGGAAATTTAACTACAAGTTTGATTGTTAACTTGTATTCAAGTTGCGGCCGTAGATTTCTGTCAATTTGCTTACAACTGTTGTTGAGTGAAGAATTACCGCCAACTTGATGTATAACTTAACCGTAACTACTGGGAGTCATCACTTACTGAGAAAGCGCTGGCTATCAAAGTAGCTTTTTGACACTTTTCAAACAAAAAATTTAACAAAAATCATTAAGAAATAGTTTAGTTTTTTCTGCTACTCTTAAAACTATTTAAAATTGTTTAAGCTTTAATATTTTTATGACTATTTGAATTGTTACATTGATAAACACTTTACTAAAATCCTTTCAAGCCAAACAAAATTTCAAAAAATCCATCAAACCAGAATGAAATTTTGCTTTTATAAATTCCGAAAACTATAAAACTTTTTTAAATTGATAATATTTTTAACTAATGTCACCGCTTATCTCAATTCAAAAGGACCAAATATGTATGTATCTTCACGGAAATAAATTTTCTTTAAAATTTACTCTTAACGAGAAAAATTACCAGACTGTATTGTAATCTTGGGATGCTAAGGCGCTGCTTTAAGATTTTCTAGTAACAGACATACTTTTTACAGTTGTGTGAGTAAAATTTTCCGGAGTCTCCGGTAAAAAAATTTTTTTAATTTTCAATGCAGCTTGTCGCACACATGGAATATAATTATTATTGGATATATTGCTATCAATGAAATATTATTATAAATTTTGGGGGATTAATTAACTAATTGCATAAAATTGTATTGTAATGAAAA
This sequence comes from Cotesia typhae, assembly GCF_013202065.1. Classification (NCBI taxonomy): domain Eukaryota; kingdom Metazoa; phylum Arthropoda; class Insecta; order Hymenoptera; family Braconidae; genus Cotesia; species Cotesia typhae. The sequence continues at coordinate 4,532,044 of NW_027423756.1, read as the reverse complement.
TAGTATAAAGTTTGTTAGAATTAACTGTGATTCAGCGTCAACCCAGGTCAAAAAAAATTGTAAATTTGACTTGATTTAACTTAATTTCCTTTGAAGTCGTCGATATACCGACAACTGACTGATCAGTAATCACTGACATGTGAAGTTTTGTAGACAGCTGAGAAGTCTAGAGCGATTACAGCGCCGCCTCAAAGTCGGCGGATAGTATCGTTTCTTAGATTTTTTACCGGAGACTCCGGTAAATTTTATAGTAGTTTCAGTAAAATTTTTTGATTTTACGGTAATTTTTAAGATTAAATTTTATTATTTTTTACCAGTATACTACAGTGAAAATTAATGGTACTTTTCTGTATTTTTTACCTTGTATTTGTGAATAATTGTTGAAAGAATTGTAATTAAATCAGGAATTGCTGAATGTCCCACGATTACTGTGATTCTCACGATTATTTTTAAAGAAAATTTCTTTCCGTGTTTTTCAAAAATAATAACATACTCCGTTGGAAAATAAAATTCTTGAATGAAAAATATTATTGATAAAAAAGTAAAATTCTTTTTAAGAGACGAAATAATTTTTACAATACACTCAAAAAACTTAAACTCACTTTTCATTGCAGTTAACAAATACTAAAATTCACCGAGTACAAATTTAAGTATTCATCACATTATTAATCATTGTTATCAAACTAAAACGTATCACTTATTAATTGAAAGTTGTACTTTGGACCAATCCAGTTTTTTTCAAACTTATGAGAGAATTAAAAAAAAACGTAGATGCTTATAACCCCATCGACCTTCTGAAGATCCAGATGAGGTCATCTTAACATTATTATCGTTTTGTTTCTTTTTTGCTCCCTTTATCCTTATATTCAATATAATTGATAACTAGCTTGCAACTGATACATATTTACACGTAATACACAAATCAATAAATAATAGCGTAGTTGTTATTAATAATCATTAAGTAGAATTAAATAGTATCTGTACTTAATAATCTCGTTGTAACGATTCGTTCTCTGACGTTGATCACGTTAAAAGTATTGACTATTTATAATTCTCTCCACATGATAATTGTATGTAAATAATAATAACAACATTACTACTACTATTTTCATTATTAGTTTTATTGTTATTGTCATTTAATATTATTAATATGACGAAATATTTATATAGCTATTCATTATTGCTATTATTATTATTATTATTATAATTTTTTATAAGCAAAATCATAAAATAATGTAAACTAATAACATAAATAACGAAAAAAAAAGTAATAATATTAATAAGTATTAATGTAAAATGTTTTACAGTTAGTTATAGTTTGCAACGATAATTCTAATCCAGAGTTAAAATAGCGTGTGGCTTTCTTGGAGCGCAGTGACCTGATTTCTTGAGCGCGAGAGTAAGAGTATTTTCCGAGTAAGTGAAAGAGAAAGAGAGATCGAGTTTTTAAGAGAGAGAAAGGAAGGGAAGACTAGAGACTAGTTTAGCCACGTAATACCCGTCACGGTAATAGTGCCTTCGATATTATAGCGTTGCTAATGTCATTCATTTATGATATAATGGAAAAGAAGGCTCGACTATAGTCTAATGCTCACTATAGGGATAATAAGACTCGTCACTCAGTGACGAAAGTCCAATTTCGCCTTCTACCATCTGCGGGAAACCACATCCGGAGCACTCGTTCTAAATATCTATCTTCGTTATTAATGTCTCACGATTGATCTCCCGCCTCTTAAATTGCATTTTTAATGAATCTTTACTTAATTTAAATATTGTCTTCTCAAGCACTTTTTCGTAAGCTATTACTTGCACTTTTACATTGTAAGGATTATTTATAGATGCAATGTTCATTTACGTAGATGCAAAAACTGCGACGACACGTTATTTAGTTTAATGTAGTTCTTTTGCTTATTCGGTTATCAGCTCTTTTATTTTAGAGAATACTGTTCTGGTCAAGACAATAAAATGATCTTAACGGTTAAATTTATTGAAAATTTTACACAATTATAATTTTTAATTCTTTTCTTGAATAAAAAAAATTTAGTCCTTTAATAAAAAGTTTTATTACAGTAGAAATACATTTTCTTATGTTACGAAAATTTATGTCTCTGTCTAATTACTTTGTAATTTTCGAGCGATTTAAAATTTTTTTTCTGCCTAAGAAACCCGATTTTATTTAAAAATCTTTCAGTAATTATTAAATGGGTCGATCTGAAAGTGCAACATGGATGTAAATACTTGAGTGTGATGATAAAATAATATTTACTAATGATTCTTGTTGACATGAACAAAAATATTTATCAAAACACGTTTATATCCTATCTCTAATTCATATTGTCTTTTTTGGCTGAAGCCGTTATAAACAGTGATTTCACTAAAGCAAGTAAAAAACCAATTTTTGTACCAATTAAGACTCAAAAGAAACTAGAAATTAACAATGATAAAACATCATTCATAGTCAAATCAGGAGTAAAATTAACTTTTTTAAATTAAACACATGTTCAGCCTCCAACGGCTAAGAAAAAAAAATATTGACTGTTTAAATACTGCAAACCCTAACAAACTAGGCTAGCATCAAAAAACAATATTTAACGTTCGATAATTGTATTTTCAACAATTGCGTTTTTAGCGTCACCAAATATAACTGTGGTAAGGAAGATATTCCTTAAAGTGAGACGAGAATAATCTCAATGTGAAACTATTAACTAATTGAAATCTATGATTGTATTATGTTATTATTTATACAATTTAAAGATTGTGTTATTGATAAAGTTTAATTATAATATTATTAATATAGAATTTGCAATATCATGCCAAAGTTACTGACAACTTATGTTATGAATATTGTAAATACAATAATAAAGTTTTATTTGAATGTGAATTTTAACGATTGTTTACTTTCAATTATATTACCGTCCTTCGTGGAATATAATTTTTATTAATTTTTGATGCGCGTCCCGACCAACAAAACCTCGGCTTCGCCTCGGTTTTGCAAAATACGCACGAACTGTACACGGAAAAAAAAGTGGCCTTAAAATCTCATTAAACGATACAAAAATTGTATCACCCGTGAAGTGAACAGAGGTAAACCTAAATTTACATCACTCGGTGATACAATTTTTGTATCTAATGTATTTTAAATGGGACTAATTTAACGGTAATGTACGTACTCTTAAACCTTGAAATAAATTTTTCAAGAGAATATTCGTTTAGCATTGAACATCAAAATCATCAGCCTTGTTATTTTCATGTTTTCTTATAACAAATTCTTAATAAATAAAAAAATACACACGACACAAAGCATCAACAACAGATATAACCTATACAATATTCAGGCGCATGCGTGTAGCGCACGCATAATTTACTTCACTGTAATGTGAAATCTACATCACGGTGATACAATATTTGTATCACCTCCAACTAAAACTAACGCCACTCGTACAATCGGATTTTTACATCATTAGTGATGGAATTTTTAAATCTTTTTTTTTCGTTTACGCGTACACGATTAACCTTATTGTTGAACGTAATTTCAGTAGAGGATCAAGGACAATAGTATACGACCCACGGCCAAAAAGTTAGATACCCTGACGTAGCGATTAATGGCCGAGGCGAAGCCTGGATACGCCAGGAAATCCAACTTTCTGGTCTAGAGACGTAATATACTAATTTCTCAGCGTGGAGAAATGTTAACTTAATTAAGATAATAATTAATGCTTTATATTTTAGAAAATCTGAACATGAGTGCTAAAAGATTAAGCCGTTTAATTAGAATGATAATCACAATCACCAATCAAAGGATGTATGTTTACACACAGAAAGAAAGAAAGTCTTGAGTCAAGCGTAAATTTTCTTAAATCAGAAATCTTAAGGAAGATTGAAAATTTTTTTGAATAAAGTTAAAATTTCTTGAACGAAGTTGACTTTTTTTAAGCCAAGAAAATTTCTTCTTGCTCCAAAATAACTTCGGTCTTCCTTACAATTTTCTTGGTTTAAGAAAATTTTTTTTTCTGTGCCCATATATAAAACAACTTGTACAAATAATTAACTAACTTTGTGTATAAATAATAAAATTATATGTCGTAAAGTAAAACATTCAATAAAATTATCTTAATCTAAAAATTAAAACTCAAGTTAACAGAGAGTATCTTACCTCAAAAGGTAAATGCGTCGTACATAAGTTACCGTTGTATTTTGAAATTTATCAAAAACAAATTCTAAACCGGATCTCATTGGCTATACCCTCGTTTTTTGTTAAATAAATAACAACTCACAAAGTACAGCAGGTGAAATAGTAGGAGGTTCTTTTGAGTTTTCCGCTCGTCCCTAATGAATAAATCTTTACCATACCTACTGTACACATTTATAAAGCCGTAAAGTAACATAATAAAGGAAGTAACACGTAAATAAATAGATAAATGCCTGTTAAACAGCGCACGCGCTCTTACATCGAAATATATTACACATCGTCTTAAACAAGGCTTAATTTGAGGAAAACATTGTATTACTATGTTACTACTGCTGTGAATTAGTTGCATTTAAGTTTAGCACAAACCTTCAGAAGCGTAGAAACAATTAATTAATAATTATGCTTTTATTCAAAGAAAAGAAACTATTATTTTTTTGTCTTATAAGTGGTAAAAAAAATTACAATTAATCAAAGTGGTTGAAAAATTCAAAGAATTTAAAAATAAACCACTCATATTGAATGTGATTACTGATTAAACTGGAATAAATGAGGCTTTAATAAAAAACATTTATTCTTACATTACAGTAGAGAATAAATCGGTCTCATTTGAATTCTCGCGGTTATTATGCGTATAACTCGAATGCGACTAGACCGGCATGACAATAGACGATGTAACAACCGGGGATCGAATTCTTTTTAACTACAATACTGTTTGCGACGCGTTACAGGAAAGTGAAACTCTCGGAAACTAGGTCACACCCACACCAGAAACGCCGTACTTCAACCTGAAAGTTTAAATGTAACTCACTGATTTTAGGCACTTTACTCTTGTACTATACGTAAACATAAATTACTAATGTAAAGCAGAGTTTTTTTTTTTTCAATAAATTTTTAAATATTCTAAAAGTGTTGTTTTTTAGTCTAGATTTTTATAAAAGATCTGTTATAAAATACTTGAAATAAAAACATGTTCAAAAGAAATTAACACATTTTTTCGTTGTCTAACTTTGACTTTTAGGCACTTCTTACAAAAAATATTGAAGTTGAGAAAGGATAATCTGTGATTGTACATTCTCTTACTTACATTTCTCGAGTTTCGTGAACCGCCAGACGAGATTAGAGAGGTTTTTTTTTCTTTTAAAATAACTTTAAAAAATTCTATGAAAAACAGTTTTCATCAAACTTTTCAATTCGAGAAGATAACAATTATTTTTTTTAATCACAAATTTTTTTTTTTTATCAACATTTTTTCATTTATTAATTTTGTAAACAAATCGAAAACTAAGTTGATTAACATTTTAAGGAATCCAAGAAAAAAACTTCAAGAACTTATGATTTAATTATTTAAAAAAACGCATTGAATAAATCGATCAAGTGTATATATAAAGTATTATTTTTCCGCAAAAAAATGCGTTACATTGTGCAAAAGACTCAATAAAATTAAATGAAACATAATATATAATAAAAAGAGGAAAATAAATAGTATTTATACATGTACGTAAGAAGGTGTTTTGTACCTTGAATCTGCATGCATGCTTACCTCTTATCAACCTTAATTTCTTATATAACGCAATATATTTAAAATGATTTAGATGAATTTATAGATTATAAAACGTATTTATTCTTCTCAGTTAATTGCAGTAAAAGTTTTAACCCGTAAAATAACAGCATATTATATGTAATATTGTAGAATTAACAAAACGATTTGGATGTAATTATAAAAATTAAAGTAAAAGTCTTAAAATATAACATGTGATTGGTAAAGGTCATCAATTCAATGACTGGGTAATTTATTCTGAGATATAGATTATGCGTGTTGTGTATAACGCATAACACTTTATTTAAATAGTAATTCACGACGCAATCTCGATCAAGTTGATCGTTAGTTCGCGAGAATGATTGGAAGGAAATTACATATTGTCATATGGACATAATGATCATGCTTTAAGTGATTTATTAATGAATGGATCAACTTTTAGTAGTAATAAATTATTTTATAAACAATTTATTATTGTTATTATTATAATTTGTTTTTATTTGTATTATATTTTAGACATTTTACTATTGTACACAGAAAAAAAAATTAACTTGAATTAAGTAAATAATTTTGAAGAATTTCACGTTTTTGATTTGAGTAGAAAAATCCTTAAACTAAGAAACTTTTTTTGGTTCAAGTAAATTTTACTTGATTAAAGAATTTTCCGTCTGGATCCAAGTAATGAAACTCTTTAAAATTATTTTCTTGGTTTAAGAATTTTTCTCTTAATTTAAGTTAATTTTTTTTTCTGTGTACTAAATAGTAAAATGCACATAACCTGTGGTGTGGTCCTGATAAGTTAAGTAGTTAGGTGTCATTAAGGCCAGTATGTAACAAATTACGCAAATAAACTCGCACGTTCCAAATACGATTAGTACAATGATTATATTTTCTCATGTACATATTGTTAAAATCATTTACACTAATTATTAAACCTAAATTCATCAATTGTATTATAATTTTATTTACTCTATAATTAACAAGTAAAAATCACTTTTTACTGATTTACTGATAAACAATAGTTCATATTCGAGAAAAGTGAAATTTTTCTACAAATTTTTATTATTATTTTTTGTCCTCTATTTGTACAAAAAAATAATACCTTATAAAATAGTCTATTCACATTTTTTCATGATGATTATAAATAGATTAATAATTACTATTGCTATTGTGTTAATTGTTTTTTAAGTGTTTTTTTATTATTTTTTTTTTTCCAAATCAAACATAATTTATTGACCTGTCGATTTTATTACTTTTATCTTTATACTGCAAAAAATAAAAATATTCTACTTCAAAATAATTTGTACATATTTTTTTAAGGCATGATATATTTTGACTTTAAAAATGTAAGGATATATAACGATTTTACATCTATGTATAAAACTCTATTAAATATTATACTTGAATGAATTAACTATAGATATAAAAAAAATATATCAACTTCGATCTAATCAGATATCGTAACAGTGAACTCATTTATTTATTCGCCAGAAACATTACAAACTTATAAATAAACTAATTTACAAATTAACGATCGCTATGAATAATCCGTTGAGTAACTTTCTTATTTATTAGATATTTCTTAGTTAAACATTTAAATATCGATAGCCATGGCAAAAAGCTTGTATGGTCTAATATGATCATATATAATGTGATTTTTTTATTCCAGAAAGAAACAACGAAATCCATGCATTACTTAAAAAAATAGTGTAAAAAAATAATTAAAAAAAAAACTAACTTTCAAATTTCTTAATCGATTCATTTTCAAGATCTTATCACGTTTCGTATAAAAAAAACTGCGTCGAATGGCGCAAGCTCCGTCAAATCATTTGAATTAATCAAGAGATGTTGTTAACCAAAACTGCTCATCCAATTTTTTATACTACTAGAAAATCAAACGCACTTTGCAGGCTTCTTTTACCTCCAATTGTACCTTGTCTATCGATAAAAAAAAGGCTTGGATTATATTGCAACAAGACACTTAATTTGAAAATAATAACAACTAATAATAATTTAATTACTTTTATTTTATTTTATTTAAATAAACAAACCCAACAGCCTAGGTCATTAACAGGGTTAATAATAATACATTGGTTAGTATATAAAAAAAATTTTTTTTTTGAGATGACAAGATGACTTACAGCTAGCATAATGATTTCATAAATAATTTTATCACAAATCAAAGCTATTGGCAATAAAAATTGTATATAATTTGAATAAACAACGATATCGTTCACAAATTGTATAATTCGATAATTTATCTTATTTTCATCTGCAATATTGTAAATTCTAAAGAACCTAGTTACTTTATAATAAATAATGTTTCTGAAGCATAAATATTTAGTTGTTGCAGCTTAATTTTGTGCTATGAAGACTACATGAAAATCATGTTGCTGCCACATGATTTTTCTCATGTTATCCCAACATGACTGTCATGTAACCGAAACATGAAAAATCATGTGACTGCAACATGATTTCATCATGTTCATTTACAAAGACTGCATCATGTTGCATTTACTATTTTTTTTTTTTTTTCGTGTATAGTAACCGTTGCCAAAGTGGTCACCATAGCAATGAAAAGCGACAACAATGAAAACGTTACACCAACTTTTTAATAAAGGATTTTAAATATTTTTAATAATTAGTAAGCTTTTTAAGAATAACTTATCTTTCTTTTAAAAAGCTGTAAAATTTGTACGAAATAAAATCCCAAATATTGATTTCTACAGTTTTTAATAAAAATTAACACCTTTGAAATGTACTTCTTATAGAATTTGTGAAAATGTTCAGTTTTCAAGCTGTAATTTTTTCAATTTTTTACTCGGGACCTTCAACTTCTATAAATTATAGATCAAACTGTAAATTTTCAATTGTCCGTTTTTCCATGACACATTATTAATCAGGAACTATAAATCTACAATGCTACTACTTTATATCATTCATTTTATACTCAGTAAAAAATTTTGCGTCATTGAGTCAAAAAATTTTATGTTAAATATTCAACACTTTTATGTGTAAATTTAACATTCATTGTGTTAAATTAACACAAAAAAGTGTTAAATATTTAATATAAAAATTTTTAACACAAAATTTTTTGACGCATTGACGCAAAATTTTTTACTGTGTATGAAAATTTTCTTTTAAGAGAAAAAATGAAATTTTTATCATCATTATTATGACAATAAAAAATGTTTGAAAGTAATAAAAAGTTTTATATATATATATATATATATATATATATATATATATATATATATATATATATTACGTTTAAAAAATATTATAAGTACAATAGTAAATTATTCAAGGTATAGGACAAGGAATATATTTGGAAGTGGTAATTTCGTGGAACGACCTGGCCGCATTCACGTATCAAGTGCATCACACTGCTAGTTTGTACACAAACATTTACCAGCAAAATGTCAACCACACACTAGTTAATAAAACCAATATAACTAAACTTCGGCAGTACTTGCTACACTTAATTATAGTATTGCGCGCTCTGTGTTTTGATAAATAAGTATATGTATATGTAAGCAACAAGTACACCGACAACTTAGCAAAATGACGTATGCATGCATGCGTACAAGAAACTTGGAACGTGCACTCGAGTGGGTGAACAGTATTTTGGCAGAGTTGGCCCTAACCCATATAATATTAACCAGAATAGAGCCTAGACAGGTAGATAAATAGATGACTTAAATATTCTTATGTATAAATACATTAATATAAATAGACACATCAATTAAAAATTTTTAAACTCACTAAAAATTAAAAGTCAACTTTTATTTATTTAAAATATAATTATCATATTAAATAATTTTTCACTGTGTTGCTAATTGGTTGAAAGTTGGACGTTTGTTTATAAAATTAATGAACAATTTTAAAATGACTGTAAAATCTTTACGAAATCCCGACCTCGTCTTGAGCTTCTAGACACTGTGGCATCAAAACTTTACATATTATTATGTCACCGTTCATTGTGATCTTGTCAAACTGATTATAAAATATTGTATCAGAATTATTTTACGTGTATAGTTGTTTTTTATTATAAATTATAACCATTATATTTTTTTATTACGTCATAAAATATTTTTAACTGTTTTTAGATAAATCAAATAAAAAAAATTTATTTTTTGTTGCTTCTTTTTGATAGAAATCAAAATTTACTTTCGATTGATAATCAATGATAAATAATTAAGTGCATAGTTTAAATTAACATTACGGTAGACGCCCGAGGGAAAATAGCTCGAATATTAATTAATAATATTTAAAATCCACGATAAGATAAATAGAAACGTAAAGAATTTTCTACTACTTAATATTTAACTAATTACCAAGTATGTGTTTTTAAAAATTAATTTCATGCATTATCTAAATATTTTTTTGAAAATAAAAATATTTAGTTGAAAATATACTTAAAAAAAATCATTAAAGTGAGAAATTCTTTTTAATTCGCTATTTCCTCTTTACTGAGAATAGAAAAAACCTGTTTGACGAATATTATGTTATGAGTGTAAAACATATTCACTCATGTAACACACGTATGTCTTCTTGTGTCTATGTATTTTTTCTATTTACAGTCGAGTCGCGTTATGAGCCCTCCTTGTGTCTCTCTCTTATTAACGCGAGTCTGGTTCAAAAACAAAGAAAACAAGCCGGACTCATAACGCGATTCGACTGTATATTCTTCAATACATAGATACATCAAACTAAAACTGTACAAAGTAACTTAGTGTAAGTCGTAAATATATATTTAAGTATGAATTATATGCACATACTCATATATATAATGTACCATCATGACGCTTACTTACTCACTTATATACATTACTTACTTACATTACTTGGTTACTTATGTGCGATGGTGTTAATCTATTTATCTGACTAACAACAAACTTATCTTCTGACTCACGCTGAAAATTGATTCCGGTTTGACGACGTTAATTTTAAAGAACCAGCTGATCATTTTTACGTTTTATTATAAACATATTACTTACACAGAAAGAAAGAAAGTCTTGAGTCAAGCGTAAATTTTCTTAAATCCAGAAAATTGAAAATTAAAGAAAATTAAGAAAATTAAATGAATGAAGTTAAAATTTCTTGAACGAAGTTAAATTTTTTTAAGCCAAGAAAATTTCTTCTTGCTCCAAAATAATTTGGGTCTTCCTTACAATTTTCTTGGTTCAAGAAATATTTTTTTTCTGTGTATGATTTGAAGAAAAAAATATCTTACCTGCGATTTAATTTATTAAATTACTTACTCCAATTTGAACTTAAAAATTAATTGAAACTTCAATTATGAGTATCAAAAGATAGATATTTATGATAATAATTGAGGAGCTGATTTTCAAAAAGATATCTTTTCATATTTAAAAAAAACAGTTTGTTTAACTTTTTAATATTAATTACTTCAAGAATTATAAAGATTTCGGAATAAAAATCGAATTGTAGCTTCATAACCGATAGTACTTTGTAGCTAAATTAAAAAAGTTCAATAAAAATATTTATAATTGAAGATAACCAGTTTTTTGTCTCGATTAATCAAAAATAAAAAGATATCGTTTTGAAACTCAATTCCTTAATTATTACTTAAAGTCAGTAAAATATATTAAGGAACATTAAGAATAAAATAAAAAAACTTACAATTATGTTTTTTATATCAAAATATATTTGTGCATAGACATGAAGATAACTGTGACATATAATCTCATACTGGGCACACGTCGCATATACGTATACTCCGCTCGAATAATAACTATTTACATTCATACGCGCTAAATTACGTTTTTATGTAAAAAGAAAAAGAAGATAGACAAGGTGATAGAAAGAAAAGAAGAAAAAGAAGAAGAAGAAGAATATAAAGAATGAGAAAGTGATAGACGAAGGGAAAAGATGAGACAACAAAATAAAAATAAAAGGAAAAACAAAAACAATAGATGGTTTTATTATCATTATGTATTCCACCCGACGATTCAATCTTAATCCACATTCACATGTGATAATTATCAACAATCAAATGAATGAACAATGAAGCCCGCTTCACACATTTAACGGTAACTTAATGAATTTCGGTGATATATTATTGTTTTACAACATATTATCAACCAGAAATAAAATATAAAGTATATAATCTTTATAAACATAACGTTTTTTTTTTTTTTGTATTTTTTTCTTTAGTATTTATAATTTTCCAAATTAAGTATATGATTCATTCTTCCTTTTACACAAACAAAAATAATTCATTCTCACTTTTTAAACAGAAAAAATATATTAATTTTTACATACATTTTCGACATTAACATTAGTATTACGTTAACTATATAATACAAAGCTGTGCACATGTGTGAGTGTTCGTTATTGTTTTGTTGTTTTTTGTGCTTATACCTTTCCTGTATTTTTTTTTTTTTTTATTTATAAAATTAACGCCATGGGATTTGCCGCCGATTTATAATAGTTATTATTCAGTTTTTTTATGAATAACGCTTTAAAAAACAATGAGAGTTTTTTTTTCCTCGAAAATAAATTTATAAATTTAATAACATTTTTTTTAATTAAATTAAAATAATCTTTAATTATGTGTTGTTTACGGTATATTATAAACGTGTCACGAGGTATACTTGAGTACAGTATTTAAAACTAATTAATTTAATATATATATATATATATATATATATATATATATATATATATATATATATATATATATATATATATATTTATAAAAACGATCGCATCTAATCACAACGCCATGCAAACAAAATGTACAATTATAATTTTTCGTCATATCATAACTTTAATGAAAATATTATTTTATATTTTTAATATAAATCTAAATGTTTTAGCGTATATGACAGTAGTATTATTTTATTTTTATTTGCAAACCATTAAGATTGATTAAATCAGAACTTTTTGCGCGGGTAACAATATCCCAGTCTTACATATCATGATAAGAATATTTATTTATTTATTATATAAGGTACCAAAGAGTAAGAATTAATTAATAATAATATTTATGCCGCCATTTCGGCAATAATATTGCCACGCGTTAATATTGATGAGTGAGAGATCAAATAATGGCGGTATATTACTGTTATTATTCAATAAAAGCGCCATATAGCAATCGTCAAAAAACCTGTTTAAAAATATTGCTAAAAAAATATTTATCTTTATTTACTTATTAAAATTATTTACAATTAATGATAATAGTGATAGTAAAAGTGTCCAAATGTTATTTTATCCTAAACAGGTTCAATGAACATAGTAAGGAGAAGGCACTTTAATTTTAATTGTTATTATTATCATTATCATATTTATCTATTCAAAAAATCGCGAATAATCCGACTGCATTATTACTCTGTACATAATTATCCTTAATGTTTAACAATCGAATAAAAAAACTTGATTGAGAGATCACGAATGATCGATTCAAGTGTTAATGACGCACAAAATAATATTTAATGAGCTTTCACAGCCGGATATACTTCCAAAAGTGTCTTGAAGGTCGCAAAAATTGCACGCGCGCTAAAATATTCTGCTATACTTGTCGATGAGGCTGCTACATAGGTCCAATTGCATGTTGATACTGATCCAAATGCCTCGAGAGTTCCCGATGCAGCTGTTCAGGTAATACGCCACAACTACCAATAAGTGATCTTAAAACATTCAATTCCTCAGTAAGAATTTCAACCTTTTTCTTCAGCAGCTCATTGTCTTTAACAAGCAACTTTACTTTTTCTTCTGTTTCCCGAGAGCGAACTTTTGCTTTTTCTCGGCTCTTTCTAACGGCAATATTATTGCGCTCTCTTCGTCTGCGATACTCATCACTGGCTTTATCAACAGATTTACTTTGTTTCCTGGCAACAGCTGCGGCGGCGGCTGCTGCAGCAGCTTGATGCTGATGAGCCAGCACCGGTTTCATAGGCCCCCGCGGCTGTTGCTGGTGCTGAGACTGCTGTTGCTGCGGATGTTGGTGGTGAAGTTGGTGACCAGGAACTGTTGAGGGTGTGAGAGTCGTAAAGGTGGGTCCTCCATTGGCAAAAGCTCCGTTTGCTGGATTGTAACCACTCGGAGGATACTGCGGACAGTGGCGTCTGTAATCGGCAGGATCAACAGGTTCCTCTTTGATACTAGGGGAGTCTGAGGACGAACTGTTGCTATCACTGCAGCTATTGCTGTTTTGATGATAACTAGCACCACTGTGGACTGGCTGGGGCATGTACGCCAACGTTGTTCTAGGGTATGTGTTGTTTCTAGAGTGTTTTAAGGCTCCATTGCCGTCACTGAACATATCCAACAGACCATCGTTGAAATTCGGGTCATCGATTAGCCTTTGAAGGTCCAGAGATATTTCCGGTGTGTTTAGGTCCGTTAGTTCACCAGCTGCAGCACAGTGCTCAGCATACTGCTGATGAAGACTCGCTTTGCTAGCGGATACTTTACTTACTAAATTACCTGTCTGTTGATTATGATTTACTTGTAATGCTGAATTATTGTTATTTGCGTTGTTGTTGTTGTTGTTATTATTATTCCCAAGCATGCTTTGGGACTTTTTTAAATCCCCTGGTCCTTGATTCTGGACCTGATGGCCCGATGATTCGTACATGACTGGTGATTCCATGTTATTCACTCGCACATTACAATTTATTTCAAATATCCATTTAGTAAACAGAGCTTTTTTTTTTAATTTATACTTTAAAAACTTAACAAAATTTTTATTGTTTATTTTTTTTTATTCAATATTTATATATCCACGTTACATAAAAGTGTGTTCACCCAACTTATTAATTTACAATCATTTCAATAATAAAAACACTAATTTATAAATCCACTTTTTAAATGTTTCAAATAGTTAAAATTTAACTTTAATTGTCAACACTTTTAATAAAATTTATTTAAATCGTGGAACAAATGTCATTTGTACAGTATATACAAAACGAAACTTATTTAGTGAATTAAACGTGCCAACATATTTACGTCGCGTTTGTTATCAGTAATAAAAAGAACCGAAATCAACTAAACGAGTGTTAGCGCGCGACTGACTATCTTGGTAGCATGTCGCAAGATTTCAATGCAGTGCGCGCCAACTTCGAGTAACGCGTTTCGTCTGAACGCATGCGCACCTTCCCGACTCATTTTTCCCTTCTCTTATAAACATCATATCTTGTCTTCTTGGTCTTCCTCGTCTATTTGATATTCACCTCTTCTGTATTATATCTATTCTTCCTCTAATGTATTTTCAGCTCTGCTACAATCTATATAATTATAATTACTTTCTTTTCAAAAGTTTTTTTTTCTAACACCAGAAAAAACAGTGATGATTGTTATTTTGCAATTGCAAATCAATCATAGTAATTATATTACGTTACATTTCGTAATATTTATGGCACTTTTTCGTTCCTGCGAATGCATTTTGCTGATTATTATTTACAAATTTATTCAAATTTATTTTTCTCAGTAACTAGCTTGAATAGTAATTTTAAAATTACGATTAGTTTTTTTTTTTTATAGGTTGCTAGCTACGAAACGTCTAAGATGATTCAAGTCTTGTTTTTTATTGCATCTGTTCAATATTCTTGACGATCATTCATCATTGTTGGAAAATTAAAAATATTCATATCTTAATAGTCATAAGAAAAAGTTGGTGTTGTTTTTTGAATTTTTCACAGAAAAAAAAATTTCTTGAACCAAGAAAATTGTAAGGAAGACCGAAGTTATTTTGGAGTAAGAAAAAATTTTCTTGGCTTAAAAAAATTTAATTTCTTTCAAGAAATTTTAAATTCATTCAAGAAATTTTCAATCTTTCTTAAAATTTTCTTGATTTAAGAAAATTTACACTTGACTCAAGACTTTCTTTCTTTCTGTGTATCAAAATTAAAACTGTAATCGAAAATTATTTTATTTTTAGTTTCTAATAAATCCTCTAAAAAATAAAATATATTTGAAGACTATATAAAAATAATTTTGAAGACTTTCATTGTCTTGTATCAAAAAATTTCTTAGTTTAAGAATTTTATTACTCAAATCAAGAAGATGAAGTTCTTCAAAATTATTTACTTGATTCAAGTAAAATTTTTTCTGCGTCCAAAATGCGTTTGTTTTAAAATTTTTCCAAAATTAAATTAATTAAGAAAACTACTAAAAATTGATAATAAAAAATTTTGTTATTTCTTGAATTATTTTATTTTTCACGTTTTAAAAAAAAATCTCTTGATTTTTGGTGAGTTATTAAAAGACGTAAATTAATGCATATATTTTCTAATTGGAGGCAAATAACTATTTATAGAAAATAAAAAATTATTTATTTAAATAATTCACTAAAAATAAAAATTTCTTTTCGAAATATGTGGAAAAAATTAATTAAATCTTTGCATTTTTAATATTGGATTGAATTTGGCTACAATATAAAATCGTTCAAAATTGTAAAGTCACTTATCTTCTATAGTTACAATTGAAAAAAAAAAAATTTTTTTATTGTATCACTTTTGACGAAAAATGAAATAAAATCCTCGGTTTCATTGAAGTCCTTTTGAATGATAATTAATGAAGTTAAAAACATGAGTGTTCAAAATTTCTTTGAAATATTTATCATCATATTTCGATTGAAATTCGGTAGAAAATAAATAAAAAAAATAAATGGTTTATTTTAAACAAATGAAATCCTTTTAATTCTTTAGCGTACAATATTCTGCTGGATATTAAAAAAAAAAAAAAGCAATTAAAATTCTTATCAGGTCTATTTTAGCTCAGAAATGGATTAATAATAATTGTTGTCATTATCTCTAATGTTGATGCCTCAAAAATCGTAACGTAAAGTTCGAAATTCTCATCAAAAAATGGGTTTTTTGTAGCAATTATTTTTGGAATTTTTTGTTGTTTATATTTGTAATTATAGAGTTAATCTCATAAGTAATAAAAATTATTTATTTAATTTATAGTAACTTTTTTTATGTATTAACTTTGGCGATGCGTAGCAGTGATCTCAAAAATAAATTCAACATATGTGCATATTATAAAAGTCGAGTCCATAAGATCCTTTTGAAGGGTAGTTGTATAAACAAAACAACTCTTTCACTTCATATGTTCGCCTGATACTTGTTGATTTTCAATAAATATGTATAAACAACAATTTAACATAAACCATACATATTATGTGTTCTTAATAATATTTTCTTTTTATTGGAGAATTTTTCCGATAAAAAATAATATTTACAAGATGATAGCTTATGATTAATTGCTATTAGATATCGAATTCGACAATTTATTCCATATTCACGACATCTTTCTGAAGCTATTGTTACTATTTCTTTGATATCGATAGATGTTTTAGCTCTTATCATATGATGTTCAAGCTTACCAACAGAAAATCAAAAGAATATTTACCCTGATAGCAGCCTTACCTGAAACTTGCCGTCAATCTACCCTGATAGCCAGGTTGGTTGCAACTTTCTGTTTCATAGTGTTTTAAAAGAAAGTTTTCTCCACTCTTACATAAAGACTTTTAGTCGAAATTAGATAGTTTTTAAACAAGAATAATAATTTATAATCTGATCATAATTAAACTTAACTTACAGAAATTTGTTTTGGCAATAAGCTGCTCCAGTCATGGAGACCAATTTGCAATTTAATTTAATTTCTTTTATAGAGTCTTAGTGATATGTAATGGCGAGTTTTTAAGTTTTTGTTTGCAGCCTCTTAGCTTTTAAGCAAATTTTGTATTTTTGAAAGCAAATAAACTTTATTAAAAAAAAAAAAAAAAAAAAAGTTGCAACTTTCTGTCCATCTAACTGCCGCAACTTGTCACCAAGTTGGCGGCAAGTCTTGAAAATAAACTCGGTACGTATCAACTTGTTCACTAAGTTTTCGGCAAAAGTTGCTTCTGAAACTTTTTTCCACCAAGTTGACGACAAGTTTCTCAAGAAATTTGGCGACACATTTTGGCAGTAGATTGGTCTTCTTTTTCTCAGAAACTTGTCGCCAACTTAGTACCAACAGTTACAAATTCGAAAGTTGACCGCAAGTTGTCGCTAAGTTGGTGGCAACTGTCTGACACCAACTTTGTTGGTCTGAAACTCTGGCTATCAAGGTACGACCGCAATTTGAAGCAAACTTGACGGAAAGAGTTGGCAAAGCAAGCGATTACCTATTAGTTACCTATAAGTTACTCAGCAAATAGATGTCAAAACTTAAAGTACAAGTATTTCAGTCAAATTGTAGTAAAGTTGAAAGGAAATTTAACTTCAAGTTTGATTGTTAACTTGTATTCAAGTTGCGGCCGTAGATTTTCGTCAATTTGCTTACAACTGTTATTTAGTGAAGACTTACCGCCAACTTTATGTTAAATTTACTGTAACTGCTGGAAGTCAACTACTTTCTGAGAAAGCGCTGGCTATCAGAGTAAGTTGCCCAAAATTTGGCACAATAGACCAACATGATAGTGAAATTTAAGTGAATGACATGAACTAATCAATTGAAGAAAAAAAACTCGATTTGACATCAACTGATATTCCAATTGTTGTCTACGATATGCGAAAATTGAACAATTAAAATAACCGATATTGTCACAATTTAAAAAGTCAAAAATTATTTCTGAATTTGCATAACACTGAAAATAGCAAATCCAAAAGTATCTTGATTTTTTTTTTAATATTCAGATTATAAGTATAAAAATATAAACAATTTAATTACCTGTATGTAAATAAAAAGTTATAAAAATATGTGGTTAAAAAATCGAAACCTTTTTAAAGTTTGATTACTAATATTTAAATTAACTTTAGGGTAGAAGTACCGTTTGCGGCCAGTGTACCTTTTTTGACTACTTTATATTCAAATTATTGTATAAATATTTCTATAAGCGAAAAACTTGATGAATTCAATTCGTTTAAATGTACTAATTCATAAATTCTATAAAAATTATACTTAAATAGTTAAATTTTTTACAAATTAACTAAAATATCAAGTGGCCAAAAATGATCCTAAGATGGCCGACACTGGTACTTCTATCTTATTTAACTTTTAGGACTTTTTTCAGCAAAATAATTATCATGAAAAATATTTCTAAAAAAAATTTTGTTAGTAAAAATTAAAAAAAAAAAAAAGTGTGAATGAAATTTTCTCTAAATATTTTGTTAAAAGTAGATTTAAAAAAAAAATCAGGTTTCTGCTGATTTTAGGATCATAAACTGGCAAGGAATTGAAAATTCATCTTCTTGCATTTCAACTCAATAACTACTGCAACGAAATCTGAGTTACTTTTTCGGAAGAATTAAATAAAAATCACATTTTCGCTAATTTGGTTATCTGGTGCTGTATAATTACTCAACACTTCTGAAAAACTAAAAAAAAAATTATTTTCTTAATTATATAGAAATTATAATTTTAATTTTTGTCGATAATGAAAACACTACTCTTACCTGAAAGTAACCATCTTGCGGTAGAAAAGTATGCATGCGATAGTTTTTTTTTTTTATAAATTGCATAATCCTAAAAAAAAAAAAGCACACATAATATTCCAACTTTAATCCAATAAAACCTGCGCTCACTATAACTATATATTTTATTAATAAAGAAAAATGAATAAAAAAAAAACAAGACCTAATAAAAGTAGTATGTACGTAACTATGACGGAAAACAACGGATATATCCGAATTTGACCGAAAATTACCATCACCGTGGAATGAGCCACAACAAAAAATAAATTGGTAACATTCATCAGCATTCACACTAAAGTTTTCGCTACACTTTGTTGCTCTATACTATACAACTTACAAGTGCACATACAAGTGTAGTATATATATGTATGTACGTATTCATTGGCGTTGATACACATTTCATGTATTAACACGATTATATCAATACTAATTATTAATTCATATATCAGGATAATTTTATAAAATTCTAATTTGAAAGGATTGCCGAATTATTGGCTATTACCGGTGCAATGTAAGTATATTTTAAATAAATAAAAGCACTTATTTATTTTAATAATATTTTATTCGCGCGGCAAACAACTGGATCCGCTTTTTTTGTCTTTTAGAAACTTCCATGCAATCAAGACTTTCAATAACAAAAACCCGCGCTTATTGTAGATATTTAGTGATATTATTTAAGATCTCATATATTTCCTTAATATTCAAACAAATATTTTTAAGTAATTTCATTATAAATCATTCTTTCACAGCATACTGTGTATTAATTTAATATATATTTGGATTGAAATGAAAATTTATTTGAAAATACTTAACCTAAAATAATACTGTAATTATTAGAAAAGCACACAAATTGAAAGAATTTGATGGTTGATAATTATATTTTTGTGGATACAAGTATTTTTTTTTTTCATTTTTATTTAATATTTATCAATATTATTGTATTAATTAATTGTTTTCATTTTCTTTTTTGTTTAGTGGAATTTTTGTGATTTTAAGTAAAATAAAAAAAGATACACATCAACAATGGCTGGAGAACAGCAACAATTTTTCCTCAAGTGGAATGATTTCCAATCTAATATGGTATCTTCATTCAAGCATCTGCGAGATGAAAAAAGTTTTACAGATGTAACATTAGCATGTGATGGACAAACTTGTAGAGCGCATAAAATGGTACTTTCAGCATGTAGTCCTTACTTCAAATCTTTACTTGAGGTATGTTATTTTTATATTACAATTATTTCATTTTGAACCTATTTTTTTTTATCAAGCCAAAAATAATAAATTTTTTCCAATGACTAAAGTTTAATCACCTAAAAAATTTATTTTATTAGTTCAAATTGTTGATAAGACTCGAAATATTAAGAAAAATTATTTTTAAATACTAAAATTTTTTATTTCCAGTCAATTTATTGAGCTGAGTAAAATGTATTATCAATAGAACCATAATTAAATAAATGACAATAATAGTTTTGAACATCAAAAGATATTTATATTTATAAAGCAATTTTTCGATCTTTTGTCTCCATTTGTCAATACTTGAAATGATTGCTTACAATTTTGATTTTAATGATATAATTACAATTATAATTTGTATATAATTTCATGAACACTCACTATTGTTATTTTATATTCTAGGAAAATCCGTCCAAGCATCCGATAATTATATTAAAAGACGTAGCTTATAACCACTTACAAGCTATTCTTGAATTTATGTATGCTGGAGAGGTAAATGTTTCCCAAGATCAATTACCAGCATTTTTAAAAACAGCAGATCGACTCAAAGTTAAAGGACTAGCCGAAGCGCCTGGTGCCATTAAAAGAGAGGGCTAAAATTTTGCCGATATTTAGTTATGGTAAATATTTATTTATTTATTTATTTACAGACAACCAAACTTAACAGCCGTAGCCATTAACAGGGTTAATAATCTTTACAAAGTAATTATTCTTAAACTATTTTTGTGATGAAAATTAACCAAAAAAGCTAAGTAACAAATTTAGATTGCATAAATCGCTTCATAACTACTCAAGTAGGTAAATATAAAAATAAAAATAATGAAAGAAAAAAAGTAAGAGATTTGTAGTAAGAAAATTTGAGTAATTATAGGCATAAATTAACGCCATTTTGCAAATATGTATTGATTTATTTATTTATTTTCCATTATATAAACCCAACAGCCCAAAGGGCCAATAACAGAGTTACCTAATTTTTTACAATGTTGAAGATTTTGAAAGTGTATGAAACTTAAGTTAATATATGGCTCTATATAAACTAAAGCTTAAATTTTGGATGATTATTATAATTAACGAATAGCTTAGTAACTAAAAAAATAAGAAAAGAAAAAGAAATGAATCAAGACTACATATGCAAAGTTACATTTTTAGTTTTATTTGTTGTTAGCCAGGACCAAGACTGCCTAAATTAAATATATTATCAACAGTTAAGTATGTTAGCGAGCGATTTATTATATTTAGTTTACTTTAAACTCAAACTTTTTCTCAATTAATATGGAAACTGACCATCTATTTTTTAAATTATTAATTATTTATCATTTTTGTTAAAACATATTTGTGATGAAAAATAAATAATTATTTTATTTCAATTTTTAAACTAAAATTCATTATTTGACTCTTTTTAAGATAATCTTAAAAACTCGTGAATGCTTAATTTTAGAATAAAATTCATGTTTTTACTTGAATTATCTCAGTTTGTATTGAATAATCGATTTAATCTATCGTAATTTTTTTCCTCATTACAATAAAAAAAAAAAAAAAATATTAAATACGACATTATGAAAGATAAAAAAAATATTACCGACAGTAAAAGCGAATTTAATTCCAAATAATATTTTATTTTAAGTTTATATTATTTATTATCAATATAATAGGTTAGATACTTAAACTTATAATAATAGGAATAAAATGAAAGTTATTAACTAAAAATTTATTTTTGTTATTTACAGATGTTATTGGAAGCGTGCGAAGTGCAAAAGTGTAATGAATGCGTATACAAACGAAGTGATTGGATAAATAAACTGGAGCGCAAAAACATACATAGACACAATACATAAACGTTAATAATATCACCTTTGATTCAAGTAACCAATAAAATCTAAAACTATAACAATAAATATAACATAAATATACTTTTTTTTTTTTTTTTTTTTTCATATATTCCATTTAAGGTCAATCCAGAGATCATTGTTAAAATAATTCATTAATTTGTTGACTGACAAGACTTAAAAATGGTATTGAATTAAAGGTGAAAAAACACTACACTAATTATATTTTTTATTAAGGAAAGTGCTAAAAAATTGATAAATTCAATATTAAATAAGCAGGTCATCATAGTTTTATATAAAATGCTGACCGTGGACATTTGTGAATCAGTACAAAAAAATAATCATTTATCTATTAATAATTAATTACTATAACTCAAATTTAAATTAATAATAATAACGAATCCTAAAGCCTGACAAATATTTTATTTGTTTACTTAATTAATTTTTTAAAGGCATTGTGTATATTCTAAAAGCTTTCTAATTGTTTATTAATTAATATAAATATATAAAATAATCATTTAATAATAATAATAATTAATATTGTAGATTTACAAAAGTCCCGGCCACCAGATCAAGAGGTTTTTAATCAACTTTGCTAGAAGTTTTATTTTTATTTTTCTTCTCAATTTTTTTCTACCACTTAATTTTTTTCAAATAGTATAAAATTTTATTTCTTTGCATTGATTTGAAAAAATATATATATTTTATAGATTTCGTAATTTTTTTTATTGAAAAAATAAAAATCAAACTTCTTGTAATGGTGATTTACCTTAACCAAATACTGCCAGGACTGTATCGGCGTATTTACATTATTACCGATAGACCAAATTTATTTATGATATAATAATATATTGAAGGTTGTTTATCCTATGCCGTGAAAAGTTTTATGTAACATTAACTGAGGGACAAAAAAATTTTTTTAATGCCAGACTGCACAGTTCTTTCAATCATATTTAGAGCACGAATTCGTCAGTAGACGAACAAAAAATAAAAAAATTATTCAAATTAAATGTAGTTGAAAAAATGAGAAAAAATATATTCTGAGCTCATTTTTAAGTATTTCATCGCATAAACAAACACCGTAATTTTATATTCATTATTTATTATATTATCACAGGGTGCAACTTATTGGAATTGTATCGATTTTTTTACGTGAATTATCATTTTTTCATATTTAAATAATATTAGGATTTTCTTCCATATTATATTATTTACCTGTCTGAAATTTATTTTTCGATATAAAAATCAGAGATCATTTCACTGTGATGATCGAAATACTATTTATTTTAATTCATCTCGCAGTATAATACTTCATCACACACATTACATCTATCATTTAGTAGAATATATTTTTTAATTGACTTATTGCAATTGTGGATTAGAGTTTTATTTAAACAGCCATGGTCAGTCTAGGTGTTCAATTGTTTACAATGTAATTTACTGTATTTTTTATTAGATATTTGTTACTTTAATTAATGAATATACTGATAAATAAAATAGAATGTATTAACACAAGGATGCGAACACTAAAAACGATCACAGCTAAATTTCATTTAGTGTTTTTCCAACTGTCCAAATTTTTTATACTTTGTGAGACAGTATTTTCTTATTAAAATAAGATAAGACGTGTAAGTAAAATTATAGTAATATGAAATGATCTCTGATAATTCAAAAGTTGTTGAAAATATATTGACTCTTCTTTATGCTTCGTTTAATTAAAATACACACTGAAAGAGACAAAAATTCATTGAATATAAGTATGAGAGCGCTATAAGATTAAAATTTAAAATAAAAAGAAATGATAAAATTTATAGTCATTCGATGTTCTTCCTTTGTTAGTGTCATTAATTTTCTTTCCATGAATAAGATAGGAATATTTTTCCTGTACATGAGTCTTTATTCACTTCACATTAATTAGAAGTTACTTTTGTCTACAAATATTATGACTCAATGCTGATAATGACGATAATATGAAGATGTTGACTTATAAAATAAATTGTGTAAATAAAAAAAGAAATATTTGTTGTCTTTTATTTATATTTGATTAAAATTTGATTGGTAGATATATTTTACACATAAAAAGCATACATTCATTTCTCAAAGCTAATAGGGTGTATAAGTTTAATTATGCGCCCTTTTAGCTTTAGGAATTTTTTTATTTTAGGACTTAAAGCTAAAAAAGCCTTAAAAATTTTTTCTGAGCAATTTACTAAAGTGCTTTATTATTATTATTTTTTTTAGGCTTACCTTAAGCCTAAAAATAAAAAAAAATGCTTTATTATATTTTATGAAACAGTTTTTTTTTAATTGAAAAATTAATATTTTTATTTTTTTATTTGATTTTTAATGAATTTTAAAAAATGTGTAGTACATGGAAAGAACAAGATGACACTGGATATCATCCCAGATTATACTGAATAAAAAAAAATTCACATAGTAGCTAGTATAATCCAGATTACAATGAGTATAATCCAGATATCATCCAGTATAATCCAGATATCACCCAGTATAATCTGGATTATTCTAGCCACTATCTGAAAATTTTTTTCACTACAGATATCACTGAGTATAATCTAGGATGATATCCAGTGTCATCTTGTTCTTTTCGTGTAGCTCAAAAAAATTTTATTTATGTTAATTTCATACCTAGAAAATGAGTAACTAAACGATTGCTCTCGTTTTATTCATTTTTGTAATCATTTAACTTTGTTTACTAGACTATTTTCTTTAACTTATCTTGTGAAACTATTTGCCAACATTTTGTATTGAAATTAAAATTTTTTATGCATTCTTTTAATTTTAGGCAGTTTTTTTCTGAAAACTAAAATATTTCACATGCATTGAAATATTCCTTTTTAGCTTTAGGATGCCCAAATTTTTTCACAGATCGCAAGCAATATCTTATTTATCAATTGGATTAAAAAATATTTCAGTCTAAGAAATGCAATTTCCTGAGCTTTGGAAGCAATTTTCTAAATCGAGAAGTCTAGTACTTCTTGATAAAGAGATTTTTTATCTTAAGAATATTTTTCAATAAAAATGTTATTTAATTAACTCTAATTTTTTGGTACTGTTAATTAAAAATACTATTTTTTGTATTAAATTAAGAAAAAGATCTTTTTAGTTCAAAAAAGAATCGGCTGTACAATTTCAAAACACAGTAACTGAAAATTTTGAAATTTTTAAGAATTTTTCTTACTAAAAAAAAGTTTGTGCGCCAAATTGATAAAAAATTTAATTTATGAATAAAAAATACTTAAATATAAATATTAAAAAAAAATTACTCAAAATTAAGGTCTAAAAGTTGTATGAAATGCAGCAATACTAAAAAAAATCAGGTATAAAAATTTTGCAGTTACTGTGTTTTAAAATTGGGCAGCCGGAATGTTTGAAGACTATAATGCTCTTAATTTAATTAAAAGTAATCTTATCATCTGTGTACATTACGATTTTGGTTCCGTGACTTGTAATCAGGTCCAGGAAGTTCGCGTTTGAACGTCAGTGAAAATACTGGCCCTATTTACAATCGTTGGATAAAATATCGGCCACTTTTAGACCCGACCCCATTTGATTTCGCTGAAAAATTTTTGTTTTTTATCTCGCTAAAGGAATTTATTAAAATTTTTTCAAATTTTTGTACCCAATCAAAAAAAAAGTTACGAATTATAAAAAAAAAAATTTTCTTTAACACTTTATGGAATTCAATAAATTTGTTCTTTTTAAATCTTGCTATCTTATTTCTTCATTTATTTATCAAACAAATATCTAAAAACTGTAGAAGCAACAAATTTTTTTTATTAAAATAAAATATCAAAGATTTTAACAAACGTTTTGATTTTAAACCTACTTTAAAAATTCGATTGTCATATCAATGAAAAATCTAATATAATAATTATATTTATTCACTTCTAAAAAAATACATTAATGCTTTAAGCTATAAGGTAATAAAAATCTTTAAAAAAAACATTGTTTTACAGACCAATATAAACCCTAGAAATAAAACAATATATATGGTCATTTTTATAGATATAAAAATAATGTGTCCTTTAAATTAAAAATTACAATACGTATAATAGTCTTGAAAATATAATTTCAATCGTGTCGTCACAAACTGTACTATTAAGAATGACACTGAAGTTAAGAGACATCTGATAATTTTTAAAATTGTTTTAACAAACAAATTATAGCAGGAAAATTTTATTTTAAAATTTCATCTTTAGAAGCTTTGAAAAATTGTAAATGACATTTTTATAAATAAATTTTCTATGCCTAGTTCATTTTTCAAGAAAAATAAAAAAAATTGTCGTGTCTGCTAACTTCAGCCTCATTATTAAGATAATATAATTCAGTAAATTTCTTCTATAAGGAATTTTGTAGCAAAAATATAAATATTTTTATTTTCTGTTGTCATTAGACATGACCGAGTCATACGAAGGTGGAACTGTAAAAATAAATTAATTATCAATTATTTTATTATGTATACTTCAACTTTAAATAGAGTTATTTCAACTTACGCTGCTCTGGAAGATATTGAAACGGTGACGTTGGATTAGATGGTACAAATTCAACATTTCGTGGAGGCTGAAAACCTGGAGCTGAGGGGTATTGGAAGGGATGGGCATTAGGATACGGGGCGTTATTTGGTGGATATAGATCTGGACCAGGTTGAGTTGGATAAGGAGCACCTGGTGGAGGATATCGACCTGAACCCAATTGAGTTGGATAAGGAGCGCCTGGAGGAGGATATTGACTTGAACCAGAGTGAGTTGGGTAGGGCGCACCTGGCGTAGGAAACTGAGGATACGGTGGATTTTTTTCGCTTTGTGGTACACTTGGAACAGGCATTGGAATAAGTGGAATTGGAGCAGTTGATACAGGAACATATGCTGAAGGGTAATCCACAGGTGCAGATGATGAAGCAATTGGTAGTGGATATTGACTAGGAACCGGGTGATGAACTTGATGAGCCATTGCTGGAGGTCTTGTTCCAATCAGAATGTCATAGAATTTTTCCGTTTTACAGTGCCTACATTGATTTCATCCAATTAATAAAAATAAATATTAGTAAATATAATTATTATTCTAAACATATTTGTAAATGTGAAAAATTATCAGAGAATTGATATCCTAAAGCTAAAAAAGCGTATCTCAAGACATGTGTCCTTTTAGCTTTTAGAAAAGTAGTGCCTAAAGCTAAAAGGGTGCATAAAAAAATTTAATTTTTAATATAAAAGTTGATAAATAGTTTCACAAGACAAGTTAGATACAAAAAACATTCTAGTATACAAAATTAAATTATTATAAAAAGGAAGAAAACGAGAGCAATTGTTTAGTTTCGCAATTACTCAGTTTCTGGGTATGAAATTAACATGAATACAATTTTTTGTCCTATCATACTATTTTTCAATTCATAAAGAATAAAATAATTTAAAAAAAAATTATAATTTTTTTTGTCATTTTTTTTTTAGGCTTACGATAAACATTTTAGTAAATTGCTAAATGGAAAAAAATTCTAAAGGCCCTTTTAGCTTCAGGTCACAAAATTTTCAAATTCCTACAGCTAATAGGGAGCATAATTAAATTCATACGCCCTTGTAGCTTTGGGAAATGAATATTTGATTTTTATGCGTAGAATATGTCTATCAATTGATAAGTGATAAAAAAATTTAGTATGTGCCCTATTGACTTTACAAAACAAAAACAGCACATGAATTGGTATGCAGCCTTTTAGACACGCAAAATATCAACTACGAATGTAATATGACCTCGATTCCCTGATATTGTTTTAAAAAATTAAGTATATATATTGTGATTACTTACAATCCAGAAACGTGTACTTCAACATGGATTTGATAACTGATATCTATAAGACTACAATATTGAAGCTTTGAAAGTGGAACGGTAGGTACTTGTAGTCCAACAAGTACTTCACTTTTTTTAAGAAAAGGTCCTCTTCGTTTACTTTGCTGGACAACGCAGATTTTAGGTTTTGTTTTCTTATCTGGGGATCGTGCGTGAAATTCTAATTTCTTAAATAAATTATTCAATTAGTAAAAGAAACAAAAAATCACGATTTTATAAATAAATAATATTTACTTGTTCTAGTTTCAGTTCAATCTCTTCAACTTCAACAGAATCCGATCGGTTGTTAATATGAACAGTCGTATGAATAGGTTCACCACAAGCGTAACCAGTGGTCGGCAATTCAAAAGTAAAAATCATATTACCTCTGCTAATACACGGTAAAATGCAACAATAATTCTCTTTTGTCTCATCATGAATACCAGCCTGAAAAGTTTCATTAAAAAATGTAAGCGAATAATCATAACTAGTAACCTTGCAGTCACTATGTGATTGCCGTGACTTGTGAACTATATATAAATAAAATTTTGCTTTATTAAATAATGAATTTTGTTAAATTTCACTGTACTTTCATAACTATGGACATTTTTAAAGATATCGCGTTACAGATGCCATAAGGGCGTACCAAAAAATTTTTTTCGGGAATCGATGTAGTTATGCCTAAAACGGACAGAAATGCAAAAAAAAAAATGCAGGATACCTACCGGGAGCCATATGTACGTACCAAAAATTTTTTTTTTCGGAGAAACAACTTGTTTTTACTCAAAACTCGTAGAAATGACAAAAAAAATTTTTTTTCAAATTAAAAATTTTTTGGTACGCCCTTATGGCACCCGGGATGACCACTGGGGGGCCATAAGGGCGTACAAAAAAAAATTTTTTTTGGGAAACAACGTATTTTTACTTCAAATGCATAGAAATAATGAAAAATTTTTTTAATTAAATAAAGAAATTATCACAAATTTCTAATTCCAAAAAATTTTGATCAAAATTAATTTCAAATTTAAAAAAAAAATTTTTTTTTCATAATTTTTATGCATTTAAAATAAAAATACGCTGTTTCCCGAAAAAAAATTTTTTTTGTACACCCTTATGGCCCCCAGTAGGTATCGCGGGTGCCACAAGGGCGTACCAAAATTTTTTTTTGTATTTCTGCCCGTTTCAGGCATAACTACGTCGATTTCCGGAAAAAATTTTTTTATACGGCCTTATGCCTCTTCAAGGGTATTTTTTTCGGAATACGCCCTTATGGCATCAGTAACGCGATATAAGTTCATCCCAATGTTACACTCATCAAGAGCTTTCATTTGAGTACCCACATGAATTTTGACATATTTTTCAAATATACATATATATAAATATATGAAAAATTGATGTGGGTACTCAAAAGAAAGATTTTGATGAGTGTAATGTCAGGGTGAGCTTATATCTTTAAAAATGTCAATAGTTCACAAGATACAAGGTCATTTTTTAATTATGTATCTAAATTAGAACATTTTCGAATGCAACCTAAATACTTATCGTCATAAATTGACTCTAGGTGAAAATGATATGAAACCTTGAATAAGCATAAATTCAAATCAAAACCTTTGCAATGACACTAAATTTTACTTAAAAAATCGATTTTATCATATGACTATCCTGGACAAAAAATTTTTCTTATTCTCTTAATAATTTAGATAATATAAGCATGATAATAATATTAATTATTAAATTACCATAGAATATGATTGTGGATTCAACTCAAAAGGTGTTTCGACAGTAAAAATCTTAGTAGTTTCATGATCGAATTTCCATGGTCGATCTATTATTGCTTTCATCGAGTACTTAACAGAACCGACTCCATGCTCAAAACTGCTAGGGATGTTTCGGGGAAGAGCGTAACTAAATGGGTAGGAGTGATGTCCAGCCAACATTTCAATAGTGTCACCACCTGATTAAGAAATTAATTTAAACTAAATTTATCAGTATTTTAAATATTAAAAATTGTAAAGTATTAAAAAAAATACTACCTGTACTTCCAAAAAGACATACATCATTACGAAAATATTCTTCTTCTCCTCTGTAGTCAAGAATTCTGGAACTGCTTCCATTGCCATTTGATTTCTTCCAATGAACTGAACATCTTCCTTTGAATCTTAGTTTCAGGGCTGAAAAATTATTGTTCTCAAAAAAATTAAAAAATCATGAAAGCACCAGACATCTGACATTCTCTTCCTTGAAAATTCATCTAAAGAATTAAGAATTTTAGATATCTACTGTTTAAGTACAACGGATATATTCTAACAGCAAAAATTCATGCGTGAATAATCTTATAAGAATTTTACTCGACTTTTTATGATTGTTTGAGATAAAAAAATGGTTTTATAATTGATTACTAACATATTACTCATTGTATAGTCTACTTAAAATTGGTATATACATATAGTTCCGTGTAAAAAAAATCGTCTTAAAATTGTCGTTTGTTTAAGATCTTAAAATGTGACACAAACCAAGACTATTCTAAGACTTTTTTAAGACGCCAGAAAAAAAAAAATTCCGAGACCAGATTTTTGAAATTTGGTTTTCGAATTTGTTATGAAAATTAATTTTTAGACGATTTTACGACTTTCTAACTTTCTTTTCTTTTTTTAAATTGAATTTGAAATTGTTGAAAACTTATTATCGGACAATTTTAAGACTTTTTTAAGACGCTCTGTTTTAATGTTCTGGGGCTTTATCGCTGTTAGCTCATCTTAAAATAGTCACGAAAAATTAAAAAAAATTTTTTTGACTATTCTGAGATTTTTTAAGACGATTTTATGATTTTTTAAGACTATTTTAAGATTTTTATAAAACTATTTTAAGATTTTTATAAACCTAATTTAAGATTTTTTCTATTGAGTCTTTAAATAGTTATAAAATAATCTAAAAATCATCTTGATCATCATCTATACTATGCGTGATAATACTACGTGTTGAGACAATTTACATGCTGTGGTTGGTATGAAAAATTTTTAAGTACTCAACTGACCTTATTTGATTAAAAAAATTAGTGTCAGTCCTTGAAACAGTATAAACAATTAATTATTTAGTGAAAACTTATTAGTAACAATAAGTAAATAATTACTATCCACTCGTTATTTTTATTTAAAATTTTCCCGCCAGAATATTCAAAAATAGTTTTAACAATTCACTACTTTTATTGACAGGAATAAATTTTAGTTTTACCTTGAAAAATATCATTCTTAGCTGTCAAAATCAAGAGAAAGTCTAGTATATATATTCATAATTGATCTGTACATTTAATAAAAAAAAAAAAAAATGAATATTGGACTCAGTACTTGATCATTATTAATACATAAAACAATAGATAAAACTTATAACCTCGAATTATTTATAGAACTATTTTATTGCACATTATTAAAACTGACATATTAGGGATAAGTAAAACCAACAATGTTTATAGATATCAAAATACATGAACATTACCTCGTAATTTTTTTGTTTTAGTGAGATAAATCACAACCTGGCCGGTTATTATTGCACCTGCTCCGTAGGTTGCAGTTGGATTATCTAATTTTATTTCAAATGTTCTCAATGCTGATGACATCTTGCTAAGTATTGTTTGACAGAATTAAATCACAAAACTAACTCATAACTTTTTAAGTTGGAGAGAGAGCAGTCAAAACGAGATAAGGTCAACTTATCAACTGATCAACAAATGTATGTGCGCGTCAAGAACAAGAGAGAAAGCCAAATGGACAAATGAATACTACTACTGCTTATTCTGAAGACATAACATCGCACGATTAGTTTACACACTCGTTTTTTTTTCTTTGTATGTAGCAAGCATAAAAACTATAGTGTATGTGTGAAAGTAGTGTGTTTCATAATTTAGCACGGGGTATTATGCTGAATGAACACATACAGAAAAAAATTGATTATCTAAAATTATTTGGCCTTGAGCATGTCAATAACTCTTTTGTATACATTCTCTTTTTTTAATTTTTGTGATTCATTGAAAATTTTTGACGCTCTGAGCATCATTAAAAAAATGATACTGAAATTAACAGAAGTCGGTTGATTTTTTGGAAGTATATCATAACTAAATTATTAGGAAAAAATTTTAATGAAAAAATTTCGCGGCTAAAAATTAAAAAAATTATTAATGCAAATTTTTGAAAAAGCTTTTTTTTACCATAATTGATTTGTTATAAAAATTCTAAAAATGATTGGATGTTTAATTATTTCAGTATAATTAAAAAAGCTAAGTTTTATTAAACAATATAATACTGAAGTTAAAAATTTTTTTAACAAATTAATTAAAATAAAAAAATGCTTCTAAAAATTTTCACTTGTAATTTTTGTTAATTTTCACATATGAAACTTTTTAATTAAATTTTTTTTTTCAATAATTTAATTGCTATAAAATTGCAAAACAATTTTTAATATCTGTCAACTTCAGTGTTATTAAACAATTACTAAAAATATAAGTTCCGTTTAAACAATTTTAAACTCTGAAAAATAATTTTACATTATTTCTATTCTCTAGATACTAGTGATAGATAAACTCAAAATTAATCTGAATTTAATTAACTGAATTTAATACAGTAGTAAAAAAATAATTATATTATTGTATTTAATGTAATTTCTTTAGACAATATATTTTAGAATATTTTTTAAAATACAGTTGGATCTCATTGTAAGACTACTCTATGGAACTTTTATTTTTAATTTTTATTAAAATTTGTTTAAAACACTTCCCTTAATTAGCTTTCTACTAAGTAACAGTTGATTTCTCATAAAAGTTTAAGAAAAGTTATTAATATAGCTATTTTACATTTCCGAATCAATCTCATAATGAAGTTCGACTGTATTTAGGTCATTTCATGTTAATTTAGCGACGTTTTATCGGTGACCCACTTCGATTTTTTAAAATACTATTATAGATGCAAAAAGAAATATCTATGTTAATTTTTAGCTCTTTATCTTAACACGTATCAAAGTTGTATATTTCTATATAAATATTCTTGAAATACTCGCAACTTCTACAATAAAAAAAATTTTTTTTAGGAACCGACGTATTTTTATATGAAACGTGCAGAAATGCAAAAAAATATTTTTCTTGGAATTAAAAATTTTTTTGGACTTGAAAAAAATAAAAGAATTTTTATTATACGCCCTTATAGCATCCCAGGTGAGTCCCGGAAGCCATAAGGGCGGATGAACTTTTTTTCCCCTCCGGGTGTAAAGCGTCAACTTTAGCCCCGCTGCGCTAAACAAAGTTTCCGCTTTACACCTTCGTCAGGGAAAAAAATAGTATACACTCCTCGGGAAGTAAATAAGAAAGCCTCAGATCACATGTTTGTTGACCTCGGCTTCGCCTCGGCCAACAATTACATGTGATCTGAGACATTTCTTACTTTACTTCCCTCGGTGTGTAATATACTATTTTGTTAGCATTTCTCTACATTTCGAACAAAACTACGTCAATTCCCAAAAAAAATTGTTTTTATACGCCCTTATGGCTTTTCACTGGGACCTCTTTCCGGTATACGCCCTTATGGCATCTGGAATGCGACATACTCTACATTTTATTATGGTCTTGGGGAAGGTGAAGGGGAAGGGAAAGGGAATAAAAAGAAATGTGGTTAAAAAATATTCAGAAGTTAAAAAAAAAAAAGTGTATTAAAAATGTAACCTTTAATTGCCGTATGTAGTTGCCATTTTTTCAAATAACATTGAAAATATAGGCGAATTGGATTTATTCATAGTTTTAAAGTCTTCAGTCTCGATTATCCTTTTTGCATTAGTGATTATAAATTCGGTAACAAATTTAACTAATTGTTGAGCATTATGACGATCAGCCAAAATCAAAATTCGAATAGCATTTTCAAAATTTATAGATTTGATTATTGATTCTTCACAAATTCCTTTCAATGCTTGAATTTGATATTTGTCTGCAGCTTCTAATAACTGTTCTGCATAACTATCAATATTACTAATTTCATCACAGTAGATATATACTCTAGCATTTTTTCAATTATTTCTGGCCTGATATCAGTTATAGTTACTTCATTTTTTTTACTTTCAATCGTTTCGTGGACAAACATTGCCGCTAGTACTGGGCTTCTTGCTATTAAAATGCCTTTATGAGCATTGAATTTTTCATTTTGGACGATTAAAGAGACATCACTTCCAATTTTATTAGAATAAAGTGTCTTGTAGTCTTGAATCATTGAAGATTTTGTCCTTGGAAGGACATCAGTAGAAAAACTTTTATACTCGCTATATACGGTGAGATCAAGGCACAATGTCAAAGTGTTGCCCGGTAAATATTGATTTTTATTATCCAACAATTCTTTTTCTTCAATAAATGCGCTATATCCCCAATCAGGATCACTTCCCAAAATTTTATCGGCATCATAAATATTTTTTCTTTCTTTTTTATCAGTCAATATGGAAAGAAAATATGTTACCCGTATTTCTTTATCTTTATTATTTGTTGCTAAGAATACTGACACATATCTTTTATTTTCTGACTTTGAATTATTTAAACGTAGTTTTAAAAACCACGAGTCTTCAACTTCTGAGGAGCCTGTCGAGGATTTAGGTGACTCAAGATAGGTAATTTCGTCGTTGAATCTCGCAGATTTAATTAATGATGTCATTTCATTAATTTCCCACTCATAAACTATGTTGAATTTGTTAACTCTAGAAAAACTTTTCATCATTTTGATTGAAGAAATCCGTTAAACTGTAATTAAATATATAAAAACTTATTTTAATACCAATTGATATTGAATCACAGTATTTAATGACACTGAAGTTGAGAGACATCTGATAATTTTTAGAATTTTTTTAACAAACAAAAATCAAGAAAATTTTATTTAAAAATTTCATCTTTAGAAGCTCTGAAAAATTATAAATGACATTTTTATAAATAATTTTTCAAGACAAATTAAAAAATTGTCGTGTCTGATAACTTCAGCCTCATAGTATTTAATATGTTCAAATATTAATTAATACAATACTAACCCTTTCGGTTTCAACTTTTAATGATGTGTCGATCGTAATTTGTTATTTTGTTGGTTTTATCATTAATAAAATGATGATACCACCTAGCAGTTTGACTTTTTATGCTTGCGACTGGACAATGAATTAGTTAAGAAAAAAAATTAAATTCAAATGCTTATAATTCTTTCTTAATGAGCGACAATTGTCAATATGTAAAGATTCAGATGTTGAAAATTACATGCCATGGTATCTCGGTTTGACTAAAAAATATAAACATTTTTTTTCAATTTTATCAATAGTTGACTAGATATCATGATACTGAATTTATCATAAATCTAACAATTTTTTAGATTTTTATAATAATTACATTATAATGAAAAAAAATTTAGCCAAAAAATTCCATATGTAGAAATGTTAAATAATTATAAGTGCGAATAAAAAAAAAAAATTTTTAAATATGACTGTTAAGATTCAACATAAACATAAGATGTAAAGATTTCAGAGGGATATAGATCAATAAATAAAATGCTACTGCATCTTAGGTCGTAACGTTTCGCTGTATTTTCTCAGCTTCTTCAGGCTCTCTAAATTCGGTTGACTTGTTTACGTCATGACAACAATTGAATGTTATTCAGTAAGTCAGAAAATTATTGACTTGGTGTATTATATTTATTGTTAATTTGGTGTGAGTCTTTTTATTTAAAGTTTTTGTATATCGTAACGAGTAACGATATCATGATTTTAAATATACATATGTCGATATGCGAGGCATTAGTTGGTCTGACATGAATGCTAAGCGAATTTAGAGAGCCTGAAGAAGCTGAGAAAATACAACGAAACGTTGCATGAAAATCAAGTTAGCCGACATTTGAAAATTTTTAGAAATTTTTTGTTGAAAAAATTTCAATTAAACATTAAAAAAAATGCACATGTAAAAAACTTGAAAAACTTTAAGTGCAATTTTTTAAAAATGTCTTTTTAGTTGTAATTTAATTAAAAAAAAAAAAAAATCAAAAATTTTTAGACGTCTGCTAACTTCAGTGTCATAACGTTGCGACCTAAGATGCAGTAGCATTCTATTCATTGATTTATATCTCTCAAAAATTTTTAAAGGTCTGCTGATTT
Source organism: Cotesia typhae (assembly GCF_013202065.1). Lineage (NCBI taxonomy): Eukaryota > Metazoa > Arthropoda > Insecta > Hymenoptera > Braconidae > Cotesia > Cotesia typhae. The sequence continues at coordinate 4,495,843 of NW_027423756.1, read as the reverse complement.
CAGTATCGTAAATTTCTGTTCTTTACTCACTTTAAAATTTGAAAATAATAATAATAATAATCTATCAATTTATCATATTAAAAAGTAATAAAATACGAGAAATAAATAAAAAAAATTACAACATACCATTATAATTTTTAAAAAAATATTTTATGATTAATTTCCATAATTTTAAATATCGATCACCCTGTGTTGTTGTTGTTATTGTTGTTCATAACCTCAAAATTGAATACACTCTAAAAGTTTCAAGCCTAATTTTCAAATCTCTCCATATAAAACTCCTATCGCAATGATGGGACACTATCCGAAAATTAATACAGGAAAGAACAGTAGATAATAAAGAAACTTGTAGTAAAACAGACATCCGGTAAGTTTGACATTCTTCATAAATGGAAAAATTTCTGGAATGCCCCAATGACCATGATAATTTCAATTTTTTAATTTTTTATTTGTTAATTAATGTTTTAATGACTTTTTTTAAATGAAAAATTAATTAACGTCTACTAAATTCACAATCATTTATTTTTTATCATATAAATTTATATTTTAGATTATTATTTAAGAATTTCATGATATCTTCTTTGAATTGTTTTATAAATAATTCATAGATTCAAGAACTGTGTTTGAAAAAAAATTAAATACATTTTTTAAGCAAAATATATCTGCAACTAAATAAAATGGTTACAAACTTCTTCATCAGTAATTTCAACCTTCAACAACAATTTCACTTTAAATTCCACGTAAATACATATAGACCTTTAAATTAGATTAATCTTAGAACACTACCAAAACTTGAACAGTTCTTTCTCTTTCATCTCTCTGTTGAGCAAGTTCATTGACTGATTATTAACTGTCGGTGTTTTTTAAGTATACAAAATTTATGGAATAAAAAAGTAAATTAATTTGATAAACTTATTCTACTAAAATAAAGAAAATAATAAATAAATTATGACACTGAAGTTGATAGACATTAAAAATTTTTTTAGAATTTTATAGCAATTAAATTACTATTCAAAAAAATTATTTAAAAAGTTCCACATGTGAAAATCAATAAAAATTACAAGAGAAAATTTTGAGAAGCTTTTTTATATTGTAATTGATTTGTTAAAAAAATTTTTAAAATTGACAGCTGATAGCTAACTTCAGTATGATAATAAATTTCATTAAATGTATAAAACCTATTTTATTTTATTATTAACGTACATAAATATAAACACTGTTTTCTTACAAAATGAAACAAATAATTAGAACCATACATCGAGTACTATAACAATGTAAAAAATTGAAAAAAAAATTACTTTCAATGAACAAAAAAAAAATTCAATTGTTTGAATTTCACAATAATTAATTCAAGTAAATTATTTTTCTATAAAAACAGATAAGAACATACAAAATAATGAAAAAAATTCATTAATAAATTCAGTTGATGAAATTAATGATACAAGAGAATAAAATTTGTTAACATCAATCTCTAATTACCGGAATTAGGATCAATGTTTAAACTTATTCGCAATGATTAATTGTCTCAAGTTATCATTAGACAAATAATAAAATATTTCAGTAACGCAATTATACGGCAAACCAGAAAATATCCTCGTAAGATACTTGTCTATAGTTAACAGAATTTTTTTTCGTTCCATTCCGTCGTTGAATCGTTTTTTTAATAAATCATAATAAATAGGATAGTGATGATCGCATACATGTGCTCGGAAATTCTCTACAATGCTATTATCTTGTAAATAAACTGATAATTTTTGCGTGTTCATGATAAGAATATCATTGTAAAATAATTTCCGAGTGTCAACGACTTTCATTTCCTTCAGTCTGTCGATTTCATTCATACAAACAGTAGAAAAATCATTAATTTGCATCCATCCATCAATTAATTTTAAATTAATTTCATTAACATATAAATTAGCACATTTTAATTTAATCACATATTCTTTCAAAATCAGCATTATCTTCATACTATTGACATCATAAGGATGTTGAATAACGTAAAGCGGCGTCTGTTTACGAAAATTAGTTATATTGATGTCAGCGCCGTACATTAAAAGTAATTCGACAATACTTGGATTTTTATTACCAACAGCAATATGAAGTACTGTTTCGCCGCTAAGTCGATATTGACAATTAATACAAGCGCCGTTATCAAGTAGACACTTTATTGCCTTTTCGTTATTATTCTCGACTGCATACAATAATGGAGTGATACCTTTATAATTTGGCGCATTGACATCAACATTATGATGAATCAGTAGCTCAATAATTTTACTATTTCCTTTTATTGCCGCCAATCCCAGTAGAGTATCACCATACTCATTTAGATAGTTAGTGTTTGCATTGTGCATTAAAAGCTCTTCAAGAACAAATGGATTTTGATGCAAGACAGCATAATCCAAAACTGTATCATTTTTTTTTGTCCTGGCATTAACATTGCCGCCTTTGCTAATAAGAAAATTTACTATCTTTCTTCTAGACATACGATTGTCAAGCGATTCCTCTGATCCACAGTGCATTAAATCGATAACATGCAGAACAGTTCGACCAATTTCATCAGCAATATTGACATCAATGACAAACTGTAGAATTAATTCAATGACTTGGATGTTCGATTTTTTTACCACACTGAATAACAATTCCCGCTTTGATTCAAAATTGAGGGTGGTATGTTCTAATGTTACTTTAATGATATCCAATGCACCACTTTCGATAGCGTAGCACATTGGAGTGAACCCAAATGAATCCTTAATGTCAGCAATGGCATTGTTATTCAACAGTAATTTCACCATTTCACATTGTTTATTTCTGACAGCGATATGCAAAAATGTACTGCTTTGGTATAATAATGACGAATTATCAATTTGATTCACATCAAAACCAGCTTGAAGGAAATCATAAACAATCCTTGTCAATCCTTTTTCAACTGATATCTGTACTAGTTCAAATTTATCAGGGTCATTAACATCAATTTTGAATCCATAGTCAAGAAGAGCCTCAACAATCATTTGAGATTCTTCATTGAAAGACTGAACAGCATTTTTTAAAGAAATTATGTTCTTTTCATTAGTAATATCGGGATGAAATTTAAGAATTTTCTCGACAACTTTAAAATCTCCAAACTCTACTGCTTGTAATAGAAGAGTTTTATTATTATCAAATAATGTGTCAGGATGAGAACCATAGTTCAAAAGTAGCTCGACTATTTTTTCATTGCCTTTTGTGATTGCTATGTGGATAGGCAACATTTTTTCAAAAGAAAAAATATTTACATCAGCCTTCATTTCCAATAACAATTTCACTACATCATAACAACCAAACATAGTAGCAAAATGTAGAGCGGTGTTCCCCTCATCAGTCGATGGCATATTCAAATAATTAACATCAAACTCTTGATTGTTTAAAAGTATCTTAACGCACTCTACGTTATTTGAACAAGCAGCAATATGAAGCGGAGTAAGTCCTTTTGTAGTCAAAGCATGGATACTTGCTCCTTTATTTAAAAGTAAATTTAATATTTTTTCATTGCTAAGATCTGCTGCTACGTGTAAAGCTGTGCAGTTATTTTCATTGCGATATATACAGCCCAACTGTAAATCAGCACCATGGTCTAAAAGACACTCAACCACACTTTCATGATTATTTTGTATTGCAACGTGAAGAGGTGTTTTTAAATTAATCCCTTGAACGTAGATTCTAGCTCCTGCTTTTATGAAATAGATAACAAGGTCTTTATTGCCACTAGCAGCAGCTAAGTGCAATGGCGTATCTACTCCCAAAATTTCTTCTGTTACAAAAGATTTTAATTGACCTTGATACTTTTCGTGATTTAAAAAATAATCAACAATTTCTAATCTTCCTTTTTTTACAGCCAAACACATCGGAGTCAATCCGTCTTGATCTTTCGCATTTAAATCACCTCCTTTCTCGATTAATAACTCAATTACTTCTATTTTAGAATACTCAAATGCAACGTGAAGTGGTGATTTTTTATATCTACCTTTTGCAGTTACTTTCGCACCCTTATCTAGAAGTAAGGTTATCAAATCAATGCCGCCGATATGAATTGCCAAGTGAAGAGGTGTATCTGTCGTATTCTTGCTTTTCCGATTCACTGAAATATTGTTCTCCAATAGATCCTCGACTATTTCTAATTGAGAATCTTTTATTGCATCTAGCAGTAATGTATAGCCGTCTGCCCAAACACTCAAGTCTGCTAAGTCATCTTCTTGTTGAAGTAAAGTTCTGACTCTTGATATATCGCCCAATTCCACTGCTATTGACAAATTGAGCCACGCTGCATTTGTTGTCATGATGCACAAATTAACCTGTAAGTTTGAGGTGTCATGAGAATAATTATTTTATTTAATAATAAATATTTTGGTAAGAATTATTATTACTTATAGATAAATGTTTTAAAAAATACTTACTGTTACTTTCAATTTAATTTGATAGTTTGTTATATAAAAATTTATATCGATTTGATTTAAATCAATAATATAGTTTATGTACAAAAATTCGTTTAACGTGAAATTGAATTTCAAAATACACTTTATAAATAATTTTTAGACATTTGATTGTTAATAAAAATAATAGTATTTTAAAAATTTTAATTTAATGAGTTAATGAGAAAAATAACGTATTTAAATAAAGAGATCGCATAACATGAGTAATGCCTACTTGCAAGCAGTGTGGCCAGATCGTGCGATTTTTTTATCCCCACTTTGTACCGCTTTCAATATAGTCAGATGAGAGTGTCCGACAAAGTGGGGGTAAGAAAAGAGCATGATCTGATCACACTGCTTGCAATGTGGCGGTCCTGCCGCCTCGGTCACGCCACTAACGGCCAGAAGTCCTACTAGACCAACCAAAGCGCCAGTCATCGGAGCGGGAAACCCTCGCACTCCTATGACTAAACAGTCACGCTACACTCAAATTCTCCCGCCTTTTCATACGCCATAGCTGTGGCGTGATTTGGTATTATTATTATTATGGATCTCGATTGTGACCTAACTAATATAGAGTTAGACACTAAGTACTTTTCTATGTAAAGAATAAGTGAATAAATATCATTAAATCAATTAATCTTGCAAATAATATCATTATTATTATAATATATAGTGTAGTACATAATAACAACTACAGCAAGTCGAAAGTAATGCCATCTACAATGCAAAAAATTGGTCCGATTTACAATTACAAGTGAAAATATATACAATACGAATGAAAATGAAGTTAGCTGACATTTCAAATTTTTTATTGAAGAAATTTTAATTGAACAATAAAAAAAAATTTCACATGGAAAAAACTTGAAAAACTACAAGTGCAATTTTTTAAAAATATTTTTTTAGCTGTAATTTAATAAAAAAAAAAACTTGAGAGGTGTCAAGGGACACCCGGATGTAACGAAGTTTACAATAGCTTACTATAGCAAAAAGTGTCGTTACAACTTTTCGTGAAAATTTTTTCCGTCTAGCCCCATTTCGCAACGCGCCATAAGAAACTTCGTTCCAAAAAAAAAATCAAAAATTTTTAAACGTCTGCTAACTTCAGTGTCATAAATATGATCGGTGTAATGTATTTATTAATTAATAAGTAATTAAATATTATGGAAATTAATGTATGAGAATTAATTTAGCAAATATTTACTAATTTTTAGAATTTTTTAACAAATAAATTATGGCAAGAATAAATGAGAGAAAAAAATTGACCTGAAGAATTTTTAAAAAATTATAAATGCAACTTTTTCAAAATAGTTTTTAGAAGGGATTTATTTGTTAAATAAAATTAAAAAATTATGAAATAGCTGCTAACTTTAATGCAATTTTTTTAAAATAATTTTTTGGAACAAATCTTTGTGTTAAATAAAATAACAAAATTGTTAAGCCACAATTTTTTTAATATTTTTTTTATAATGGATTTGTAATAAAAAGAAAAAAAATTGTAGATTTCAGCTGCCTTAAATATCTTGCACTATTACTTACATTGAAAATAAAAAATAAAAATCAATGAATGAAAATGCATAAAATAGAACTTTAGATATAATGAACTAATAATCCGATTAAAAAACTTGAAATTATGTTAAAGCGCTTGATTATTAAAAAAAATTTTTTTAACGATCGAAATAAATAATTTTTGCCCAATAATTAATTTCTAATAAATAAACGCATTGAAATATTTTTAAGAGGAGTCATCGATTTATCTATTTCTTGATTATTGACAAATCATCTATAGATTATATTTCTAATATTGTTTCTTGTAGACAAACTTCAAATAAATATGTATTAATTAAAAAACTCTAACTAGAAATAATTGTAAAAAATTACATCTTTGTTAATCGCTTAATTTTCAGAATGCAATTTGTTTTTAATCAGATTAATCAGATTTATTATTAATAAATAACTTTTTGTAAAAATAAACAAAATTATGTTATTAAACTTTATTAATAAATCAAACTTAAAATACTTATATTTTATAATGTGTATTGCAGAAATTGCCAAATTTTTGACAAGTTGTTATAAAATGTAGATCTAAGTAAAACATTTGTAAATATAATGAAATAATAGTAATTATTTATGTAACAGATATATTTGAGAGCTGTACAAATAATTAAAGATTAATTTGTTCATTAATATCGCAAGATAATATTGTACATTAAAAAGGTATACAATGTTTTGTTGTTTGTATACAATGGTTTATTGTACTTCAATGTTAGTCTAATCATAGATAAGTAAATTACGTGTCATCCAAATGTACAATATTATTACCAGAAAATTGAATTTAAAGATTTTTATAAAAGATTAATTCATAAAAAATAATGCAAAATTGAAAAATAATTAATTTGTATTAACAATGTCTTATATATTAATCAAAAAGTTTTTTAAACAGTAAATCTATTGAAATATTTTTCTAAATTTCTAAAAACTCATGGATCAAAAATCTCGTAATTTGATTTTTGTCAGTTGACACGTTATTGCTTATCAACATCCAATTAATATTTGTACTATTGCAATTGCCATAGAAACATAAATTTAAATTACATAAAGTCTTTCAGGATTCCATTTTAATACACGGGTCTTCGTTATCTTCGACATCGGTATCGACATCTGATTCAACTTCGGTTTTAATTTTTACACGTTCTCGCAAAAGAACCGCAATCTCTCCATGAACGTTCACCCCATTATTAATATGAATACGTTTTTCAGCGCATTGAAGAGGAGTTTCATTTAAATTATTTAAAATATTGACAAGCGCACCGTACTTTAGTAAAATCTGAACAATTTCCTTATAACCTTCATCAACTGCAATGTGTAAAGCAGTACGGCCATCAACATCCTTGACATCTAGGTCAGCTCCTGATCTTGATAAAATCTCCACAATATCTGCATGTCCATTTTCAGTAGCTGTGTGCAGGGGAGTAAAGTTACCTTCCTCAGTGCAATTTTTGTCTGCGTGATTTTGCAGTAAGACATTGAGAACTTTGGAGTATCCTGTCAATGCAGCAAAATGTAAAGTTGTTTCGCCTTCCGGTGTTTTCGCATTTACATCTGCGCCATGATACAAAATTAATGCCGCTATTTCTGCTTTTTTTTCATCATCTTCTGGACTTGGATCTGTACACCCTCCATTTTCATTTATAACAGTATAATGTAACGCCGTTCGTCCATAAACATCAATTGCATCCACATTTGCATCATGCTGTTCGATCAGTGTTTTAATAACATTTATAGATCCTTTTCTGACCGCTTCATTGAGCACTTCTGCATTAAATGCTACGTCAAGTTGTAAATGTACAAGCAATAATGCCGTCAGCTGTCCACTGTCATTATCAATAGCAATTGATAATGGTGATTTTCCATATTCATCTTTAGCCTGAATATTAGCACCGTATTTTATCAACCGCTCAACGATTTTTTCCTGTTTATTTATAACAGCTTTGTGCAATAAAGTGAACCCGGTGCTAGTGACTAAATTGCTTATTTTGTTTATTGCAATAGTATACTTAAGGAAGTTGTCACACATTGACCAACAATTTTTATCTGCTGCAATATAAATTAAGTGGAATACCATTCGGTCAAGAATTTCCTTAAATGTGTAGCCAAGTTTTATTTTTAATTTTTTCTTTGATTTTGCATCAGAATTCTCATCGGCAGTTGAATAAATTGAATAGCCATTACTGTAGTCAACACAGTGCTTTACAATATGATCAACAATTTTCTCCCACCCTTTTTCAACTGCTAAATCAAGAATTGTCTTTCTTACACTACCTTGGATGAAAATATTCGATCCACGGTCAAGCAGTTTTATGATAATGTTTTGGAATCCTTTACTTATAGCAAAATCAAGCGCTGATTGATTTTTTTTTGTCAGAGCATTTACATTTGTACGGCTGTCATTCAGTAGAATTTGAATCATACCTTCGTTGCCTAAATCACAAGCAAAATGTAACGGTGCATACCCGCCGTAATCTTCCGAGTCACAGTCAACATTGGGATCAGCACCATAAGTCAATAACATTTCGGCAATTGCTTCATTATTTTTATGAACAGCAATATGAAGAGGTGTCCATCCATTTGTTTCTCTTACGTCTGTTTTAGCTCCTCTTGAAACAAGTAACTCAGCAATGTCTTTTCTACCACTATCAACAGCAAGATGCAGTGGTGTGTCAACTTCTCCGTATTGAACGTTGTGCAAAAAGTTTGGAAAAGCTCCATTTGCTAACAAGAGATCAACAATTTCATAATTTCCTTTTTCAGCTGCTATGCAAAGCGGACTCAAACCCAAGTCATCTCTGGTATTGATAAATGCCTTGCGTTCAAGCAGCAATTTAATCATCGGTATATCTTGTTTTTCAACAGCATGATGAAGTGGAGCCCTGCCATCTCCATTTTTAGCAACAATACATGCTCCTCTATCCAATAGTAAGTTTACAACTTCTAAATCACCATTGATAACAGCAAAGTGGAGCGGAGTATTTGATAATTTTTTACTTTTGCTTTCAACTTTTGCCTCCTTTTCTAAAAGCAACTTAGCAACTTCAGGATGATTGTACTGCAAAGAATCTCGGAGCAATATGTAGCCATCACAGCAAGTTGGAATATTGTTAAGACCATAAGATTCTATTAAGTCCTTAACTCGTCTGACATTTCCTTTATGTACGGCATTAACCAGCATACGCCATTTGGGATCTTTTGATGACATCATTTTTGTATGGTTTAATTTAATTTCTTTAACCTACAATTAGATTGATAGATAAATAATTAAACAAAATTAATAAAATTCAAAAAATTTTTGTAATTGTTTTTTATTGAAAAAATTGTAACAAAAAAAAATTAAAATAAAAAATTTCATGGCATTAAAGTTAGCTGTCACTATTATAATTTTTTAATTTTTTTTAATAAATAAATTTGCTCCGAAAAATTGCATTTTTTACTTTTTGAATTTTCTAAATGTCAATTTTTGTTCTCATTTTTTTTGCCATAATTTATTTGTTAAAAAGATTTTTTAAATTAATTATTATCTGCTAAATTGATTCTCATAAAATTTCACATGTAAAAGATTTGAAAAATTTTTCGTGCAATTTTTTTTAGTATTTTTTTATTTGTAATTTAATTGGTGAAAAAAAAAAAAAAAACCAAAAATTTTTGAGCGTCAGGTAAAAAAGTCCTGATAAATCTACGCCATGTGAATATAAGGTCTTTACATCAGGACTTTTTTACGCATGACTAGACATGTCCAAAAAAAAATACATGAATTTATTTACTTACTTTATATGTGAAGTATTTAAAATCAAAACAATTACAATTTATGTAAATGTGATTGTTGGCTATAATGATAGCACAGTACTAAATTAATCTATGTTTACTTCTACATAGTTTGCTTTGAAACTTTGTAACTTAAATAAAATTACATTGGTAATAGAAAATTAATATATTTTACTTTGCTATTGTATTTTTACCATAAACTAATTTTAGAATTCGCACGTGGGTATGGTTTACATGAATTTGCGTCGATTAATTATACACGCTCTAAATACTAACCACTTAATGCATAGTTACGCAGTACGCACTGCTCCAAGTTACATATTCAGGCAGAGTTGCGTGTATGTATACTTATTTTGTAGGTGTAGGTGCAGTGCTCATTCTCTTTTTAAGATGTTTAGCTGCGTCTCAATTTTTCCATTAGTTACATACATATTAACAAGATAAAAAAAGATCATCTGTCATTTTTTAGAGAGGGAGCACTGTGTGGGTGAGAGTGGTGTGCTGACATCTGTGAAGAAAAATAATTTGGCTTGTTAAAAATGTGCGCTGCGGTAGGGAGAAGATAGATCAAATTGTTACAGAGAGAGACAGCTAAACAAAAAGTAAAATTATGAAAATCAATAACTTAATTTTTACCTGGACCAATAAAAATTGATATTGATAAATGTATTTAGCTGGAGAATATAAAAGGCCTAGTTCTAAAATGGCTTCATAGTTTACTTAGTAAAATAGGTTAAGAAGAAAAAAACAATTTTTTTGAAAAAAAGTTTTAAATCACTTATTCTTGAGAAAGTATCTAAAAACTGTATGATATTAAAGTTAGCTGTCACTTGACAATTTTTTAATTTTTTTTAACAAATAAATTTGCTTCAAAAAATTATTTTTAAAAAATTGCATTTGTAGTTTTTTTAAATTTCTAAATGTCAATTTTTTTTTGCCATAATTTATTTGTTACAAAAATTCTTAAAATTATCAATTATCTGCTAAGTTAATGACATTAAAGTTAGCTGTAACTTGACATTTTTTAAATTTTCTTTAACAAAAAAATTTGTTCTAAAAAATTATTTTAAAAAATTGCATTTTTAATTTATTAAAATTTCTAGAAGTCCATTTTTTTAATAATTTTTTTTTTTTGCTATGATTTATTTGTTAAAAAAAATTATAACAATTGTAAAGTGACAGCTAAATTTAATGTCATGGGAAGTTGATTTTCATAATACTGAAGTAAGCGGTCAGCTGTCAATTAAAAAAATTTTTCTAACAAATTAATTATAATAAAAACATGCTTCTAAAAATTTTCACTTGTAATTTTTATTAATTTTCACATGTGAAACTTTTTAATAAAATTTTTTTTATGATAATTTCATAACTAAAAAATTCTAAAAAAACATTCTCATGTGTTGATTTAATTATTTAACACACTAGAATGTTAAATTCTACACACTAGAGTGTAATATTTTATACACAAATTTTAACACTTTACACAATGACGAAAAATTTTTTATAGTGTGTTGAGTAAAATATAATATTGAAAGTAACAAACATCTCATAATTTTATAATTCTGAATCTAGATGACGCTGAAATTAACAGACACTTAACTATTTTCAAAAAATTGCATCTGTAATTTTTTACGATACTTTAGTTAGCTGAAAGCTGGCAATTTTTTTAATTCTTATAACACATCACTTACAATACTGAAACTCTTAAAAATTTTCTTTAATTTTTACATGTGGAATTTTTTTATTAAATTTTTTTCATAATTTGGGTATTTGCATGATTTTGATATTCATAAACTTTTGATATTTTTACATTCTATATAATTTTTTTAAATTTTTGGAAAAAAAATTTTTCGATTTTGTTCTTAAAAATTTAAATAATTTAATAAATAAAAAAAAGCAGATATTTAAATGAATAAGTAGCTCCATCTCGTGTATGTGACGTCTTAGTGCTTATTTCATTTGAAAATTTAAGTGCCAATCTCTTGTAAACACGTGGCAGGTGTAAACAATTGTTGTGTTAATTGTGATTGATTAAAAAAAGATCTGGTTGTGTTGTTTATAATAAAATAAAATTATTTAATTACTCGAAATGTCGTCAAAAATGAGTTTTATTGGTGTATAGTTCCAACGTGTAGAAATACTGGTAAATCGACACCAGAAAAAATTTTTATAAATGTTTCATTAAATTCTGTTAAACGGAAAAATCAGGATCCACTTTTCGCCGAGGCATTTTTATTAATTCGTTGATAATCACAAACTACACTGTTGAACTGATGCTTCTCAAAAGTCTTAGTATAACAACATTGACATGTTCATAACCTCCAAACACATTCATTTTAAATTAAAAAAACATTTCACAAAAATTTATTTCACTTTTAATTATTTTCAACAAAATCTAGCATTAAAAATAGAATGTATAAAACTTAAAATTGAAAAAAACTTAACTTTAAGTTTTTAGCAATGTAAAATATTATACATGACTTAAATGCTCATTCAAATATACGCGCTACAAACAGCACAATGACGTCACACCAATCACATCACGTTTTACATCACGTGACTTTTATGTAATTTAGGATCACTTTTATTTATTAAATTATTTAAATTTTTAAGAACAAAATCGAAAAATTTTTCTTCCAAAAATTTAAAAAAATTATATAGAATGTAAAAATATCAAAAGTTTATGAATATCAAAATCATGCAAATACCCAATTTAATTGTTATAAAATTTCCAATGTCTGTCAACTTTAGTGTTTGTATTCGTGAGTGTTACTGCTTAAAATCTGTAATAATTGAAAGTATAATGTTATCAAAAAATTATTTTAATAAATTTCAATTTTGAATATTTTTTAATGTATTTTTTCGGATCAACTTAACAGTATTATTAACTAATTTTACAAAATTGTACATTATTTTTATAAAATTTTAATTTATAAATTTATAATGATAAAGAGTCTTGAAATATATTTTAAGTTATAAAAAGAGTTTTTATAAGAATAAATAATCATCATCAGAGTAAGCTCGAATTTTTTTTTTAATTATCAATTTATATTACTTTAATTATGCCAATTAAAATTGTTTAACAATAATAATGAAGTGTTTGAAATAAGTTTTTTCCAATAAAATATTTAAGTTTTAGAAACTAAGCCGATTATTAAATGACATATGTATCTTATAAATTATGAAATTCAAATCAGTAGACATCTAACTATGTACTTTTTAGGTTTATTTAAAAATAAAAAAATGATAAATTAAAACATGGTTTTTTTAGAATTTTTATAACTTATTTGTTAAAAAACAAACTCAAAAATTGTAAGATGTCTAGTGATTTCAGTATCACGATAAATTTACTTAACAATAGTTTTAAAAAAGTCATTATAGTTAAAAAATAATAAAATAATTTGTCAAATAGGCTTTATAAATTTCTTATAAAAAATTTATATGTATGCATTAAAGGGAATATCACTGTGGCGATCGAAAAAAACAGGTGATTTTCGGGAATTTTTTCGACAGGAAAAATAAAGAAAATATTGGGGATCGAATTTTTTTTATTTGATTAAGGGTATATTAAAGATTATTACCTTAAATTTTTATTAAAAAATATTTAATTATTACAAAGTTATTAACAATCTCGTAGAGTACTAGAAAAAATTTCCTCCTTTATGGTCGGTTCGATAACTCAAAAACGGATCATCTGAAAATAAAAACCCAAATTGCTTTTTAATCAGTAAGGATGTAGTTATCATTGCAAGTACGCAATTAAGAAAATTTTTATTTTAAAGATTTCTTTAGCGGGGTTAAGATAAAAGAAAAACAGTAAGAATAGTGAAGAAATTTTCAATCAGTCGCCATTTTTTTTTAAATGAAAATTTTCAAAATTCCGTACGTGCGACGATAACTACATCCTTTGTGATCAAAAAGCAATTTGGGTTTTTATTTTCAGATGATCCGTTTTTGAGTTATCGAATCGACCATGAAAGGGAAAATTTTTTTTAGTGCTCTACGAGATTGTTAATAATTTTGTAATAATTAAATATTTTTTAATAAAAATTTAGGGCAATAATCTTTAATGTACTTTTAATAAAATAAAATAAATCCGATTCCCAAATTCCTTTATTTTCCCTGTCAAAAAAATTCCCGAAAATCACCTCTTTTTTTTTCATCGTCACAGTGATGTTCCCCCTTAAGACGTTTCAACTTAATCTAAAATTTAGGAAATTTCGGCTTATTTTTGAAAATCAAAATTTCTTTTAACACTGCTTCCCAAATCTTGTCATTATCATAAACATCACTTTCAATAACAGCATCACAAAATTTATTGAAATCAATATCCGAGTTCAGTTTATTTTTATTAACAAATCGGTTGGCTTGATAATATGGTTTAGCCACTTGTAATGCTGGACTTAAGAAGAACGTTACAGTGTAACTCAATACTATAGAATAATGTTTTGGCTCTAGTAATATCTCTGATTTTTTTGGCTCCATAAATCCAATATAAGATAAACAATCATAAACAATAGGAAGTTCTCCAAAAACTTCTTTTCCATAGTAATATCCTTTTGCGTGAATTGTAGTCTCCCATTTGAGCGGTGGAAATGGTTTATTAGCTGTCAAAGTAGTTTGTCGTTTAGGTGTAAGTTTTTCGGCCTGCTTTATTAAATCTATCATTATTATTTCTCCGGCTACCCCCCATTTTTTATATTTATGAATTATTTGCCCAATAATGGTAGCCATAGATGCTTCATTGACGTCGTAGAAACTTTTAACACATTCACCATCGAATAAAATTTTCAGCGTAATGTCATAAATAAATGCCTTGTAGGATTGAGTATTTGCACTCTTTGATTGTTCATCACTAAGTTTTGAGAAACTTAAATCTTTATCACTGCCCATGTTGACAATTAGAATACGCAAAGTTAATTGTAATCAAGAAGCCAATTGTTGATTCTTAGAAAAATAATTTTTTCAATTAATGTTGTATCGAACACGAATTTTATCAGTTTTTTGTGGTATGATGATTGAAAATTAGTAACAATTGATAAATGCACACTGATTATACTTTTTAATTTTATTACAATTGACAAATAAAGTAAAAGTGGTATTAAATTATTAAATCAGTAAAATTCGTGGCCTTGCAGCAGCACAACAGCACAGAGTATCTGAGAGTGAGTCAGTATCACGAAACAAATGAGTGATTTTTTTTAAATCTCCACACATAAGCGCATAAACTATACGCAAGGAATGCTCTTATGCTTATGACAATTTAAATTATACTTATAATAACAATCATAAAAGTATAGGTTCACTATCCAAAAGCAACAAACATCAATAAGCATTGTAATATGAGAACTGATATTTATTTTTTCGTATTATGACGATTATTTAAGTTTCGATAAGTGTAGCGTTTAAAAAATGATATGATTAAGTTGTTGGTACTCTGATATGTGTGAAATCTCGATACCTCACTGAATTTAGCACCAAAAAAAAAATTTTTTTAACTTTTATTTAAACAATCCGATTGTCCGTCAATGTCCGATGTAATTGTTTATTTTTCCGATAATTATTTATTTATAAACAATTAAACAAATTTTTACTTGCAAGATAGCACTTTCTTTATCAAATCGATTAGTTTTTTTTTTCATTTGATCGGTAATTATTTTTTATTGATTGTCCGATCAATATTTTTATTTGTCCGATTGTTTTTCTATTTTTAATTAATTTTTTTGTGAAATTAATTTTGAATACGTAATTGTTATTGCACATGCGCGAAAGTATATGACGTTACAGCAGGGACCGCCATATTTATTTTTATCTACTAATTTAACTGAATAGTTTTTTCTATTTTTTATCAATGGAGAGGTACCTAAACAAGGAGCTTTACCCTCCATTATGGAGGGTAGAGGTAAGGACTCCATAATGGAGGGTAGAGGTAAGGACTCCATAATGGAGGGTAGAGGTAAGGACTCCATAATGGAGGGTAAAGCTCCTTGTTTAGGTACCTCTCCATTGATAAAAAATAGAAAAAACTACTCAGTTAAATTAGTAGATAAAAATAAATATGGCGGTCCCTGCTGTAACGTCATATACTTTCGCGCATGCGCAATAACAATTACGTATTCAAAATTAATTTCACAAAAAAATTAATTAAAAATAGAAAAACAATCGGACAAATAAAAATATTGATCGGACAATCAATAAAAAATAATTACCGATCAAATGAAAAAAAAAACTAATCGATTTGATAAAGAAAGTGCTATCTTGCAAGTAAAAATTTGTTTAATTGTTTATAAATAAACAATTATCGGACAAATAAACAATTACATCGGACATTGACGGACAAACGACGGACAATCGGATTGTTTAAATAAAAGTTAAAAAAATTTATTTTTTGGTGCCAAATTCAGGGAGGTAATCTCGATTACCCTTTCTTCGAAGTCTGATTACCCGTTTTTACCCAAAACTGTTACCAACTCTATTTATATGAAAATAAATACAATACTGAAGTTAGTCGTCAGCTGTCAATTTTAAAAATTTTTGTAACAAATCAATTATAATGAAAAAATGCTTCTAAAAATTTTCACTTGTAATTTTATTAATTTTCTCATGTGAAATTTTTTAATAAAATTTTTTTTATAATAATTTCATAACTAAAAAATTCTAAAAAAATTTCTAACGTCTGTCAACTTCAATGTCATAAATAAATATGAAAATTTATTTATAATCTTATACTCTTACAGTATTAACAACATAAAATGAATAAAATTATTAATTATTAAATAAAATTTTTTATATTATATGAAAATTTTATACTGTTCGTAGCAACATTATTCTAAATTTAACATTTAAAATTTTAATAAAAGTCATAACGTAACATACATAAATATTCTAATATTTAAACGTCTTTCTTATCCCAAATGTTAGTTTTTAACATTTCTTCATTTGGTTCAAAGTTAATAATATCACTGTCTTTGGATAAAAAGTTTTTAGTAATTTAAATATACTTTAATGTATCAGTTGATAAGTTATTTATGTGATCAGTTTTTACATTTTTAACATCACTGAAAATTCTCTCAACGGTTACATTTAAAAATGGTAAAACTAGTAGAAAGTATATAACTATTTTTAACTATTTTAGATTCTTAAACAATAGTTCACCATTAGCTTTTTTTATATTAAAGATTTCTCTCCAATAATCTTCTGAGTCTAAATTTATATCAATATTGAAATCAGTCAAATCCACCTACTCGTATTGCTTTCATTCATTGTCTAACTCTTGCAATACAATATTTTTACAATATTCCATCTTGATTAAGCAGATTACCCGATTTTACCCACCCAAATCTAATTACCCATTCGATATCGAATTACCCGAAAAAAGGGTAATTACCCGGGCATTGACAACACTGTAATGTACAGGAAAAAAATGATCTTTTTTCTATTAAATCAATTCTTTCATGTCTCTTAGTTAAATCTCATACTTCTCATCTGTTACTAAATAAAATGAATTATTTTTAAAACTTTTTCAATGTCAGTTTTCAACGTTACTTTTTTACGTATTTTTTTCTTAAAAATCAATACAGCTAGAAATAATTGTTACATTCTAGGTTACATAAATTACCAGGAACAGTTCGATATGACACAAAGCTCAAAGTACGTGTATATGATATTATTGATCTGAAATTCTTTTTTTTTTTTTTTGCATTCTGTTAATGACTATCGAATATTACAATACTATTCTAATAAAACTATTGTTCTTGGTATGCATTGGGTATAAATTCGGATTCACTTGAAACTTTGTGATATATTCATGCAGAATGTTCAATCTATATATATAAAAATCAATTGCTGTGCGTTAGTCTCGCTAAAACTCAAAAACGGCTGGACCGATTTTCAAAATATTTTTTTTGTTTTGTTCGTTATAGTTCAGGGATGGTTTAGAAAAAAAAAATTTTGGAATTTTGGAATTGAAAAAAATTTCAGCTTAAAAAATAAAAAATTGTTAATTTTGTATCGAAATCGCTATTGTTACGCTTGAGCCTCAAGGTTGCAAGAGTATACAAAATTGTCCAATATGCAGGAAGATACGTACAAGTATACTTTGGGTATCTTTATATATATAAAAGCCATATATAATAGCTAAATTTGTCATTAAAGACAAATTTTTGGGAACTGGGGGAAATAAATGATAAAGGGGGAAGGGGAGGACCTTTACTCAGTAGGAATTTTCGGTAACTGAAAAAGTAATTCGGACAGCCCAGACCGGGAATCGAACCCGGATCGTTTGGTTACGCGCCAAAGGCTCTATAATTTGTTATACATTTATTATATAAATAAAACACATAAAACATATTAAAATGACCAACAAGTTTCATTTAATAACTTAATACCAACTTAACCGTCTACAATACGACCAGTGTTAATTGTTGACAAAAATAAATTAGAGTTTACAGGTTAAAAATCACAAATCAAAATTTGTAAAAAAAAAAATTTTTGTAGGTCATACGAAGTTCACCGGGTCAGCTAGTTTCTTAATAAAAATGGATTCGTTATAAACAATTGAGGTCACAGTCAATTATTGTTCTATTGGGATTATTCTTTAAGTTGTTAACTTTAATAAGCAATAACCATTTTTTTTTAGTTAATTGATTGTGGTTTTTTGAGTTGCCTTTCTATAATCGGCAAGAGATGCAATAATAATTAGCTTTCACAGTCACACAGTCGAATAGGAAGAAGAGATGTTCATGCATCGATTTGATAGCATAAACGCATTTCATACTATTGATTATTATCCTCTTTTTGTCCATGTAAATAGGAAAAACATTCTATTTCAACAAAAATTGGAAAATTTTCACCTTACTGTAACTACTTTCAGCCAAATCGAAATTACAGTAATCTTCAAATTAAAAAAATGTTTTTGTTAGGAAATAAAACACAATTATAGATTGAATCTGAATATTATTGGAGTTATGAAAATTAATTATTTGCTGAGTATAATTAGACAACTAACTTTCAATCTCAGAATGTTTAAATTTAAAATAAAATTATTTAAACCCTTATAAAAAAAATCATCTTAAAATTGTCGTTTGTTTAAGATCTTAAACGTGACACAAACTAAGACTATCATAAGACTTTTCTAAGACGCCAAAAAAAAATTCCGAGAGCAGATTTTTGAAATTTGGTTCTCGAATTCGTTATGAAAATAAGAAGATATCAGAGCGACAGCTCCGAAGAATTATTATAGATTCTTAACTAAAATAGTCTTGAAATAATCTAAAAATAGTTATAAAAAATCTTAAAATAGTCTTGAAAAAAATCTTAAAATAGTCCTGAAAAAGTTTTAAAAAATTTTTCGAGACTATTTCAAAATGAGCTAACAGCGACAGAGCCCGGGGACATTAAAACGGAGCGTCTTAAAAAAAGTCTTAAAATTGTCCGATAATAAGTTTTCAACAATTTCAAATTCAATTTAAAAAGAGCGTACTCCAAAATGTAGTGGTTAAAAAGTCGTAAAATCGTCTAAAAATTAATTTTCATAACAAATTCGAGAACCAAATTTAAAAAATCTGCTCTCGGAATTTTTTTTTGGCGTCTTAAAAAAGTATTAAAATAGTCTTGGTTTATGTCACGTTTAAGATCTTAAACAAATGATTACAAGACGTTTATTAAGCAAAAATATTAATAGTATATTACACACCGAGGGAAGTAAAGTAAGAAATGTCTCAGATCACATGTAATTGTTGGCCGAGGCGAAGCCGAGGTCAACAAACATGTGATCTGAGGCTTTCTTATTTACTTCCCGAGGAGTGTATACTATTTTTTTCCCTGACGAAGGTGTAAAGCGGAAACTTTGTTTAGCGCAGCGGGGCTAAAGTTGACGCTTTACACCCGGAGGGGAAAAAAATTTATTTTTTTTTGTCACTGTCAATGCATAATTTGCAAAATAATTTTTTTTTAAATCAATATTAGTTACAATAAAAAAAAATCTCCTAGGTAACAGCATAAACAAACAAATAAATCGGCAATGCAGCAAACGAAGAGCCAATACATGCACAGAAAGATAAAGAGTCAAACGATGCGCAAAAACAGTTCTTGCTCTCATTGGTTTATTAATCAACCAATAGCAGTGTTCCACAACCTCTGATCGTAAAAATTTTCTCTTAAAAGAAGAAATCGCATGCGTATGTCGCAGTTCAAACCTGTACAAAACCAATTTCTCCAATCACCCCTACTTTTGCAAAAAAATTTCTTGATGGTTTCAAACGAACTATCGAATGTAACCATCGCCAATGAATGAATCACTCTCAATGTTTCTTTCAAAGTAAAAAGACGTATTCACTTTTAACATTTCACCAAATTAATTTTTCTAAAATAATTAAAATTAATATAATATTCATATTATTCCTTTCAATTGTTTTATACTAACGTTAGATAATTTCGCATCCTATTGCGTTGACTGTTCCTTCAACTTTTCTAATAACTGCAATGATGTTAATGAACAGTATAATTTTAAGCATGTGGTTTGCAAGTGTAAATAGTGATAATTACTTCAATTCATCCGCTTGGAAAGCCAACCCTATTTTGTTTTCAAATATGGTAAGAACTTATTTTTTTGTTATTTGTTCACAAATTTAATTCGTTGTATCGATAATATGTGGTTACATTTTGAGTACATTGGAGCTTTGAACTTTGATTATTTGATTATTTGTTAGATCGATGCACGGAACAAAATTCTCGTTGAAAATGATTGCTCAGCTCTCGGAAATGAAGAGATATTATTTAGAAAAATTTTTAACATTTGTCGATTGTTTGAATGATTTTCAAATTTTTATCAAGAAATTTTAACCGAGATCACCATAAAATAGATAAATATTTTTATTGTTTTTATTAAAAAAATCGTAACAGACCAGGGATTGCACATGCAATGTCCGATAATTGTAATAATCCTGACAGTTAATTTAGTTTCGTGTATAAGCCATCAATGATGAAATTATTTTAAAAACTATTCAGAGCTTCAACTAAATTTACATCATGATTTATAGATCAAACTACTGAAATCGTACTATCCTGGCGCATCGAACCCAGTCACCATAACTGAAAACTTAGTGGACACTAGGTCTGATAGTATAATCAACACAATAAAATCACCTATACTTGTAATTAATGAGAACTTACGCCCGAAAAAAAACTTTCAACTTTATTATCCGACACATCCACTCTACATCTTGTCAACAAAAACGACTGGACAACTACAGAACCTTCTGAGGCATCTGAAATCATCACCGTCTTGGAATATGAAATCAACATTTTTTGTTATCGAGAAGGGTAACAAACTTTGTCGAGACAGTGCTGTAATATTGAAAGAGATGTGGAAATTTGAACGACTGTCATCCTTCGTGGTGTGTTCCAAAACCAACAATCAAACTATGCTCTACACCTATAATCCTTACACGAATCGAGCTCCGGATTCGTGGGTTCCTGTTAGAAACAAGGAAATGTCTGATCAACGATGGACGCTCTATAAGAAATCATTCATAAACGGTAAACTTTTCTTATTTATTTTGATAGCACTCGGGTAAAAAAAATTATATAAAAAAATGGCCCTCTATAATTATATATTATCACGAGTCGAAAAAATGAACTTAGATGAGCTTAAATCAATTGTTTTTTTTTTTTATAGCAGTTAAGTTCACTTAAGTTAATTGTTTAAACTCGGGATTATATAGAGTTGGGTACATTTATATAGAATTGTATATAATTATGTCCGTTGAAATAAAAAAAATAATAGGCGTGTGCGGGAGCCGAATCGTAAATGATTCTTCCCATCATGAGTCGTGCAATTTGGAAAATGTTTTTTTTTGTAGTTTTCTTAGGATTTCTCCAGACCCAAACATGATAAAAGAATTTCATAGATAAAACTAATTTGTATAATAAAATTGTATATTTAACTAACATGAAAAAAAAGATTTTTAGGCATTGCAATTATTCAAATAATGATCTTATTTTTATTTCATTAATTTTAAGCAAAATAAGCATTTTTCTATTGAAATTGATATTAAGTATTCAATCAAGAATGTGTTTCCGTTTTTTTTTTTTTTTTCATATTTATGTAATACTTGATAATATTGTAAGACAAAATGAATATAGAATTGGATCAGAGCAGCGCGAGTACCCGTTTTGCCCTAGTACACGTTTTTTAGCTAAACAATTATAAAATTAAAAATACAAAGAGAACCGTCCGAACTTGTATCGTCCTTTAGAGTTAAATGGTACCAAAATAATATGGTTTCATCAACATTATCATAAGTATACTAGTTTTCGAAAATCCCGATGACACATTCAATTCGTAATTTTGACAAATTTAGCGATTTCTTTATTTTGTATTTTGTAACTTTCTGTCAGAACTTAAACACCCAATCAGAACTTGCAAATACTCAGGAGTGTTCCTATGATCACTACAAATACATACTTTGACATTCGCACATAATGCCACAATAAAACAGCACCTACCCGCTTTCGGCTACCCTTCCCTAAGTATATATAACTTTTTTTATTCGGGCAACTACTAATTTTATAACTGGTGAAACTTTTTCTCTTTCATCGCAGATCAAAGAATATGCAAGACTCTCAACTTCGACAAAACTCAATTCATGGATAGATATTCGGTAAAAATAGTAACAAATCTCAATTATGAAGCAACATCAATGAGTCTTATATTTTCAAGTTTAAATATGCAAGCAAAGCTTCATTTTCATAACGAATGTTGTAATCGTAAGACATTGGCTGATTTTCTAAAACTTTCCGACGCCGATATTGGAACGAATCTTTATGATCCTCGTTTTAGATTTAATAAACATGTAAATGTAATACCAGTGAGTTATGAATTCAGTCATGTAATAGTAACTCAAAAGAGGTCATTTACGTACTCTTTTCGTGAAGTAGCCGTTATTTTAGATTATCAAACTTTGTTAGCAATGATAAGTATCATATCGGTTATTTTTTACGTAATAGTGGTAAACAATAGATATCACGTATGGTCGGCATTTCTCAAAGTTTTATTAAGTATGGTTATGGACTCACCCTTTAATCGATTGTCTATGAAGTTTCTGTTGTTTACCGCGTCCCTTTTTATGTTTGTATTTGAGCCTGCAATTGAATCTCAACTGTTTGCTCTATTAACAAGTCCTTAATCTTATACCATTTCGAGTCTTAAAGATTTGCACGATCATCAGTACCATGTTTATTATTACCATGGGCTTATAAAACTTTTTATAAACGAGCAATTGTGGACAACCGTTGAGAATATGAAATATCTTCACCCGTTAGAGACAAACAATCCCGACGATTGTCTAGAATTAGCAAGTAAGAATAATACTGTAGCTTGCGTATTTCAATCTACTATCATATTAGAAAAAGCTATAAATAAAAATCTACATGTCTCCAGCAAGTTTATTTTTATAATAAGCGATTTCTTGTGGTCACGTCAAGACTGCACAGAAAAAAAAATTTCTTGAACCAAGAAAATTATAAGGAAGATCGAAGTTATTTTGGAGCAAGAAGAAATTTTCTTGGCTAAAAAAAATGTAACTTCGTTCAAGAAATTTTATTTTCATTCAAGAAATTTTCAATCTTCCTTAAGATTTTCTTGATTTAAGAAAATTTACGCTTGACTCAAGACTTTCTTTCTTTCTGTATGAGCTTTAAATGATCAAGTCTATGAAAGAAACTTGAACATGATTGAATCTGGTTTTCAAAATGAAATTGTTCGAGAAACTTCATATAATATATTAAAAACACAGAAAGCCAAAGAATCAATCAAATGGATGATTACGATGAAATAACGGAAGCCAATCTATACTATGTGCTTGTAGGGATGATGATATGTCAAATTATTGGAGTTTGCACATTTATTATTGAATGTTTAATTGCACGGTTTTGATGATAACATCATACTTTTTTTTTCGAGAAAGGTTAAATTTTGTCAATTTTAGAACAATATCTTACCTATTTCATCATCAAACGATCGCACAGAATAGCAAACAAAAATAACAATATCACTTTTAAAATACCCCACTTTGTTACCACAGCTTACGAGCATTCGTTTGTTATATCAGCTATACGGTTTTGGCAAGATTTACCCCCTGAAATTTCTAATTATCTTGGTTTAGAATCTTTTAAGACGAGAGTATTTGATTTTCTTATAAATCTCGAATAATAATCAAATAGTACGCTGGTTAATATGATTAAAAACATTATGTGTACTTGATTGTAATGTAAATTTTATATTTTAAGCTATCATGAAAATTTTATATTTCTATTATGTATGTATTAGCTGTATTTATGTGAAGTATAACTTTACATATATCATTTTTGCCATTCGGTTCTGTGCCTTGGCATTTTAACCTAATAAATAAATAAATATTCGGACTATCGTTAATTACTAATTTAACGTGTCTAAAATGAAAAAAATTTTCACATAAATCAAAACATTTCTGTTTTTTCTCGACTTTTATTTCAACAAACCATTTGTGTTTTCAAATAATAAACAGAATTTAAGATGCGCATATTGTACATCGCATTGCAGATGCCATAAGGATGTATATCGGCAAAAGGTCCCGGTGAAAAACCATAAGGGCGTATAAAAAATTTTTTTTTTCGGGAATTACTTATTTTTGTGTAAAACGTGAATAAATGAAAAAAAATTTTTCTTCAAAATAAAAATTTTTTTTGGACTTAAAAAAAAAATATAATTTTTATTATACGCCTTTATGGTTCCCAGGTGCAGTAAGGGCGTATAATTTTTATACGTCCTTATGGCATCTGTAACACGATATTTTATTACAACGAAAATTTGTAATAAAAAACATTGTAAATACAAATAATTTAATAACGTTTCATTGGATTTATCAAATTCTTCTTTATCACAACACATTTATTTCATGCTCTATTAGTTAGTGTCTCACAACTAACATCCTTTATTAAATAAAATAAATTATTTTTAAACTTCTTTCAATATTGGTTTGTAATATGGAATTGTTTCACTTTCTTTTTATCCTTTAAATCAATATCAGTTGAAATAATGATAACATGGTAGCAGGTCACACTAATTACCATCAGAAAGAGTAAAGTATAATAACATAAAGCTCAAAACACATGCATATTATATTATTGATCGAAAATTATTTTTTTTTTTGCATTTTGCCAATTAATATCAATTATCTCAATGTTCTTTTAATGCAATTGCTGTTTTTTGTATACAGTTTATTATTTAAAAATTAAAAAAAATGTGTAATTGTTGTCGAGTTGATTAGTCAAATATTTTGAAAAAACTTAAAAAAAAAAACTTCTTTTTTATTTTATTTTTTTAATATTTTTGAAACGGCTCGGCCGATTGACTTCAAAATCTAATCAGATTGAAGTTTTTAGTGAACTCTTTTGAACGCCGTGTCGATCATCTCGATCAGTCGATTCGTTTTAGAGATATCTCGCATTCTCAAGATCGTGCAAAAATCTTTAACTTCCTACTTATGAAAATTATTAGTTTTCAAAGCGGGAATTGTCTAATGAGTAATAATTGGTTACTTTTTAGTAGATTTCATAGAAATCTAACTATTGCATTTGCCCTCATGGTGGAACAATGGTGAAAAATTTTACTATTTCCTGACTCAGTTCATCGTGCTGGTTCAGAAAATACATACAGTTCAAAATTTTATATATGTATATATAGATACGATATATAACGCGGCTTGTCCGGATAATAGCGTCTTTAATTCATAATGGATCTTTTTCAAACTCAACATACTTAATCTTCAGACGAATACGAAAGTCAAGTTGAAATTTGAGCTGAATCAGTTAATTAGTTCATGAGTTTTAGCATTTTATAGTTGTGAAAATGATGAAAATTCAAACTTTTACTTATTATTTCTTATATAACTTTTGATTAAAAAAATTAAAAAAAAATCTGTCAACGTCATTTTAAAGCTTTTTTAATAAGCTTTAATTTCCATATATTACTTTTATAATTTAGCCAGAAATCATATATCTTACGTTATAGTTTAATAAAATTTTTCTCTTGCAGTCGTTTTTAGTAGGTTAAATAGTTTTTTAGTAGATTGAGTGTAAGTTAATTGATCATTAGAATTTTCATTACTATTTTGTATACAGGGAAGAAATCTACTTCCATATCGGCTGCCGGATGGCACTTTTTTATTTTTTAGTTTATTCATTTAAAAGATTAATTAGTACTAAGAAAATTTTGTTAAAAAATTGCTTTCATAATTTTGTAAAATTTAAATATTGAATTTTCTACAAAATTTTTACCTTTATCTTAATAAATTGTTTGTTGAAAAAATTTATTAAAAATTGTCAAATGTTTGTAAATTGCACCCTCATTGGAGCATAAAACTTGTTAGATAATTTTCTTATGTATTGAATTCAATAAAATATCACTTATTAGTGACACAGAAGTCTCAAATTGCATTTAATTAATTAAAGTAGTTATTAAAGTTATATCTTATACGATTATTGCAAATTCCATGATAAATATTAAAATTACATGTTAGTGGAAATTGAACTTCAAATTAATAAATTGCAATTATGTCGTCATAAGTCAATTGAATAAAGTTATTTAGATAAACTAATTCCTTTAGTTAATAAAAATTCCAAATCGTTCAATAATAATTTTAAATTAATTTTAATGACTTTTCGTAAGTTAAATTTAAAAATAAAGAAATATTAAATAAATAATCTTCTACTTTGATAACATAATCAAGTCTATAAAATGATTTACTATTCGCATATCAAATATATATTCAAGAACGCTTGTAGATAATTAAACTTTTTTTACTTTTACACATACTTCTACGTTATATGTGAGATGATGTAATTTATTGGCAATATATAATAATAAATAGGAAGGAGTACTACAATTTTCCGAGTGCGCGTGTTATTACTTCTCATGATTCTATAGTAGTACTGCATCAGTCACGCAACAACAATCAGTACTGTGAATCTTTATTTCTTCAATTTTATCATAGATTATCAGACACAATGGATCTAGCATGGATTATTTCATCAATATTAATTTTCTTTTTACTCATACTTACCGTGTTACATATTTATGTACATAAAAGCCGAAAAGGATATTTTTGTGACCAAATTCCAGGACCTAGAGGGTATCCAATTATTGGTAACGTTTTAGACTTGGTAGTCTCTCCCGGTGAGTTAATTTTTTTAGTTCTTCTGAAAATTAAACCTTTAAAAAATTACATTAATAATAAACGATATTTGACAATCTAAAATTATTTTTTTAACTGATTAAATTATTATGAAAAATTTAGAAAACATTGATTATAAATTTTTTCATTAATTAATTTTTCTAATTAGCAAAATTAAAAATAGTCAGATGTCTAATAATTTTAATATTATTTCATAAAATATTGTATTTAATTAAACTTTTGTTTTTAAGAAAATTTTTGGAAATTTCACCGTCGTTTTGCCAAAGAATTCTATCCAATTTACAAATATTGGATTGGAACATGGCCAGTTGTTAATGTTTACCACCCTGATGATCTA
This sequence comes from Cotesia typhae, assembly GCF_013202065.1. Taxonomy (NCBI): domain Eukaryota; kingdom Metazoa; phylum Arthropoda; class Insecta; order Hymenoptera; family Braconidae; genus Cotesia; species Cotesia typhae. The sequence continues at coordinate 4,468,508 of NW_027423756.1, read as the reverse complement.
AAAGTAAATATTTCTATTTCATAACTTATCAGGTTTGTTGAAGCAAAAAAACTAAAGCATGCATGTTTTTATATTCTATTCAGGCAATATTTAGCAATTCTAAAAATTCAGAAAAAAGTGAATTTTACGATTTTCTTCGACCATGGTTACAAAACGGGCTTGTCACGAGTGAAGGTAAGTTAACTTATATAATTTTATAATAATTAACAATATTTTTTGTGAAAGAAAAAAAAATTCTATAATAAAGATTAAAAACTTAGTTATTGACACTGACCTAGTTGTTTGATACTTGCAATTTTATTCTAATTAAAAAAATTAAATGTTCTCAAAAAACCAATTATTTTCAAATTTATAACTCAAAAATTATATTTATTAATTTATTAGAGTAGATTTGTTTTTTAACTTCCCGCTAAGAAAATCGAAGACTTTCAAAAATCAGGAAGTTATTGTTTTCACCCTGCTTTGGCACCATTCAAAAGGGCTTGACTGAACTTAGATTTTAAACACAATTTGGACTGATTCAGACCAGTAGATTTTGAGAAATATAAAAAAAACTTAGAAAAATATTTTTTCAAATGTGGTTTTTTCGGAATAACTTTTAAACGGTTTGACTGATCAATTCTAAAAACTAATCAGCTTTTAACATAAAAAAAACTACGTTGATTGCCGCCAAGCCGGTCAAAATCGTTTGATTCGTTCGTGAGTTATCGTTGTCGAAAGAAAACCGAAAAAAAAAGTTTTTTCAGGATTACTCCGAAATTTCTAGTTCGATCAATTCAAACTTAAAACTTCTTTATGGAGCTTAAAAAACTGCATCGAATGCCGTCAATCGGGTGGAAATCGGTTCATTCAGGTTAAAAATACTGATTGAAAAGAATTAAGAAGCGGTCGCTCCATGCAAACTGTATATCTATATATAGAAAAAAAGAATTTAAAATATTGAAACGAATTCGAACTTGATCATTTTTAATTCTTTTCAATCAATATTTTCTAATAGGGGTTTGAAAATTAAAAAAATAGTGTTTTTAAGTCCTATCAGACTTTTAAGCTTGGAGAGCTCAAAATGACATGAAAATCATATTTTTGAGCTCGAAGATGCAGAGATGGCCTTTAGGGTCAACCGTTTTCCTATTTTTTTTTTTTTTTTTTAATTAAAAAAACTTATACCTTATTTAATAAATTTATCTTTATTTTATTTATTAGGAGAAAAATGGAAATCTCGAAGACGGATTTTAACTCCAGCGTTTCATTTACGAAATTTTGATGAGTACATAGAATCCATAGTCGATCACACAGGACGACTAGTTAAGAAACTAAAATCTGAATCAACGTCGGATGGAGTTGTCAAAGAACTTTTACCGCTGCTTTCTACTCATACTCTTAATATAATATATGGTATTATTATAAAAGATAACAAGCTACGCTATTACATAACGTTATACTGAACTTGACATAATTTTACTAAATTATTACACAGAATCAGCGATGGGAGTTACGACTAAAGAGCACGATCCTGATAGAGATAATTATAAAAAAGCGGTTCAAGAAATTGGAGAAATTATATACTATAGGTAAATTAAAAATTCTATTTTTTAAGTTAAAATATTGAAAATAATAAATAATTATAATCAACATCTTCTTGTGTATGATTGCAGAAGTTTCAGACCATGGTTGATGAATGAGTGGATTTTCGCATTAACATCAAAAGGTCAAGAACATGCTAAGGCGTTAAAAGTTCTTCATGAATTTTCTGATAAGGTATTACTTCTTTATAAACTAGATTATTCTTTTTTAATAATGAATAATTATTTATTTGATTGTATTGATTTTAGATAATCAAAGAACGTAAGCAATATCACGAAAAAACGGAAGGAAAATATTTAAATTATTTTGAGCAGACAGAAAATAATTCAACGGTATTACAAACAGACGCAAAAAGTAAGAAAAAAAAAATTATGTAAGATAGTTAAAGTGTAGCTTACATTAACAATTCTAATTCATATGATTGAGTAGTAAAACGGAAAAGACTTGCTTTCCTTGACCTTTTGATCGCTGCCTCCAGACAAGGACTTGGAGTTGATGATCAAGGCATAAGAGAAGAAGTTGATACGTTTGTTTTTGCGGTAAGTTATTAAATGTTAAATGATTAGAAGTAGTTCATAAATATGAAAATTGAAATAGTTTTTTATTTCAGGGTCATGATACTACGGCTATGGCTTTATTGTTTACGATTTTACTTCTGGCAGAGCACAAGGATGTACAGGTTGTGATCTATTACTGCAAAATTATTAGGCTTATTATAGCCATGGTTATATTTCGCAACCCAAATGCCAAAAGGGCGTATTACAGCAGCTAGATAGGGTTTTTTGCCAAACGGGTGTATAAAAAATTTTTTTTCGCTATTCAACTTAGAACTGCTCAAAACGTAAAGATTTGTCAAAAAAAATTTTTTGACGTACTAATGCCAAAAGGGCATATCTCGAGACATACGCCCTTTTGGGTTTAGAAAAAGTTTAGTCTAAAGCCAAAAGAGCGTATAAAAAAAGTTTCAATTTTGCTCTGAAACATAAAATTTAACTCTACAAAATAAATCCAGATCATTTAATATTGTTGAGTTTCACGCCTCTGACTCAGCAACCATGTTAGACATCTCATCTGTTTTTTTTTCTTTTTAAATTAAAATTATAAACAGAATTTGTATTAAAATTGTAATAATAACCTTTAAAAATACCTAAGGTAAAAGACCTAGTTATTGACAATTGCAATTTTATTTTAATTAAAAAAACAATCAGCTCTAATAAATTAATAAATATAAATTTTGAATTAAAACTTTTACACATAAAAAACAAATTTCTTGCGCCAAGAAAATTTTAAGGAAAACAAAAGTTATTTTGAAGCAAGAAGAAATTTTTTTGGCTCAAAAAACTTTGACTTCTTTCAAAAAATTTTCAATCTTCCTTAATATTTTCTTGAACCAAGAAAATTTACACTCCAGTTAAGAATTTTCTTTTTCAGTGTAAGAAAATTGATTTTTTTGAAAGCATTGAATTTTTTTAATTAGAATAAAATTGCAAGTGTCAAACAACTAGGCCAGTGTCAATAACTGGGTCTTTTACCTTATTTGTAATTTAATAATCAATATATATATTTTCAATTCTGCAGCAATATTAGTAACATATAACTCATAATTCAAAGCAATCGGCAAAAAAATTATGCGCCCTTTTGGCTATAGGTCACTAAATTTTCAATGTCCTAAAGGTAAAAGGGCGCATAAGTTAAAACATACGTTCTTTTGGCTTTGGAAATTCATTTTTTTATTTTTAGGCTTAGAAAGTGTTAATCAAGCAATTAATAAAAAAAAAAGTATAAATTAATATGCTCGCTTTGGGCATTTGGATGGCGATTTGTTTTAATGCTAAAATTAAATCACGAATTTTTTAGGCAAAAGCAAGAGCAGAAGTTGATAAAGTATTGAATGAAAGCAAGGGTAAATTAACAGTCAATGAGGTTCAACGTTTCACATACTTAGAATGTTGTATTAAAGAGTCTTTGAGACTTTATCCGAGTGTACCAGTAATATCTAAGACAATACAAGAAGACACACATTTTAGTGAGTTTTTAATATAATTTAAATCAAATCACCAGTTGCAATAGCAGCTGAAAATTTTAACTATCTATTTTTTTAGAAAATTATTTTGTTCCAAAAAATACTACTTTACTAATTTATCCCATTGATACACACCGTGATCCCAACTTTTGGCCAAACCCTGATGTTTATGATCCAGACAGATTTTTACCATCAGAACAATCGGAAAAAAGGCATCCTTTTTCGTACATTCCATTTAGTGCTGGCCCACGCAATTGCATAGGTATATTTTTATTATAAGTAATATTTGATCATTTTTTGAATCAGAAATTACGTTAAATTATCGTTTTTCAGGACAAAGGTTTGCAATGCTTGAGTTAAAAACTCTAATTGCTGGACTGCTACATAATTTTTATCTGGAACCTCAAGACAGAACTGCAGATGTAACGATTATTCCCGATCTTGTTATTAGACCCGCTCATCCAGTTTATATCAAATTTGTACCTATAATTGAAACAACAAGATTATAAAAGGTATTTGTTAAAAATTAGTTTAGACTCAAGTATTATTTTAATTAGTGTAAAATTTATTAATAAAAATGACAATTACATTTTTTATTTTGTTCTAATTATTATAAATTATTAAATAAAATTAAATATTAACAGATAATTTTTTAGTATTAAATTGAAGTACAAATTAAATTTTAGAAGTACAAAGTCTTATAAAACAAAATAAGAATTAAATTTTACGACTAGCATTTCCTGATTAAAAAAAAGTATTGAAAAAAATTGGTTTTATATTGAATCTAATTCATTTCAATACTTTTTTCTTTGTCTCAATCCTTTTTTTTCAATCAAGATTATTATCTAAATTTAAAATACTAAATAATTTATTATTTTATTCAGAAAAAAATGTAAAAGTAGTAGAAATATAAAATATTTTAATTGTGTAATGTATTATAAACAAAATAAGTATTAGAAATTTTTAATCAAAAAAATATTATTCAATTACAACATAAATATTATAAGTATTATGTATAAAATACAAAGTTGATTTAATAATGTATTATTGAAATATTTATATCATAATAAAATGATATTATAGCACAAAAATTATCTAAAATCAAAAGTTATTATTGTTTTCCGAATTCAATTTCTAGTTTAAGGAAATGAATTTGTCTTAAATGTACGATTTGATTTAAGTGAGTTATATTTACATGAAGTCTCATTACAACTAAGAAAATTAATCGCCGTTCGTCCAATATTATCACAATCGTTCATAACCGCTCCGTTACTCAAGAGAAGTTTCACCATGTCCGTATCATTATTTTCAACTGCATACATCAATAAAGTTTTTCCTTCATTATCTTGTGAATAAATAGAAGCTCCATATTTAATTAGCAGTACTGCTATGTTTAAATTTTTCGTTTGAACAGCATAACTCAACAAGGTTGGTGGATAAAAATAATTGCCGTAAATATTAGGTCCTGGAAAATAGGGTGAATTAATGTTAGCACCACGGCTCAAAAGTAAGCAGATAATTTTTTCATTTTCATATAAAACAGCAATATGAATTGGTTGTACATTGTCTACAGAGGAACAATTGACGTCTGCTTCGTGGTCGATTAAAACTTTAGCAAATTCACAGTTTTTTATTTCACAGGCTAAATGAAGTGGTGTATAGCCTGTTCTGTCTGGTAAATTACACCTCAAGTTCACCAGGGCACCTTTCTTCAAAAGCCACTGAACAATTGATAAATACTGATGAGAAACAGCAACATGAAGAACAGTCACGCCATTAGATTCTTCAGCATTGACATCCGCTCCTCGTTCCAAAAGAAGTTTTACAATTGATAAATTTCCTATTTTTACTGCATAATGCAGTAAAGGATTTAATCGTGGGTCAGATTCACTAAACACATTATTATGATTAGTCAGTAGGAGCTTTGCAATTTTAAAGTGTTTGTATTTTAATGCTCGTTTTAATGCTGTATACCACGCTGTATCAGATATATTTATTGATTTTAACAAAGTTCGAAGTTTTTCAGCGTTTCCAGCACGAATTGAAGAAATGAATAAATTTTTTAAACTGCTTGTAGACATGATGATATTTTTCACTGTAAATACGTGTTCACTTGGATTAACTTTTGCTATTTTATTTTAGAACTTTTAACGACTTTTATCTTTTTGAAACACGTGCGATTTTTAGTTTGGTTAGGTTTAAAATAATAACTCAGTCCATAGGTAATTATAGTAAGTACTTACTCTTATTTTTTTGCATGGGTGTAAGTGTATACTACTGAAACAGTTAGGTATACTATGTATAAATATGCTGGGCATTGTTATATGCGCAGATGCATTAAATAATTTTAATTTTACTAATTTTGCAGATTCATCTTTTTTAATTAGCACTTATAACACTGAAGTTAGCGGTCAGCTGTCAATTTTAAAAATTTTTTTAACAAATAAATTACAATAAAAAAATGCTTCTAAAAATTTTCACTTGTAATTTTTATTAATTTTCACAAGTGAAAATTTTTAATAATATTTTTTTATAATAATTAAATATGACACTGAAGTTGACAGATATTAAAAATTTTTTTAGAATTTTATAGTAATTAAATTATTATAAAAAAAATTAAATTAAAAAGTTTTACATGTGAAAATTAATAAAAATCACAAGTGAAAATTTTCAGAAGTATTTTTTTCTTGTAATTAATTTATTAAAAAAATTTTTAAAATTAACAGCTCACGGCTAACTTCAGTGTTATTAATTAAATTGCTATAAAATTCTTAAAAAATTTTTAATATCTATCAATTTCAAATAATAGTAGTAGTAGGACTTTTGTTTATTAAGATAACGTTTATAAAAACGAGAAAACTAAAGCCAGAAAAGAAAAAAGAAGAATTCTTTTTCACTTCTCATTCTCTCTGAGAATTTTTTTTTTTTATTTTAATCTACAGATTCGGTAGAATCTGGCGCCAAGTTCCGTTCAAAAATTCCATTGTAAACGGAGCGCCAGACTACCGAATGTGTTTACCGTAAGCAGAACGATATTTTTAGGTTGTAAAATTTTATTAATTCTACAGAACTTTTTTTTCTCCAATATTACTCTATAATTATACATTATATGTTATATTATCAATATTAATTGATAATGGTCATTGAAAATAATAAATTCTATTTAAAATTAATTAAATTCTCTAGCACAAACTATAGCGACCCAGATTTTTAGATTTTGACTTTTTTCTTATGGAGAAAGTGACATGCCACAGACTAAATAATTCGAGAATGTATGGTAACTCTCCACTAGATGGGAGACTACAGTTAAAAAAAAAAAAGTTATGAGCTTGCGTCGATGCTCACTAGGGCTCGTCAATGTTACTCTAACACAAACTGTAGTTAGAAAGTTCGAAATCGAAAATAAAAGAAATAGTAACAATCATCACCAATATTATAAAAACCATGGAAATTTATTTTACGATTTTATAAAATATAAATATTATGATTGATTATTTGTCTATCAATCTAAACCAAAGGATATACTTGATGGAATTTTATTAATGCTTATTAGTTACTCTACGAGAAATAAAAGTTTAACGTGATTTTATTGTTACAATTGTTTGTGCACTAATTTTCCGCGGTAAAAGTACATAATTTAAATTGAAAATTTTTTCAATCACATAAAATGTTAAAATTTTTTTTTTTAAATAAAATCTCTAGAATTTACTATCTATCAACTTTACATATGAATTTTTTTAAATTAAGTATTATTTATTAACTAGAGTCAATATCTACAAGAGCTCACATTGTTTGGGTTTAGTTTCTATGTAATAGTCAGCTGATCATTGCCTAAGTAATTCTGGTCGAGTGTTATACAGATATAGGTGGCACTGCTATACTGCGACCGAACTGCGCGGACATTCAAAACGACAATATTCTGTACATAATGCTTACATTCATTGAGTTTGATGAATCGTATTATTTACTAACAACATAATTATGATAATAATAATATGTAATAAAAATAATCATGCTAATAATAACAATAAAAATGAAGATAATACTGATAGTTATTATAACGATAACAATAGATTGATGTTAAAAATAATTGCATTCATAATATTGAACAATACGATTATTTTATTAAATTATTAAGGATTGTGGTATTAAATCCAAATTCACAATTTCCTAAATTACAAAAATATAAAAAAATTTTTCCTACGATTTTATAAAATATAAATATTATGATTGATAATTCAAGTCTATCAATCTCATTCAAAAGATATACGCGACTAATTTTCATGAAATTTTATCGATGCTACTAGTTTCTTTACGGAAAATAAAAGTTTAATTTATTTTTATAATAATTTTATGAACATTTCATATCCGTGAGAAAAGTACAAACTATAAATTAAGAATGTAAAAAAATTTCTTATGAATACAAAAAATTTACAGAGTAAACTACTAACTAAACTATCCAACAACCTTCTATGTGTATGTTGTTAAACATATTGTTCTAATTTAATTTAATTTATTAACCAGACCAAATAGATAATACGCTAAACATTGTTTGAGTTTTACTTTCTTCGGATATACCAGCTGTTCAGGATCTCGAGAATTCTCATTAAGCAGTGTGTACATTCTATGATCTTTTGGTCATTTCCTGTAGGTGGCATTGTTATTCGATTGAGCGGGTTTCAAATAATCATAATTTTTAGATAATTCGTATTGTAATTATGCGTTTGATGCATTGTCTTATTTACTAGCAACAATATCATAATAATAATAAATGATAATTTAGGAGCTGATTTTTAAAATGGTATTAAAGTAAAATTTCAATTATTTGAAAGAGCTTTCGTTGTAAGAGAACAATTTCCATTATGCTTGAGTTATGCAGTAACTATTGATAAGAGTCAAGGTTTAAGTTTAAAAAATGCCATCATTGAAGCAGGGAACACCATTTTTAATGTTGGTCAAATTTATGTAGCCCTATCTCGTGTAACAGAGTTACGTGGACTACATTTAATCAATTTTGATCCTCATTCCGTTAAAGCAAGCTCTTCAGTAATTAAAGAATATAATCGTTTAAGAAAAATTTATAGGTCTGATTTACCTACCATACCAATTCCTGATACACGTTGGCAAAAAGTATGGGACATGATTTGGGCAGTTGAAGAACATTCTATTCAAATTGAACTCAAAAATGCGAAAAAGCTTCTCTTAGTTTATTAGATTGTCGAGGTATCGAAAACTGTGATAACGTTTCCGATGGTCTTAATTCAATTATTCAATGTATGTTTAATAATACAATAATTAGGACATTATTAATCAATCATGGCCTAAAGTATCAATCTGTCAACAATAAACTTAGTAATTTATTTAGCAAATATAATAATCGCGAATTACTTCTAAAGTCCAGTGACATTAAAGAGTCATTAATAGAGCAGCCTTATTCTATGACAAATAACGATCCTGTATCAGTATTTCTTAAAATTTGTAATGATAATTGTGATATTAGAAATTTAGTACAATTTAAATTAGAAATTAATGATCGATGCAAAACATGCAATTATTCTAATTCTTACAGTATACTAGAAAATGTATTACATGTTTCAATATATGATGAGAAAAAACATTTGAACTACAAGAATTAATTGATTCATCATTTGGATATTGGTTTACTAATTTCAAATTTTGTGAAAATTGTATAGAAGTCAAAGAAACGCTAACAAAAATTTCATTAAATTCCTTGCAACAGATATTAGTTGTGAAGTTACATGTGTCCATCAAAGGAAAAAATAAATTAATAAATAGGAAAAAAGGGTTTATAAAATCGGTACCCAAAGCAAAAATATCAATATGTAATACAAACTATGCTATTGTAAGTGCTATATTTAACTCTTCAAAAGATGGTAATTCTGAAAATCGGTTCTGTAACAGTTGAACCGCGGACATTTCAACCGCGACAGTTCAACCGCGACATTTCAACCGAAGGACAATTCAACCGAAGGATACTTCAACCGAATGACAATTCAACCGCAAGAATCATTTTTTTATTTTTGAAATAATGCAAAAAAAAAACTTAATAATTATGATGATGATGATGATTATTATTATTATTATTATTATTATTATTATTATTATTACATATATTGAAATACAAAAAAAAACTACATTTCTGACTATTTGTTATATAAATAACCATCTTCATACAATTGTTTTTCACCCTTTGTCGATTTAATAAACTTCAACGGCATGATAAATTCACTGAAACGAAAATTATACACTAACAATATATTATTATTTATTTTTAATAAATTTACTCTTCTAAATATAAATAAATTAACTCTTCAAAATATAAATATTTAAGGTTAGGACAATATGCTCTAGCTAATGCGAAAATACCAAGGTATATTTTTAATAAATTTACTCTTCAAAATATACATAAATTCATTCTTCAAGATATTAATAAATTCACTCTTCAAAAAATAAATATTTAAGGTTAGGACAGTATGCTCTAGCTAATGCGAAAATACCAAAATCTCACCAATATAAATATTTGGCTTCTCCAAAAAGTTTACCATTTTATCGACCTCAAGCAGTTCGATATCGATAAAAACAAATACGCGGGATTTTCAAACACTTTCTTGTTCATCGTTCATAATAACAATAATGTTATCGTGTTATTTAGACCAACACAAATGCGGGTAATTGTGTTGCGCCCTTTAACATGGTTTGTTTGAGTGTTTACTCACTAATAGGCCATTACAAATGCGAGTAATTGTGTTGCGCCCTTTTAACATGGTTTTTGTGATCAATTTATCAAGAAAACTGCAGTTAAACTGTCATCGGTTGAATTGTCTTGCGGATGAATTGTCCGTCGGTTGAAGTATCCTTCGGTTGAATTGTCCGTCGGTTGAAGTATCTTTCGGTTGAATTGTCCTTCGGTTGAAAAGTCGTCGGTTGAAATGTCGCGGTTGAACTGTCGCGGTTGAAATGTCCGCGGTTGACTAGTCGCGGCACCCTGAAAATCATCATGTTGCGATGATTAAACATAATTTATCATGGATCCAAATAGATGATGAGACTGTACAATCAGTAAGATGGCCTGCGAATTCTAAAAGTGCTTACGTATTTTTCTTACAAAAGAAGTAAATTGAAAACTTGAGGTACACCGAAAGAAAGAAAGTCTTAAGTCAAGCGTAAATTTTCTTAAATCAAAAAAATCTTAAGGAAGATTGAAAATTTCTTGTATGAAGTTAATTTTTTTTAAGCCAAGAAAATTCCTTCTTGCTCCAAAATAACTTCGGTCTTCCTTACAATTTTCTTAGTTCAAGAAATTTTCTTTTTCTATGTATATATGACATCTTAATACTTAAAATATATTAACTTATCTTAAACTTAACAAGAAATTAAATAAAATAACTACTACTAACTTCTTTTAAAGTTAAAAAAAATACTTAAGTAAATGAGCACAAACAACAAAACAAAAATTTTTAAAATTATAATACTAAATAAAAAAAAAAATAATCCACAGATTCGGTAGAATCTGGCACCAAGTTCCGTTCAAAAATATCGTTGTAAACGGAGCGTCAGACTACCGACTGTGTTTACTGAAAGCGTGACGTTTTTCTGAGGTTGCAAATTTTATTTTAAATTCTACGTTCTTTCTTTTTCTTAAATTTCTATTATAACAGTAGTTCATACCTTTTTTTCCTAATATTAATTAATTGAAAAAATATGAAAAAATTGTTTAGTTCTATGAATCAGAATTATTTCGGTTCAGACAGCGTTGAATATAACTGCTTAAATTTTGTCCCTATTATAATTTTTTATAATTTTTTATAACAATAATATTAATTATAATACTAAAAGTAATAATATCGGTAATAATAAATTGATGTTATAAATGACAGCAATAATAATATTTATCATTATCATTATTATTACTAAAATAATTGTTTGTTATTTTCATTGAATTAATGTGTATTGCAGTATTAAATCTAAATTAAAATTTTTTCTTATTAAGAAAATGTCAAAATTCTCTTTGTATATATAAGAAATGTATAATTTCCATCGATAATTTAAGTTATCGATTTAAACCGGAGGCGTTTTCGCGGATTAGTCAGTTTAAATTTTTTAATACCACTAGCTAATATGAGAAAAGAAAACTTTAATTTTTTTTATCATAATTTGAGCTGTAAAATCAAAGAACGAACGACTTTTCATATGATTATAGCTTTGCCTGAAAAAATTCATTTATTTATGAATTTTTAATATTGCGCGGGAAAAGTTTACGTTTGAAATTAAAAATGTAAAAGTATCTTATGAAACAAAAAATTTTATAGAACAAATTATCATACAACCTTCCATGTTTATGTTTGAAACATATTTTTTTAATTAAATTTTATTTGTTAACCAGTTTAAACACACAAACATTGTATGAGTTATACTTTCTTCGGATAAACCAGATGTTCAGTGTCTGGGGAATTCTCATTAAAAGTGTGAACATTCTGTGATCTTATGGTTATTGCCTGTAGGTGGCACTGTCATCCAATTGAGCGGGTTTCAAATAATCTTAATCTCTTGATAATACGAAACATGACTATGCGTTTAATATATTGCGTCACTTACTAACAACAATATCATAATAACAATAAATAATATTGGTAACCATAATAAAAATAACAATAATAGTAATTATAATACTGAAAGTATTAATATCGGTAATAATAAATTGATGTTAAAAATGAAAGCAATAATAATGTTTATCATTATCATTATTATTACTAAAATGATTGTTGTTATTAATAAATCCGAATAAAAACAGTTTCACTGTAAAAAATTGCGCCAAGTCCACGTTCATAAAACTCATCTCAATAACATTAGCACTTTACAAAAAAAAATAAGACTCGTTTCAAAAATTTTCATTCTTTACAAAAAGATGTGAAATCCGAACAAAAACAGTTTCACTGTAAAAAAATTGCGCCAAGTCCACGTTCATAAAACTCATCTCAATAACGTTTGCACTTTACAAAAAAATAAGACTCAATATAATAATTGTCATTCTCTACAAAAAAAAGTGAAATACAAAAAATACCAAGAAACTGTCATAATGTTAAAAAAATTGAAAGAAAATTTGTTGAAAATTTAAAAATTAAAAAAAAAATTTTTTATCGTACTTAGCGCGCGTCATTGAGTACCCCAAATTTTTTCAGGATAAATAAACATCCTTTGAATGATTAAAAATTTATAATTAAGTCAACCTATAAAATGCATGAATTTAATTAATCAACTATTATTATTTAATAATAAGTTTTACAAAATTTAGGTAAAATCGACATGTCATACATATGTTATTTGAAATTTTTTAATCTTCCAGACATCATTTATGATTTTACTAAAACGCCCTCTCGTGTTTGGTTATGAAAACTACTTCAAAGTAGATACAATTGAGTGCTCTAGAAAAGAAAACATATGGCCCGTGCAAAAAAATTTATGATTCTTTATGAACTTAATTCCGATCTTCATAATGAAATTTAAAATTAGACACAAATCTGAATTCATTTCGAAATCAATTCAACTTAAGAATAGCGTAAAATAGTTTAGAGGAAAAACAGTATGATTATTATTTTGAAATTCCAATATGAATTAATAATGGATTATATGTAAAAATGAATGAATTTACATTAAGATGTAATTTAATTTAGGTACTGCAGTGACTGAATTTTAATTTCACTCCAATGTCACACGAGTAATAATTATTACAAATTCTACGTTTTTATAATATTAATATGGATTCATAATAAATTCATAAAAAAATTGAAATAACATTATAATAAGTTTGTTTACCGTTGTTGAGACAGGGTTAATTTACCGGTTCTTCATCTTTCTTTTATTTTAAATATCAATTAGATTCAATAATCATCAGAAAATGACTACTTACTTGAAATTTAGATTTAGTCTACTTACAATGGTATGAATGATTTTATAAATAATTAAAATTTATAATCGATTCATATTGACTCAATTCTTCAATTACTATAAATCAATCGATTATAACTTTATTCTTTATTTGAAAATACATTTAAATAAAATAAGTTCATAAAAATTAGTTTAAGGTCATAGTTCGTTTCTGAGAATAAAGTAAGTATTGAAAATCATTATAAGTTAGTTTTTTTATTAACATTTTATTACAAAGAAATTTAATTTAGCAAAATTATTCTAAATCCAAGATAACTTAACTCACTAAACTAAATATAATTTTTTGATAATACGAGCCGTTTGCCTAATAATTTTAAAAATGTATACACAAAAAAAATTTGAAAAATAACTTTGACAGTAATAAATATGTTAATAAATGATACAATTTTTGTGAGGAGTAAGAGAAAAATTGTCCAAAGCTTTTTTGAATATCATTAAATTTACAAGTAAAAATTTTTATCAATATAATATTTCGAAACGGGGGAAAATTTTAAAAATAAAAAAAAAGTACACTACATGATTTTTGAATGAAAAAAATTTGACAGAAAATGAGTTAATTTGAATTTAAATTGAGAGCTTAAATTTTAAAAAATTATATTTAGGTGATAAGAACAATATTCCATGTATCCTTGAAAAAAAAAAAACAAAATAGTTCCAAGTATCCCGTGTAAATAATCAAAAAATACTTTTAAGGGATTCTTCAAAATTCTTAAACTCGTAATAACTAACATAATTTTTTTTTTTTTGAACAAATCAATCTTTTTTTTCTTTTTCCTTAGCCTTAAATTTCCCACGAATAGTGCAACACATACTACCGATAATATTTTGAAATTCATCCACATTTACTTCATGACCTTTGCTCACGTTCGCATTAACATATTCTGAAATAAACAAAAAAATCAGTTAATTGATTATTCTATTAATCAATAAATTGAACCTAAAAAAATTTTTGCATTTAAAATGAAATAACTTCCTAATTTTTAGAAAATAATTGATTTTCATAGCGAGAAGTTAAGAAAAAATTGACAGTTGTTTAATTGAAAAAAATATTTCAATGTTCATTTTAATAATTACGGAAAATTGCTTCGGAAATATCTTCGGGAATTAATTCCCTGCCTTCCTTTTGCTTCAGGGGAACCATCCGCGAAAGTTTTTCTTCTCCGAGTACCAGGCTGAATAAGTCTCGTATCATTTGACCTGCCTTTTTAGTGTTGCATTTAGTGATCATTAGCAACCGATATTCACTAACCATGATATTCGACTCCTCCATTAACTCGACCTATATGAAAAAAAAAAAAATATTATTTACAGTTTAGTAAGGTGTGACAAAATTATATACTTATATGATTAATTTTATGTTATCGATACCTCCTTTTTTGTATTTACTATTTTTTTTTTGTTTTGTATGCCCAGACGACTTCACTAGTTGTCGTTCATTACTGCGTTTAAATTGCAAAAATTGTTTAAAGAGTTTCAAATCTAGAATATAAATTAAACAAACATTAACTTCATGTTATATGTATTTGAAAAATCGGGACATTAATAAATATATATAGATATATAGATATATCATTATTACCCTCCATGGACACTTCATCATCATTTGAGTCATCAACTATTTTAGAGGATTCTGTACAAGTGAATGATAAAAGATTATAAGTAAATGATCGATCATTATCTTTAAAAATAAATTCTACTAAGTAACAATAAAAATATCAAAGAGATCACAAACAAATTTTGAAGTGGCGAATCCAGCTTAAGTACTATTAATTGTTGAAAAAAAGTTCTATGCATAAGATTCTAGTTTCAAGAGAATCTACCAAAAAAATATTTATTGAAGAAATATATATTTTGTCGAAAGCAATATAAATTATGAAAAATAAGAAGGATAAAAACTTTGATAGTAACAGTAATAATTTACTTTCTTCAATAAATAAAACTTATCAGTGCAGTATTGGTCAAATTATTCAAAATAAACTTATCACGATAATAAAATTATGGTGTAGACATCACTAAAGACTCTGATAGTTAATAAATAATAATTCAAAAAAATTACATACTTATTTTTGTTGGTGATATTTTCTGTTTCCTATCTCTTGAAGCTTTTAAGCTTGAATTCATTTTGTTTTCAGAAGAATTGAGAGAATGGATAGACATATTTTTTTCTTGAAGTTTTTGCTTTTTACCTTTTAGATTATTATCGTTGTTGCTTTCTTTCGTTAATACATTGTTTGTATTATTTATTTTGTCAATGATTCCTACTTCTTTGATATCAAAGCCTATTTTAGAAAGATTGTTATCTATAAATATGAAAAAATTTGTTTTACATCTTATAGTTTATTTATAAAGTTAGGTATTATATGCGATAACGGAATTATATTAAAAATGAAAGATAAAAATTTTTTCATATAGCTACTTGACGATTACCTTGAGTATCATTGTCATTGTCACTAGAATCTTCTGAGGAAATTGAATATTGAACAAGACGCGTTTGGAGTTTATTTTTTTGTAAAATTGGTTCAATATTTCTAATCTCTTTAACGAAAACTTTGCTATTTTTTATTTGTATGTCATCATGTTCGGTATCCTCGTCAGTTGCATAATCTAATAATAGTGTTCATCTTAGTAAATAGAGTAGTTAGTTTTTTCAGATCGTCAGTTTTATTTGTTTTGAGGTTCTGGGAGGTTGACGGAAATGATGTTTGTAAATCAGTATTGAATTTAGGTCGACTGAATAAAATTTTTTCATTATTCACTGATGAATCATATTGTTTGTCTTTCTGGGCAGTTATATTTTTTATTTTTAAACTTGGACTCTCAAAATGAACGTCAACAATTTTTGTAGATTTTTCAACATCTGAAAAAATTAAAATTAATATAAAAAAATATAAAAAATATAAAAAAATTTTTAAATTATTTTCTCTAATAAAGATTTAAAAATAAATATTTTATTTATGACTAGATAATTCTTACTTTTTTTTGGTATAACTTCAGTTTCATTTGAGTCCTTATCTTCATCACTAGATGTAAATATTGGGTGACTAGCTTTCTGTTTAACAGTTAAAGAAGATAATTTGTTGTAATTAGCTGTAAAGGAGGATCTGGACAAAGCCGTCTCTTCATCATTAATTAGAGGATGAATCTTTCTTTTTGATTTGTATTTTTCTTTGCCAGTTTCGACATTTGATGTCACATTGCTAGAGGCCATTTTTTTATTTTCATTCACGTTAAGTTTCTTCAATGCTTTGTCATCTGTAAAAAGTAAAATAATGATAACATTTTTTTTATTTATCTTGACAAAGAAAACTCAAAGTAAATTTACAATCTTTATCAACTATTGCTTCGTCAGCGTTATTCTCTTCATCACTAGATTTTACTATTTCATCTCTAAATTTTGACTGGGCGGTTAAGGAAGATATCTTCCCAAAATTTGTTTTAAAATATGATCTGGAGGATTGATATTCTTCACGATTTATTGGCTGACGAACATTTCTGTTTGCATCGAGACTTTCATTTTCTTCGTCAAGATTCGGACTGATCTTGTGAAAAAGTTTTTCGTTTTTATTGACATCAATTCTCTCTGAAGATTTCTCATGATCTGGAAGAAAAGAAATTATTTTAAGAATTTGTAAACAAAGAATAAAAATTGCAAAAAAAAAACATAATATCTCTCATCCAGTATTTACTGTCTTCTTTTGGTAAAGCTCTCACTCCATCAGAATCACTGTTGTCATCACTTGAAGAAATTATTGGACTGCTAGCTCTTCGTTTGCCGGTTAATGAAGATACTTTACGGAAATTAGCTCCAAAATAGGATTTAGAAAATCGATTCTGGTCAAGATTCCTAGGTCGATCAACGTTTCTGCCTATTTGGGTTCTTCCAGTTTCTTCGATGAAACTTGGTTTTACATTGGTTATAATTTCTTCATTTTCACTGACATCACCCATCGCTGAGAATTCATCATAGTCTGAAAAAATATTTTCACGACTTTTTCAATTTATTTCATAGTTTAAGAAATTAATAATAAATATACCATTTTGCGTCTGATTTTTATTTTTTTCTTGGCACAACTCTTATTTTACCAGGTTCATTGTCTTCATCACTTGAAGTCATAATGAAACCAATAGCCCGCCGCTTACCGGATGATGTAGATGTTTTTCAGGATCAACGTCAAAAATAGATTTAGCCGATACGATTTCTTCATCGTTCGTCTTTGGATTAACACCTCTGCTTGTTTCGATTCGTTTAATTTTCTTATGTTCTTTGTCAACTTTTTGCTTAATTTTATTCAAAATAATTTTCCCAGTTTCATCTACATCAACCATTTCTAAATATTCTTTGTCATCTTAAAGCAATAATTTAATAAGAATTTGTCAATAAAGAATACACAATAAAAAATAAAAATTAATTTACCGTCTTGCAACAAAATTTTTAAAGCCATCCTTTTTTTATGTTTTCGGGCCGTAAGCATTCCATCTTTTTTAGCGTGTTTAATGGAATTAGTTTTAATTACCGAGTGTGTATGTAAATCTTCCCAAAATACGAGAGAAAACATTTTTTCTGTCATTTTTCGTGACATTTTTATTTGAAGTTTGTCAGTAATAACAACGATAGACATATGAAGTAAGTTACGTAAATAAATGAAATTCAAATAAAGTAAACAAAAAGTTGTCAATGTCAAATTAGCGAGCAACGGATTTTTTTTCAATTAATCTACGAATAATGATTTAATGACGGTGAAAAATATTAAATATAATACGTAAAGGAATTTTGAAACTATACAACTGCTTTTTATCATATTCTTTTTGAGAATTTCGCAAATCTTGATTATTTTTTAGAAATTTTCTATGTTTTTTTCTTAACTATAAATAAAAAATAAATAAATAATAAAAAAGGTCTGACCTGCATTTAAATTATGTAAGTGTTTTTATCGACATAAAATATAATTGAGTTATCGAAAATGATACATGTATCTTAATTGATTAAGAGACTGATTTCTATTTAGAAATATGTTCAGTGGAAAAAGCTTGAACATCTTTCAAGGTCAACGCAATATCGAATTAAAAAAACTTTATTTGGAACTGATGATGAAATCAATGATTATTCTACTGACGAATCGACTGTATCAAGCAGTAAAACAGGTATTTAACTGATGTTATATGAATAAGCAAACATATCCGAAGTAAATTATACAAAATAAAATTACTTACGAAAATTAGCCCGGAAGAAAACTTTTAACATTTATGTTCATCTAATTCAGTGTCTTTTTGTATGGATATAAAAGTACGGATATGTAAGGGAGTGAAATTGTAAAAGACGTGTATTTCTTTTTATTTACCGTTGATCTGTAAAATTCAAAAGTAAAAAAAAATAGTGAATTTTATTCTTGGGTTAATTAAATAGATTGATTCATGCTTATATAAGTAGATATATGAAATCTAGAGATTTCATAAAATTCTTTTTAATACTTACCTGTTTATAATTCTTTCATTTTTTTGACGCATCTACAACTTTTTTATAACAAACATTTTTTTCAATTTTTTGTAACTTATAGATAAAAAACAAATTGTTTTTGACTTTTACTTCAGAATTAAAAATTTTTAGAGGTTTTACTATACCTTGCATGGCCCGATATTTAGAAAGCATGAATAAATTGACAAACTAAATGAAATAAATTTTTTTTCTACTTTTTTCACAAATTTGTATCCACTTTTTGTCGTCTATTTTTTTTTAATTTCCCTCATTCACCAGTTATTAAGCTATTTGAATTAATTATTAAAAATCCAAAATTCAAAAGTGCATTATAGTATATTATACACTGAAAAAAAAATTCTTGACTGATGGAGGGTAAATTTTCTTGGCTCAAGAAAATATTAAGGAAGATTGAAAATTTCTTGAATGAAGACAAAGTATCTTGAGCCAAGAAAATTTCTCTTTGCTCCACAATAACTTTTGTCTTCTTTAAAATTTTCTTGGCACAAGAAGTTTTTTTTCCTGTGTACAAATTAATAATTACAAAATGAAGAAATTGTATTTGTAGACTTCTAGATAAATTTTTTTGATTAACAAAACGACAAATCAGGTTTTTGTTAATTTCAGCATAATAAAAATTCTATAAGGATAAAAGTATCATACAAAATCATATTGTTTCATGTACATATAACATAGAAAAGCTTAATATTTTCGAATTGTAACAATTTCTACTACTATGAAAAAAAATTATTTAGGTTACGATACGTCCAAATCTGAATTTATAAGTGCATCATTATGACGTTACTCGAATTCAACATATCGTGTCCTTAATGCCAAAGAGACGTATCTAAAATTTCACCCCCAAAATACTAACAATATAAAAAATTACTGAAAACATGAAAAATCAATATTTTCATTAATGAATATCTTTTTGACTTTAAGAGAAAAAAATTCTTAAAGACAAAAGGGCGCACATTAAACAAAAATTTCAAAAAGTTCCCTTAGTTTTTGTAAGAAGTGTATTTTCAAATTTATTGATATCTTTAAGCAATCTAACTAAAGTTTATATTCATTTTCAATGTAAAAATACTCATTTCTTTATAAACAATTATAAATTTCAGACGGTGGCAATACAAGTTATTGTGATACAAGTGACTATTCCGAAATAGATGATATCGAAAATACGGACGATTATCATAATAACTACTGTGAAAATATCAATGATCATTATAATAATGTCGACAACGATGAATCAGATGATGATTTCATGGATTTTTTAAGTAGCACGGATTGTGAATCTATTTTCAGTGACTCTGATGATCATAACTTCAGCGAGTGGAATGGAAGTCAATCGTATGATAGTCAGTCCGATGATAGTGAATCTGATAGCGATGATTTTGATAATAGATCTGATTGTATGCCAGATGAGTCTAGTTTTTATAATGAACATCTAAATTCTCCTATTTATCCTAATGCTCCTTAACCTTAGGCGAAAGCGTCTTATGTATTTTGTCATTTATGATCCGTCATACGGTGACAAAAGCTTTATTAGCCGATTTGCTGTCACTCATAAGCCTACATTGCATTAAGCCTAATTTTTGTATAAAATTTTTGTATTTTTTCGAAAATTTTGTAAAAATATTCAGTCACCAATTAGACGTCATTTTTTCTGCTCTGTGTGCTTTACTAAAATAGATAATCAAAAAAATTTCTGCCAAAAATGTAAGAAAATAGTGGAAACAAGTTATTTTATTGAAGTTCCGTTAGTGCCACAATTATTAAATCTTTTAAGCGACCTAATTTCTATAATTCTTTACAAGGACGATTTAACAGACAAAAAATAAATGAAAAAAATTTAGAAGATATTTGGGATGGGAAAATTTACCAGTCGTTTTTTAAAAATAACGGATTTTTATCACGCCCTTCGAATATTTCGTTTACTTGGAACACAGACGGTATTTCACTTTTTAAGTCATCAAAATTTAGCTTATGGCCGTTTTACCTAACAATAAATGAACTTCCATTTAAAGATCGGACAAAAAAAGAAAATTTATTGCTGGCGGGAATTTGGTTTGGAGTGAAGCCACAACCAAATTTGTTTTTAAATAGTTTTCGCAATGATTTACAAAAAATCTATCAGGGTATCTAGTGCAGAACGCCTGACTTAAATTCTCTTTTACGGGTTCGAGGGATGATTATTTGTGGGACTGGTGATTTACCAGCAAAAGCTAGTTTTTTGAACATGAAAGGACACAAGGCAATATTTGGTTGTTGTCATTGCACAATCCAAAGTAAATATTTCAACAAAAGGCGTATTTATCCTTTCAAAAAGAAATTGCATGTTCGAACTACTGAAGAAGCTATTAATGACAGTAAAAAAGCTGTTCAAACGAAAACATCTGTAAATGGAATCAAAGGTCCTACAGTTTAAAGTCAAATCGTTTATGACGTTTTTAACACAACGATTGTCGATGTTATGCACTGTGTATATTTAGTGGTTATTAAGAAATTATTTAGTCTATGGTTTGACTGTTGTTACAGTAACAATGTTTTCTCTCTGTATGAACATTTGAGTACAGTAGATGATAACATTCGATCTATTTCTCCCCCGGATTTGTATCTCGATTAACGCGATCAGTTTATGATTATAAATATTGGAAAGCATCAGAGTGGAAACAATGGCTGTTATACTATTCAATCCCAATTTTGAATTCAATTATGCTAGAAAAATATTTAGAACATCATAAGCTTTTAGTGACCGCTATCAGCTATTTAAGCTACACATCTATAAGCCAAAAATGATATCTGTTTCGTTAACTTCGATCAAAATTTATATTTCTCAGTTTAAAGATTTGTACGGTCTAACTCATATGACTTGTAATTTGTACTGCTTATATCATCTTCCGGATGCTGTTAGTAAATTTGGTCCATTACCTGTAACATCTTGTTTTGCATATGAAAATTTGAATGGATCATTTGGGCGTTTAGTGCAAGGCACTCGCTATGCACAACTACAAATCTGTTCAGCGTTGTCAGTTTTTAATAATTTGATAGACTTAAAGTCGGAAGCAATTCAAGAAAATAATAACGTCAAAGAATTTTGTAAAAAATTAGAATTATTTCATTTGAGAAAACGAAAGCTTATACATCTTTCAGAAAAATGTTCTATAATAGGAACAATAGTTAAGTGCAATCTTTCAGACCCATTGCGAACCATTTTTGAAAATAGTAATATTGACCTTTCAGCTCCTAAAAATATTTATAGATTCAAACGCTTATTTAAAAATAATTTAGTTTATGATTCTAAAATTTACGAACGTAAAAAAAAAACCAATTTATCTATTGTTGTTTATAATCATAATAATAGGCATAGTATTGGTATAATCGATGAATTTATTAAAGTTTGTTCTTGCAAAAATGTTCCATGTAATGTTTATTGTAATAATAGTAATTTTTTCGCAATTATCAGCAAATGGTCTCGAGTGAAATCTATTATTTCTAACACTTTAATTGATATTATTGATTTGTGTACGCATTCTGGAGGACTTCAACTAGCTATAGACATAAATAATTTGATAACTGTTTGTTTTTTTGTTAAAAATTTTGATGAAACTCAGCCTAATACTTTTTTTGTCATGAGACCGATTAATTTAACTGAAATAGACTGAGATAAGATGTGAAGAGCACAGTATTATTAAGAAGAGTGTACAAATTACTATTGTAAATTTTGTAACTTAAATAACTATTAAACTTGGCTTAAATTTAATTAACTTCATTATGATAAAATGTTAATAAAGACACTGTAACTCAAAATGATTTTAAATACTTACATTATTCTTAAGAGTGAACTATAACCATAAACTAATTTTTATAAACTTGTTTTATTTACATGTATTTTCAAATAAAGAATAAATTTATTATCGATTGATTTATAGTAATTGAAGAATTGAGTCAATATGAATCGATTATAAATTTTAATTATTTATAAAATCATTCATACCATTGTAAGTGGACTAAATCTAAATTTCAAGTAAGTAGTCATTTTCTGATGATTATTGAATCTAATTGATATTTAAAAGAAAATAAAGATGAAGAACCTGTAAATTAGGGTGGGTCAAAAAAATCGAATAATTTATTTTTGATTTTATACTCTGAAAAATAGGTTCGTAGACACCTAAAAAGAATTCTCTCCAAGTATAAGCTCTTAATTATAACGGGAAGGTCCTCCGCTTTGCGGGTTTCTATTTTTCGAATAATCAGATAAAAAAATTATATCTCGCTTCCAACTGCTTGGAAAAATATTCCGTGGCATAGATTTTGTGAGAAATTGAATGCTTTACAAAAAGGTCTCTTATGACTTTTTCAAAAACTCAACCGATTAAAAGATATTCATAGTTGAAGTTTGGCTATTTTAAGGAAAATATTCGTTTTTATTATGAATTTTATAAGTCGATGAAAAAAATTATTTCGGATTGCGGAACTCATTATTTTGTAGGAAATTTACTGCTCTACAAAAATGGTCTCTTATGATTTTTGATTAAGTGAAGCCGTTACGAGATATCCATCGTCAAACATTAACGAATATCAATATTTCCAGTTTTTGATCAATAATTCGATAAATTTTAATTTAAACTATGAGTTTCAGGAAAATTTACATAAATTTGAGTTTCGATCGATAAAGAAATGTTATAAACAATTTTTTTAATATTGTTTTCAGTCTTGAGCTTGTTTGATTGCATTAAAACAAGAAATTAGAGCATTTTTTCGACATATAGCCAATGATTAGTTTAATTTGAAGTGAATGACATATTTCTTTGTCAAATTTAATATGAAAAGTATTGAATCAAGTGGGAAACAACCAGTATTTAACTTTTTTATAGATAAATTTTTATTGAATTATCAATTGCAATATAATTGTCTATATTTTTAACATAACAGTACGCTATTACTATAAATAATTTCTTTTATTACAATTTGGGAATGTTTTTGATGTTCTTTGACAACTTGCAATAAGTACTGGAATTGTTCTTCATTTTTGTCAAGCATTGATTATATTCACTGACTAATGCAACAGCTCGCTCTGCTGAATCATTGACAACTTTTAGTTGTTGAAAGTATTCTTTATTTTCGAGATAACTCTCATTAGTAGGCCATAATTCAACATCGACATCAAGAAAGTCATACGGTAGATCGAAGATTTTGAAAAGATTTAATGACTTTTTAGACACAAAGTCATTCAGAGTTCTCTGCGCCAATGAATTCAAATCTTTTTAGCAATTACAAATCTTTTAGCTTTAGAATCTGTACCTTCACGAGTATTAACAGCTTCAACAATACTTTTTTACTTCTAATGGAACGCCATCGTCAAACAGTGATAAAATGGCAAGTTCATCGCTCAAATACCATAAGTGCGAAATCATTTTTTCACACGTAGCTGAAGAAATCAAAGGATTGATATGTTTGTACTCCAATAAATTTTTCATAAACTGCAAGTCATGATAAGCAGCAGTTGTTGCAGAAGTTGATGAAAACCAAGCTTTTAAATACAATGTGACTATAAAAATACAGAAATGACGAAGACCATGCAATTCTTTCTGAGAGAGTTTGAATTCATCTCTGAATAGATACATTTTCAAACTATGAATGGCCTTAGCCATCCATCTAGCATGATGAACAGCACCAGGACGTTTGAAAGAAATCTTTTCTTGAGGCATTTCTCCAAGGAAAATCAATGATAATTCCAATAATTCTTTATCTAACTTATTATAACATTTCTTTATCGATCGAAACTCAAATTTATGTAAATTTTCCTGAAACTCATAGTTTAAATTAAAATTTATCGAATTATTGATCAAAAACTGGAAATATTGATATTCGTTAATGTTTGACGATGGATATCTCGTAACGGCTTCACTTAATCAAAAAATCATAAGAGACCATTTTTGTAGAGCAGTAAATTTCCTACAAAATAATGAGTTCCGCAATCCGAAATAATTTTTTTTCATCGACTTATAAAATTCATAATAAAAACGAATATTTTCCTTAAAATAGCCAAACTTCAACTATGAATATCTTTTAATCGGTTGAGTTTTTGAAAAAGTCATAAGAGACCTTTTTTGTAAAGCATTCAATTTCTCACAAAATCTATGCCACGGAATATTTTTCCAAGCAGTTGGAAGCGAGATATAAATTTTTTTATCTGATTATTCGAAAAAAATAGAAACCCGTAAAGCGGAGGACCTTCCCGTTATAATTAAGAGCTTATACTTGGAGAGAATTCTTTTTAGGTGTCTACGAACCTATTTTTCAGAGTATAAAATCAAAAATAAATTATTCGATTTTTTTGACCCACCCTACTGTAAATTAACCCTGTCTCAACAACGGTAAACAAACTTATTATAATGTTATTTTTTTTTATGAATTTATTATGAATCCATATTAATATTATGAAAACGTAGAATTTGTAATAATAATTACTCGTTTGACATTGGAGTGAAATTAAAATTCAGTCACTGCAGTATCTAAATTACATCTTAATGTAAATTCTTTCATTTTTACATCTAATCCATTATTAATTCATATTGGAATTTCAAAATAATAATCATACTGTTTTTCCTCCAAACTATTTTATGCTATCCTTAAGTTGAATTGATTTCGAAATAAATTCAGATTTGTGTCTAATTTTAAATTTCATTATGAAAATCGGAATTAAGTTCATAATGAATAAGAATTTTTTTTGCACGGGGGCCGACTAAATTGAGAAAATGCGGTGTGATTGCCAATCAAAATGTGTTAATTACAATTAAACTAAGCAATATCAAGTTTCTTCATTGAAGCTTAATGACAGAGCTGAAAAAAATTGAATCCAAAAATTTTATATAATTTCAGATGATTTCACCACACCACCATATTGATAGTTATGTTCACTAAAAATTTTAAAAAAAATTTAAAAACGGATTTTTTCACTGAAACTGATAATTAATCGAGTAAGCAGTGTTTTTAATGAGTTGAGTATGCTTGACTAATGTAAATTTATAAGTATAAGAATGTATGAAATCATATATTATGTAATTAGAGCTGATCAGCCCGAATATGTATAACTATACATAATTACATAAATTCGAGCAAAATTGTTTTTCTCGGGTTGAAATTCTTCCGAAAAATTTGGGGTACTCAATGACGCGCGCCAAGTACGATAAAAAAATTTTTTTTTAATTTTTAAATTTTCAACAAATTTTCTTTCAATTTTTTTAACATTATGACAGTTTCTTGGTATTTTTTTGTATTTCACTTTTTTTTGTAGAGAATGACAATTATTATATTGAGTCTTATTTTTTTTGTAAAGTGCAAACGTTATTGAGATGAGTTTTATGAACGTGGACTTGGCGCAATTTTTTTACAGTGAAACTGTTTTTGTTCGGATTTAATCATACTGAAATTAGCAGACGTAGAATAATTTTTTTAAACAATAATTGAAAATGTTATAATTGAAAAAATATTAAAAAATTTATGACGCCGAATTTAACAGATCTAAAAATTTTTTAGATTTTTGTAACAATTTATTTATTAAATTATTAGAAAAAAATATGAAAATAAAATTTGTAGACATCTGACAATTTTTTTTATTTAAAAAATTATTGCAGAAAATTAAAAGAAAAAATTTCACTTGCAGAAAATTTCAAAAATTATCCGTGCAAATAAAAAAAAAATTTTTTTTTTACAATTAAATAATTAAAAGAAATAACTAAAATTTTTTAATGTCTGCTAATTTTGGTATCAAAAAAAATTCCACATGTAGAAATAAAAGAAAATTGTAAGTGCGAATTTTTAAAAATATTCTTTTGTGTAATAATTGATTGGTTATAAAACTTTCAAAAATCGTCAGATGTCTGCTAATTTTAATGTTATACAAAAATTTTAACGTAAAAATTGAAAGAAATTACATTAAAAAATTGAATAATTGTAAAATGTCTGCTAACGTTAGCACAATTTTATTTAAATATATTAAATGTGCTTACTCCCGTGTAAAAAAAATCGTCTTAAAATTGTCGTTTGTTTAAGATCTTAAACGTGACACAAACCAAGATTATTTCAAGACTTTTTTAAGACGCTCCGTTTTAAAGTTCCGGGGCTCTGTCGCTGTTAGCTCATCGTAAAATAGCCACGAAAAATTTTTTTAAAACTTTTTAAAGATTTTTTAAGATTTTTTTAAAACTATTTTAAGATTTTTTTAAAACTATTTTAAGATTTTTTTAAGACGATTTTTAGATTATTTTAAGACTATTTTAAGATTTTCTATAATAATTTTCCGGAGCTGTCGCTGTGATATCGCTTTATTTTCATAGCAAATTAGAGAACCAAATTTAAAAAATCTTCTCTCGGAATTTTTTTTTTTTTGACGTCTTAAAATAGTATTGGATTGTGTCACGCTTAAGATCTTAAACAAACGACAATTTTAAGACGATTTTTTTTTACACGGGCTATGTAGCATTGAAATATTTCAATAAATTACCATCTGAAATGAAAACTTTGAATGATAAGAAGAAAAACTAATAAATGAAAAACTGAAAGAATGGATAAAAATAGATAATAAGTTGAAAATCGTGATATTAAAATAATTATTACAATAATATTATTTTTATAAAACTTACAAAATCCATTTAAAATAAGGTAAAATTTTGCTCAGTCAAATTTGATAGGCTGATATTCTTTAGCTTGCACTGTATTAGGTATTACTATATTTACTATTTACTATATATAAGCGATTATAGAAAAGAAAAATTAGATGATTTAATTAATATGTACTCGTTCTATGCACAGGTGCTATACGCACCTCTATAGAATTTTTTTTGTAACGAGAATGATAAATAAATTCATTATTTTCATCTAATAATATAACTACGTCATTGTAACTACACAATTTTGAAATTATTTACATAATCTGTTTCAGAGAGTAGCCATTCTATACTTATTTTATTTTCGCAGGTGTCATAGGTCGATAAACTTGTGATATTGTTTTTGATCTTTCTATCTGAGCAAATAGTGAACGCAAAAACTTTTTATTGTAATAACCATTGCTGTCATTATGATGTTACAGATCTATTTGAATTATAACACGGAAATAATCATTAAATGTAAATTACAGATGTTTTCTTCTGTGAGCAGAAGTGGGAGATAATATACTCGTGTATATATATTACAACTTTTCAGTCATAAAATAGTTTAAATTTACAAAAATAATTCATAAAATTATTGAACCAGAAAAGTAAAATTTTCTTGCAATTTGAAAATATAAAATTTAATTGAAACTACACAAAATGCAGATCGTAAGTATTTTTTTTTACATTATATTCAATTTTTATCTGAACACAATATAATGAATTTACTTTATTTTTTTATAACATCATTCGTTTATTTTCAGATTTTATTTTTTTAAATGAATTTCGTAATAGTGAATTCAATCAATGTTGGTTCTCTTTCTTGGAACAATAAAAATAATGATCACATATACATGAGTGATGATCAGAATTTGTGGTTACTATTACCTTTTAAATTTGATAATGTTTATTCTCAATCAAAGTTTGAGAAAGTTTCATGTCAATTGAATAATAAAGTGAGCATTCCTAATTTCATCGAATCCGACTCTTTAATATTTGGTTCAAACAGAAAAATTGAAGTACGTTTAGATGAGTTAGGATGCACTTGGATTAAAGTTTCATTCCAACTTCATTTAAAACTTTGCCAGAATCAGAAAAGGTTGATCTTCTCCAATATCACGTTAATCCACATAACTCATCTCAAATTGTAGCCAATGGTGATGTTATTTGGAAAAATAATTACAGTTTAATATACCTTAGAAAGGATGGAGTCCTTTTAATTGAAAGTCCTCATAATCAGATTTATTTTACAAATAAATTTTACTCTGCAATCAAACATTTACCGTTTGATGACTAGTAACTACTTAAGGCGATATTCTATGTCTAGAAGCATGAATTTCAGGTCATTTTTTGAAGTTCCGTAAAAAAAAAGAATACAATTTTCAAAAATTTTAAAGAACTGTATAAAATTGGAAAATATTTTTATAGAATCTAAAAATATAATAAAAATAAATGAATAAAAATTGATTAAGTTTTTTATTGTTATGAATGTTATAATAAATCTTATTAACTCAAAAAGCAGTCTAAAATTAACCATTTTATTGAAATTTTTATTAGCAACTTATTTTACATACTGAATAATTAATTTATATCACAACTTTTATCATAAATAATATGAAAATCAATGTTCTAAAAAAAAATTCTAAAATGGTTAATTTATATTTCTCTTATACAATTATATCGCGTTCCAGATGCCATAAGGGCATCTAAAAATTTTTTTGGACTTAGAAAAAATAATATAATTTTTAGTATACGCCCTTATGGTTCCCAAGTGCTATAAGGGCGTATAATTTTAATACGCCCCTATGACATCTGTAATGCGATATGATAATTTTGTTTCAATGGATATAAAAAATTACAAACAATTATTCAAATCTTATATAATACATAAAATGGTCTAAATATATCATATTCTATGTACACAAAATTTATACTTTTTGACAATAAAATAACAATTACATAGATACGGACCAAAGGTATAACAGATTATCTGTTTCTCTTATAAGAAAATTATTCATTTATGAATATCTAATCAAAAAATTGATACAGCTAAAATATCTTAGCGAAGCAGCATTGTAACTTATTTTAACCTGGACTGTCAAGTGTGAAAGATATTTTTTTTTTTATTTATTTATTTACTTCAGTCTAACAGCCTAGAAATGAACTTGGTAAAAAAAATACATAATTAACATCTCTCTTATTGTCTACGTATCATTGAATTACATTATAAACTTCAACTTAAATACTAAACTATTTATGAAGCTTAAAACTCAAACAAATATTTTTAATTCTTAAATTCTTAAAATTTTTACAACACTAAAATTCTTAAATTCTTAAAGGTCTTGTGTGAATGTTAATTTTAACTAACATAAATCGTAACTTATAAGTAAATTTTTCTACTGATATTTTCAATTGATATTTTTAAATTACATGTAAAATATTAAAAAATGACACTTTTCAATTTTTCTTTGATGAAATTTTGAAAATTTTTTCAAGCGAACAATATTTTCTTATCACGTAAAAATTAATCTAATAAACTTTACTCTGATTAAGAAATTTAATTTAAAATGACGCGTTTCAGATGCCATAAGGGCGTATACCGGCAAAAGGTCCTGTTGAAAAGCCATAAGGGCATATAAAATTTTTTTTTTCGGGAATCGGCGTCGTTTTGTCTGAAACGTGCAGAAATGCGAAAAAAAATGTTATACGCCCTTATGGCTCCCGGGACCCACCTCGGATGCCATAAGGGTGTATAAAAAAATATTTTTTTTGGTAACCGACGTATTTTTATATGAAACGTGGAGAAATGCAAAAAAAATTTTTTCTTCAGACTAAAAATTTTTTTGGACAGAAAAAATAATAGAATTTTTATTATACGCCTTTATGGTTCCCGGGTACCATAAAGGCCTATAATTTTTATACGGCCTCATGGCATCTATAACGCGATGATTTAAAATAATTTGAAATGATGGAGGTAATCATTTCAAATCATCTTTCAGAATCAGGGTACACGATTACAATATAAAAGTTTTTCGATTCTTTAATCTTTTGACAGCGATGAAAAAGTATATAATAAAACTCGTAGATCTACATTTGACAAATAATTAACAATCATTTCAACTATGTCATTTGGTAATGGAATAAAATTATTATCGGTAAGAACTTGTTTAATCAAGTTATTTTTATTTACACCGATTTGTAACGAAAACCTAATCATATCACTGTATATCGGACAATTTTTTTCCAGTTCACCCGAATTTAACAATCGGATTACGTTTATATTTTTGGATAACTTATACAGTTTATTTAAATTCATGTGTAAAAAATCACAATAACGAATTGTCATATTTTTAACAACCAAAGTTTTCATTTGTTCTAATTCGTTTAAGCAAGAACTATCTAAATCGCGATAAATTTCACTGAGTAAAATAATATCTTGATCCTTCTCGTCAATTTTAAAATTAGCTACTTTCAGCTTCATTAAGTGACGAACCAAAGTGTGGGTAATTATTTCACATTTACAACCAGTATACTGATGCTGTAAACGTAATTTTGTAAGGTCTTCATTATTATTCACACGAAGAAACAAAACTGGGCACATATTGTCGAGTGCAAAAATTAAGGGTGTTTGTTGCTGGGAATTTTTCAGCGTAGTATTGGGATGATACTTCAATAATAAATTTACAGCTTCCACTTGAGCAGCTTGAATCGCTAAATGAAGAGGAGTTCGATTCTCCTTATCTTGTAAATCTATGTTAGCGCCGAATTCCAAAAGTAATTCAATAATTTTTAAGTTATTATTTTGAGCGGCTAGATGTAAACAACTGTACTCTTTTGAAATCGCCACATCGAATGTTGCATCAATTTGTGCTTTATAAATTAAAAGATATTTTATGATCTCACAATTTCCTCTCATAACTGCGATGTGAAGAGGTTTCAGTCTGTTCTCTACTGTAGAAACATTGACATGAGCACCATATTTCAGCAACAATTTCACTATTTCGGCGTTACTGCGTTCAACCGCGTAGTGCAACAGAGTGTAACCAGTATAATGCGGCGATGACATTGTGATATTAACTGCAACTCCTTGACTAAGCAAAATTTTCACCGATTGTAATTGCTCGGTACCAATAAAATGACACAGAGAAGTTTGTCGTACACATAAATCGTAATCAGCACTAAAAACACTTTTATGTTGATGCGACAAGTCTTTATTTGTATTACTGTCTGCAACCTTAGTATATAATGGCATTGGCCATTCATCACTCATGTCAAAGTAATTTCCCATGTTTAATTTGTATTTTTCACTTGCAAAAGTATAAATAAATTGTAAGCTCTTTTTTTTATTGGAAGCAACTTAAAAAGATTAATTCACTTCAAAATTACCTGTAAAATATTTACAAATATCACTTTTTCTGTTTGAGTAAACTTTTAAACTCCAAGTATGTTTAACAGAAAATAAATTCGTTTTTTCTGCAACGATGTTATACCCTCGACACTACTTTTGACAATGATGACATTTTCTACCTCAAAATTATCGCTACTGTCTCCAGACAGTTGTATTTAAATGCATGGAAATTTCATCTTCTCCTCCCACTTTAAAGTGAGTGTTTTCTATTTTTACGCACCTTCCGTAGATTAGATAAGGTTATTATATTTAAAAAGATTTAACTGTACTTAAATATTACGATAAGTTATAATCCTTTAAGTAAAGCTCTGTAATATTTGAAGGTGTGTGAAAAACTTCAATGTATAAAAATAAAAACTAATGAAGGTCGTCATTATAGTTTCCATACATTTTCAAAAGAATAGATGTCTATACTCAGGCAGCAAGTATTAGTATTTATAAATAAGTAACCATTTAAAAATTTTAGATTTACTGCTGAAATATTATTAGATTTTTTCAAAACTTACTTCATTGATAACAATAGGAGTAATAAAAAAAAATAAATTATTTGTCGTGAAAAATTTATTTTGTCTCCGCCCATTTTTTTCTTCTAAATTTAAAAATTTTTTTACATTTATTTTATTTACCTAACCCGAGAAAAAATGAATTTGCCTAACCATATATATTTATATATGATTATATATTAAATATATAATTATAATTATATATGATTATATATAAATCGACATATAATTTGATCTGATTAGATCTGAGTTATCTAGGGCTATATATGATTATATATAAATCTACATATGATTATATCTGATCATATTTATTTGATACAAGACCATATATATAATTAAACGTAAAGCTATGTACATAACTATGTCTCATCAAATGTAAATTTTAAACTTACATTTATTAATATATAATAATATATAATTAGATGCAGCATTTTTTAATAATTATATATAATGATATGTAAACTGATATAACGATTTATTAACTATTATTGGAAATTTCATTTGTTTGAAGACAATTTTTTGATCTATTAAATTTTAATAAACATTTTTTAACATTCAATAGATATTTATTTGAGAGGAAATTAAATATAATTTATTCATTAAATATAAACAAATCCTTCTATTAGTGTAACTATACGGAAATCATATATCCCGACTATAAATTTTAATGTAAGACCTATTGGGTCCTCATTGGGCTGCCTAATAGGGACCCCAAATAGGGATATCACGCAAAGTCCTATGTGGCCCTCATTGGGCAATCCCTCTCAGGTCACAATGGGGGAAACCCCCATCAGAACCCAATTCAAATTTTTAAAGAAAAAATATTATGATCTTCGAAAAGATTAAAAATAATGTAGGATTAGATAATCATGTTATATTGCTCATTAGTATATTTAATTTGAATTGAAATGAAATCATTGGTCGGAAGAATCCTTGTTCGAGAGTTGGGCTCGAACTTGCGTCCTTAGGGTCCTTAGTCTCGTTCACGTTACCGCTGGTCCAAGCAGGGATACTGACTGATTCAATCGGTTAACTGACACATTATTCATGCTATGCTCAAGCTTTTACAAATTGTTTTTTTTATTTGTTCACTTTTCTGGCGTGAAAATACAATTTTTGTATAAATTAAATAGAAAATTTTAAAATAAAAAAAAAAACTTGACTGAAAAATCCAAAAAAATTGAAAGAATCAAAAATAAAATTCCTTGAAACTGTCCGATTTGATTTGGGATCCTCTTTATGCTAACATAAAAAACTTTTATTTTCAAGATTAAAATTTTGTTGAAATGCATATTATATAAAAAATTTTTTTATATGGATAAAAATTTAATTATGAAAAATACCGATAATGAAAATTTTTTTTCAATTAAAATTTTTTTTTATACTGAGAAAAAAAATTTGGAGTATGAATTTTGTTTCAGCAACATTAAAATGTATTTCAGTTTAAAAACTCAGTATTTGGATTTAATCAGCACAGAAAGAAAAATTTCTTGACTGGAGAACAAAATTCTTGGCTCAAGAAAATTTTTGGGTACCGGAAAGAAGACCGAAGCTTGTTGCTCGAAGTAAAATTTTTTCTCGAAATTCTATTCTTGGTGGAAGTAATTTT
This sequence comes from Cotesia typhae, assembly GCF_013202065.1. Classification (NCBI taxonomy): domain Eukaryota; kingdom Metazoa; phylum Arthropoda; class Insecta; order Hymenoptera; family Braconidae; genus Cotesia; species Cotesia typhae. Next base: position 4,434,285 of record NW_027423756.1, on the reverse strand, counting down.
TTATTAATTCAAATCATCATAAGTACTTGATACAAAAAATTTTTATCGTTGATCAAGATTTTTAGATACCTTAGGGAAACAGCGCCACCTAATTCAGTTGAGAAAAAAATCTTCCCATTTGACATGTTAATCAATAAAAATATTAATGAAAATTTACTTCTATCAAGAACTAAATTTTTTGTAGCAAGAGGCAGAATTTTCTTAAAACAAGATTTTCTTGACTTAAATAAATTTTTTTGGATCTAGATATGTATTTCTTGAAGCAAGGGAATTAATTTTGTTGGAATAATTGAAAATTTTTGTGTCAAAAGAAAAAATTTTTTTTTAATTTTTTTCTATTCTTAACAAATAATATTTATTTTTATTTCTAATTAATTTATGACAAATATATTCTAACAATATAAGCTCACACATCTTTTAGGTCCCACACAGGATCCTATTGGGAAAAATTTAATAAAAATTATAATTTTTACGTTGGGATTGCCCAATTGGGGCTAATTAGGCCCTTATAGGGATTTCCCCATTGGACATGCCTCTTCGGGACCCAATCAGATCCAGATGTATACCCTGGGTAATCCCAAAGTAATTTCTAGTCGGGATATAATTAGATATGAATCATATACAATTGCATATAACTTTTTTTATTCCAGTGGATATTTTGTGATTACTATAAAACATTCTCTGTTTTTATCTCAGAGTCTGCTACTCCAATGATTAATAATCTTTTGAACTATAGTATTTTGTGGATGAAATAATGGAACTGTATTAATTAACTTAACTTATAAAAATCGATTATTTATATGATTTGTATTACTTGTAGTTATTACAAACTTGGCATTCAAGTCTAGTAAGTCTAGTAGGTAAACAGGTAGTGTATTAGTATCTCAAGCGTCAGGTCCCCGGTCCGATACCCGCGCACGCATAATTCTTTTCGTTTTTTTAGAAATAATTATATCTAATTATATATGATTAGATCTGGCCAATTTTCAGGTCTAATTATATGTAAGTGATTATATATAAATATATATGATTAACAAGGCCTGGAAGTTGTCTTACTTGTTGCCTTACTTTTTGTCTTATTATTTGTCTTATTTTTTGTATTTTTTGCAATTTTTCAATGAAAGTAATAGAACCATCTTTTTTTTAGGATAGTCAAAAATTAAATCTAAAAAATTTTGTCTTGTATAAAATCGTTGAGTTTATTTTTGTATCTTTTATTAAAAACAAAAAAATTTTTAATTTTTAACCGGTTGTCTCTTAAATTTATAACTTAATTCCATAAATTTAGAAACTCAGGTAGAGCGATATCGCGCAGACTCATCTAAGGAATATGCTTACATTACTCAACTACTAAAAGAGTACTTCAGTTGAGCGTTATTAGTTTAGTGATTAACAACAATTGATTATGAGACACTTTTCATTAAAAAATTTAATAATCAGAATTCTATTAATTTTTATCACACAGCCTGGTAGGCCGTTTTGTAATTTAAATAATTAAAATATCCAGTAAGCATATAATTAATTTAATAATAACGTAATATCTATTTCAGGATATAATGGAGTAAAAATAACTAAATTAAAGTTACCGCTCGCTGTACACAATGGAACAGGCCCCATAGAACTAATATGTGTTTATAGAATTGGAAGACATGAAAATGGTCTAGTTGTAAAATGGTTTCATGATTTGGAACAAATTTACCAATGGATTCCACCAAGTTGGTCTTAACTTTAATATATTTATTGATTTATTAATCCGGTAAAGAATTCTATCGAGATGTAAAAACACCTTGTGTATAAAACCAGTACAAAAAATAGCAGTTTATAATACATAGACTTTTTTTTTTTTAATTAAGAAAGAAATACAAAATTGTAAATAATTATCAGAAAAAGAAATATCCAATCAAATACTCGCATTTTCCATTATGTTTTTTAAATATATTAACCATTAAGATTTCTTATCCAGTAACTTAACTTTTTTTTTAACAATTTTTTATTACAATCTGTAGTTTTCGAATCAGTAGGAAGTTTGTAATAATATTTAATTGCTGCATAATAAACATTCTGTGTACTAATAGTTTTGTTAATTTTTGGAAGTATTAGCAACTTAGATCTTGTATTTGTAAGTTTTTCAGTGTACAGGCTTTTACATTTTTGTTGGTAGCAAGTTAGTGCATTTATTATAAATGAGTTTCTTATTGTCAAGGGCATAGTGTTGTAATTATTTATACGTAGTTTTTTAATTATTTTATATTGAAGAGATGTGACAGGTTTAATTGAATTGTCATAGGCTCCTCCACATGCAATATATAAATTGATATTATTTTTCTATTTAGATTTTTTAAATCTTTTATTAAAAAGTTAATGTGACGTTTTCATTGTTGTCGTTTTTCGTTGCTGTAGTGACTACTAAGACAACGGTTACCATAGCAACGGTTACTATGACAGTGATAATCATAGCAACGATTACCGTACCAACGATTACTATAGCAACGGTTAAATAATAATGAGTTAAATTTGAAAATATTGATCAGTTAAATTGTCGACAATAAACATTTTAACCAGTGTTCCCAGAAACTTTTGCTTATCTAATCGACACAATGCCGTAAAACTTTATGACACTGAAGTTAGCAGACGTTTAAAAATTTTTCATTTTTTTTTTAATTAAATTACAACTAAAAAAATATTTCTAAAAAATTGCACTTATAGTTTTTCAAGTTTTTTACATGTGAAAATTTTTTTTAATTGTTCAATTGAAATTTCTTCGATAAAAAATTTCTAAAAATATTGAAATGTCAGCTAACTTCATTTTGATAAAACTTTCGAGTTTTCTGAAAAATTATCGGGTGCACAAATAAAAATTTTAAATTAAAATTTTTGACTGAATTTACATATTATTTTATGCAAAAATGTTTTTATTTAAAATTCAGACATAAATTTACACTTGAAAAATATTTACAAAAAAAATGTGCACTGTAAAAAATTTTGCGTCAATGCGTCAAAAAATTGTGTTAAAAATTTTTGTATTAAATATTTAACACTTTTTTGTGTTGATTTAACACATAAAAGTGTTAAATATTTAACACAAAATTTTTTGACGCAATGACGAAAAATTTTTTACTGTGCGATATTAGTGTAGATGTCATATCATACCACTTTCAAATCTATTAATATTAAATGAACTTACTAATTTTCAAAAAAAAATTTTTTGTAGGAATATTATTAAAAAAATATCATCTGCATGCTTCGAGCGGGTAATAAATGAAATTTAACCCGCACGGATAAGAATAAATAATCAAACATAAAAAATTATCGTACAATTACCGTAAAATATTCACTTTATCATAACTTTTCGTCACATAATCAAAGTTGGATGTACGATCGTACAATGCTTCAAATTATGTGATGTTTACATTCGATATTCTAGTTTTCATAAACTTTCTATTAACAATTTTTTATTTACCTAGTGCCACCTCAAATCAATGGTATAATTTCCGGTCTAACTGAATATCTACCTGAGAATACCAATAAGCTGTTATCACATTCAATTATTCGACTGAAAAAAGTAAACCTTGCTATGACTGGAGTTTACACTTGTAAAATTAGCACTATTCTGGAAGACATTGCAGAGTCAAGAAGAATGACAGTTTATGGTAATTTTTTATTATAATTAAAATAATAAATTTTTAATAATTATTACAATTATTAATTTCTTTGTTATTTCAGTTCCTGATCAGAAGCTGAATATTTATGCGGATTACTATAACAACACTCACATAAACTTGACATGTGTTGCTAAAGGTGCTCGTCCAAGCCCCATTTTAACAATCATTGTTGATGGTAAACAGTTGGACAATCGCAGCATTCGCATAGAAAATCATCGAAATTATCCGTGGATCAAGCAAGAAGCTATCGTTTCCAATTATTCAAATCCAGCAATTATTCAGTGTGAAATAACCATACCTGGAACAGGATACAGAAAACGAGAAAAATTAATTTATTATTACAGTACGTAAATTTATTTTATAAAAACTAATGCTTGTTGGTTGAAAATTTTATTAATTTAATTTTTTTTTCTGTATCAGATAAGCAATTGGAAAGAAATCATAATTTTCAACAGCGTCCGTCATTGATAATAGCGATAACGAATGTTTTTTTGACATTTATGTTTTCTAATGGCTGATATTAATTCAAAGTAATTATTTTTAGAAATTTAATTAAAAAATTATATAATTTATTGTATAATAATAGAGAATGAAGAAAAAATCTATGTACAAAAATAAATCATCTGATTGTTTTTAAAAGTCTTAAGCCAATAAACTGTGTAATCTATTGAATCGTAAAAAATCTTGGGCGTATTTCCGTTTCAGTAAGCAATAGGTCTAATCAATAAATTGATTTTATCGTAAAATAGGCATCAGCGGTTAAATGTCTTCATCCTCCCGTAGACTATAAAAATGAATAAAAGAGAACAGAATAAATATAATATGATGAGCTGATGAGGTAATGATTTTCCAAGCAGAAAATTAGATTCGACCTTTTGAATTACTAACAATAGCTGTGTTGAAATTGATAATTTTCTTTTTGTAGATCTTATAGTTGTGCTTAAAAAACAAATATAGATTAATGACTGAGGCAAAAAGATGAGTTGTCATTTTCGTTTTATGAGTAATAAGACAAATATCTTGGTATACATTTTTAAAATTTTATATGATGTATCATAATTATGATGACTAGCAACCTTGCAGTCACTATGTAACCGCCGTGACTTGTGAACTATAATTAAATAAAATTTTGATTTATTAAATAATGAATTTTGTTAAATTGCACTTTACTTTCTTAACTTTTGACGTTTTTAAAGATATAAGCTCATCTCAATAATATACTCATCAAGAGCTTTCATTTGAGTACCCACATGCATTTTGCTATATTTTTCATATATACATATATATAACATATATAAATATACAAAATATATGAAAAATTGATGTGCGTACTCAAATGAAAGGTCTTGATGAGTGTAACATCGGGACGAGCTTATATCTTTAAAAATGTCAGTAGTTCACAAGTTACAAGGTCATTTCTTAATTATGTATCTAGAGACAGAGCATTTTCGAATGCAGTCTGCTGTAATATAATTATCTTACAGAAATACCGTTATTGAATAATGGCTTCTGTTAAATTGCACTGTACTTTTTTAAATATTGAAAATCCATTTTATCATATAACTACACTGGCCACAAAATTTTGCTTGTTCTTTTAATAATATAGATTAGATTTATTTTTAATTTCCTGCTTTCAAAATTAATAATTTAAAAAAGTAGGAAGCTATTGATATCATTCATATTTTGAGAATTTGAGTTTCGATCAGTTCTTCACGTTTTGAGATTCTAGGAAGCCGTTTCGACTATTCCTGACTGAGCGTCGATGTATGTTAAAATTAAACGATCAAGATGAGTGACACGGCGTTCGAAAATGTTTATTAAGTCAACCAGTCAAGTTGTTTCAAATAAATTCAAAAAATAAATGTTTTATTAGATTTTTTTTAAATAACTTTCAAAATATTTGACTAATTTGCTCCAGACATTAGAAAAATTTTTTTTTATTTAAAAGTTCAAAAATTATAGCCATTTAAAAATTTCTAATCAATTATTTTCTTAAGATGATTTTTCAATTTTTCAATCCATCGATTCAAGGTCTGATGAACAATTTGCGCACGTGAAAAATTGCGTCTAATACCGCCTGTAACGGGTATTTTTCTGGTTTTTACTTCAAAAAAATAGACTTTATTACTGTTGTGTTACAGTCAAGGCTTACCTCTATATCTATATCCCCTAGCTCGAATGAAATCTCGCCGGAGTCCAGGATCTTTTCAGGGATAGCTTATATTACTTATAAATGAAATTTGAGCCTGATTATAATTAGTACTCTATTTATTTAAGACAACAAACAGCAAATATCGAAACTTAAGTTATAAAATTTACAAACTTTATGTCAAACTTTACTATATCGCACATAACCCGTACACACCGTTTGTTTTTCTGTTTGTCGGTGCCACCTGGTGGCCAAACTCTGTCTACTACCTTTACGCAGTAGTATTCCTATTTTACCGACAGTTGCGCACGGCCCTACCTGCCCTTAATCCCGTCTGGGTGCTTGAAAAGCATCCCTTTCCGGTCCTACTTGCCCTTAATCCCGTCTGGGTGCTTGAAAAGTAACCCTTCCCGGCCCTACTTACCTCTGGGTGCTTGGAAAGCAACCCCTTTTCGGCCCTACTTGCCCCTAGTTCCCTCTGGGTGCTTGGAAAGCAACCCCTTTTCGGCCCTACTTGCCCCTAATTCCCTCTGGGTGCTTGGAAAGCAACCCTTCCCGGTCCTACTTGCCCCTAATTCCCTCTGGGTGCTTGGAAAGCAACCCTTCCCGGCCCTACTTGCCCCTAGTCCAGTCTGGGTGCTTGGAAAGCAACCCTTCCCGGTGGCCAAATTTCCCCCAATGGACAAGTCAGCACTTACCTGGTTCCTGGTCGGAGACAAGGTACGAGTTCCTTGGGTACTTCCTGGTGAAGGGTCTTCTACCGGAAGATTATAACCACTGGGAAACTTGGTTACTTTTTCCGTCAATCAAAATCGCTTTTGTCATTTCCTAGACCTTTCTCCAAGAGTGAAAGATCTTGGAAAATTATCTCCATCTATCGCTCGTCGTCAAACTTCAGATTTTTCAATTATTTAAATCTGATCAAATATCAAATTCATCCTTCAATTTCAATAAATTTCAATAAATTTCATACAAAATCAATTCCATACAAAAGTCGTTCGGGACTTAGAAAAAATAACATTTGCCAAATAATAATTTTCACCAAAATAATTTCCCATACTAATTTCATTTCTGGGACTTAGTACAAACAAGTTAATTCACAAAGAAAATAATTAATTAAATAGTTATTCAGATATTTTGAATCTGTTTGAGAATTCAATTAATTCTTTCTTTCAGGTAAATAAATTTTTGTTCTTTAAAAGAACAAAAATTATCGCCACGCAGTTTCGCTTATATTAGCTCGTCGGTTTTTACTGCAAACGAACGAACGGCGAAATTCTTCGCCATCTCTCGCCGCGGCGGCGTACTCAAAAAAAAATTCGCGCGTATTTCCAAATAATAATAAATCGCAGTCAAAATATTTAAAATTTAAATAAACTTTTCCTTTAAACAAAGAAATGTAAATGAACAATTATATATAAAAAAAAACATCTTTAGTATATTAAATACACTCCGGTATTAATAATGACAAGAACGATAATAATAGTAATAATAACGATAATAACAATAGTAATAATAATGATGATCCGAACAAAAACAGTTTCACTGTAAAAAAATTGCGCCAAGTCCACGTTCATAAAACTCATCTCAATAACGTTTGCACTTTACAAAAAAAAATAAGACTCAATATAATAATTGTCATTCTCTACAAAAAAAAGTGAAATACAAAAAAATACCAAGAAACTGTCATAATGTTAAAAAAATTGAAAGAAAATTTGTTGAAAATTTAAAAATTAAAAAAAAATTTTTTTATCGTACTTGGCGCGCGTCATTGAGTACCCCAAATTTTTTCGGAAGAATTTCAACCCGAGAAAAAACGATTTTGCTCGAATTTATGTAATTATGTATAGTTATACATATTCGGGCTGATCAGCTCTAATTACATAATATATGATTTCATACATTCTTATACTTATAAATTTACATTAGTCAAGCATACTCAACTCATTAAAAACACTGCTTACTCGATTAATTATCAGTTTCAGTGAAAAAATCCGTTTTTAAATTTTTTTAAAATTTTTAGTGGACATAACTATCAATATGGTGGTGTGGTGAAATCATCTGAAATTATATAAAATTTTTGGATTCAATTTTTTCAGCTCTGTCATTAAGCTTCAATGAAGAAACTTGATATGACTTAGTTTAATTGTAATTAACACATTTTGATTGGCAATCACACCGCATTTTCTCAATTTAGTCGGCCATATGTTTTCTTTTCTAGAGCACTCAATTGTATCTACTTTGAAGTAGTTTTCATAACCAAACACGAGAGGGCGTTTTAGTAAAATCATAAATGATGTCTGGAAGATTAAAAATTTCAAATAACATATGTATGACATGTCGATTTTACCTAAATTTTGTAAAACTTATTATTAAATAATAATAGTTGATTAATTAAATTCATGCATTTTATAGGTTGACTTAATTATAAATTTTTAATCATTCAAAGGATGTTTATTTATCCTGAAAAAATTTGGGGTACTCAATGACGCGCGCTAAGTACGATAAAAAATTTTTTTTTTAATTTTTAAATTTTCAACAAATTTTCTTTCAATTTTTTTAACATTATGACAGTTTCTTGGTATTTTTTTGTATTTCACTTTTTTTTGTAGAGAATGACAATTATTATATTGAGTCTTATTTTTTTTTGTAAAGTGCAAACGTTATTGAGATGAGTTTTATGAACGTGGACTTGGCGCAATTTTTTACAGTGAAACTGTTTTTATTCGGATTTATTAATAACAACAATCATTTTAGTAATAATAATGATAATGATAAACATTATTATTGCTTTCATTTTTAACATCAATTTATTATTACCGATATTAATACTTTCAGTATTATAATTACTATTATTGTTATTTTTATTATGGTTACCAATATTATTTATTGTTATTATGATATTGTTGTTAGTAAGTGACGCAATATATTAAACGCATAGTCATGTTTCGTATTATCAAGAGATTAAGATTATTTGAAACCCGCTCAATTGGATGACAGTGCCACCTACAGGCAATAACCATAAGATCACAGAATGTTCACACTTTTTAATGAGAATTCCCCAGACACTGAACATCTGGTTTATCCGAAGAAAGTATAACTCATACAATGTTTGTGTGTTTAAACTGGTTAACAAATAAAATTTAATTAAAAAAATATGTTTCAAACATAAACATGGAAGGTTGTATGATAATTTGTTCTATAAAATTTTTTGTTTCATAAGATACTTTTACATTTTTAATTTCAAACGTAAACTTTTCCCGCGCAATATTAAAAATTCATAAATAAATGAATTTTGTCAGGCAAAGCTATAATCATATGAAAAGTCGTTCGTTCTTTGATTTTACAGCTCAAATTATGATAAAAAAAATTAAAGTTTTCTTTTCTCATATTAGCTAGTGGTATTAAAAAATTTAAACTGACTAATCCGCGAAAACGCCTCCGGTTTAAATCGATAACTTAAATTATCGATGGAAATTATACATTTCTTATATATACAAAGAGAATTTTGACATTTTCTTAATAAGAAAAAATTTTAATTTAGATTTAATACTGCAATACACATTAATTCAATGAAAATAACAAACAATTATTTTAGTAATAATAATGATAATGATAAATATTATTATTGCTGTCATTTATAACATCAATTTATTATTACCGATATTATTACTTTTAGTATTATAATTAATATTATTGTTATAAAAAATTATAAAAAATTATAATAGGGACAAAATTTAAGCAGTTATATTCAACGCTGTCTGAACCGAAATAATTCTGATTCATAGAACTAAACAATTTTTTCATATTTTTTCAATTAATTAATATTAGGAAAAAAGGTATGAACTACTGTTATAATAGAAATTTAAGAAAAAGAAAGAACGTAGAATTTAAAATAAAATTTGCAACCTCAGAAAAACGTCACGCTTTCAGTAAACACAGTCGGTAGTCTGACGCTCCGTTTACAACGATATTTTTGAACGGAACTTGGTGCCAGATTCTACCGAATCTGTGGATTATTTTTTTTTATTTAGTATTATAATTTTAAAAATTTTTGTTTTGTTGTTTGTGCTCATTTACTTAAGTATTTTTTTTAACTTTAAAAGAAGTTAGTAGTAGTTATTTTATTTAATTTCTTGTTAAGTTTAAGATAAGTTAATATATTTTAAGTATTAAGATGTCATATATACATAGAAAAAGAAAATTTCTTGAACTAAGAAAATTGTAAGGAAGACCGAAGTTATTTTGGAGCAAGAAGGAATTTTCTTGGCTTAAAAAAAATTAACTTCATACAAGAAATTTTCAATCTTCCTTAAGATTTTTTTGATTTAAGAAAATTTACGCTTGACTTAAGACTTTCTTTCTTTCGGTGTACCTCAAGTTTTCAATTTACTTCTTTTGTAAGAAAAATACGTAAGCACTTTTAGAATTCGCAGGCCATCTTACTGATTGTACAGTCTCATCATCTATTTGGATCCATGATAAATTATGTTTAATCATCGCAACATGATGATTTTCAGGGTGCCGCGACTAGTCAACCGCGGACATTTCAACCGCGACAGTTCAACCGCGACATTTCAACCGACGACTTTTCAACCGAAGGACAATTCAACCGAAAGATACTTCAACCGACGGACAATTCAACCGAAGGATACTTCAACCGACGGACAATTCATCCGCAAGACAATTCAACCGATGACAGTTTAACTGCAGTTTTCTTGATAAATTGATCACAAAAACCATGTTAAAAGGGCGCAACACAATTACTCGCATTTGTAATGGCCTATTAGTGAGTAAACACTCAAACAAACCATGTTAAAAGGGCGCAACACAATTACCCGCATTTGTGTTGGTCTAAATAACACGATAACATTATTGTTATTATGAACGATGAACAAGAAAGTGTTTGAAAATCCCGCGTATTTGTTTTTATCGATATCGAACTGCTTGAGGTCGATAAAATGGTAAACTTTTTGGAGAAGCCAAATATTTATATTGGTGAGATTTTGGTATTTTCGCATTAGCTAGAGCATACTGTCCTAACCTTAAATATTTATTTTTTGAAGAGTGAATTTATTAATATCTTGAAGAATGAATTTATGTATATTTTGAAGAGTAAATTTATTAAAAATATACCTTGGTATTTTCGCATTAGCTAGAGCATATTGTCCTAACCTTAAATATTTATATTTTGAAGAGTTAATTTATTTATATTTAGAAGAGTAAATTTATTAAAAATAAATAATAATATATTGTTAGTGTATAATTTTCGTTTCAGTGAATTTATCATGCCGTTGAAGTTTATTAAATCGACAAAGGGTGAAAAACAATTGTATGAAGATGGTTATTTATATAACAAATAGTCAGAAATGTAGTTTTTTTTTGTATTTCAATATATGTAATAATAATAATAATAATAATAATAATAATAATAATAATCATCATCATCATCATAATTATTAAGTTTTTTTTTGCATTATTTCAAAAATAAAAAAATGATTCTTGCGGTTGAATTGTCATTCGGTTGAAGTATCCTTCGGTTGAATTGTCCTTCGGTTGAAATGTCGCGGTTGAACTGTCGCGGTTGAAATGTCCGCGGTTCAACTGTTACAGAACCGATTTTCAGAATTACCATCTTTTGAAGAGTTAAATATAGCACTTACAATAGCATAGTTTGTATTACATATTGATATTTTTGCTTTGGGTACCGATTTTATAAACCCTTTTTTCCTATTTATTAATTTATTTTTTCCTTTGATGGACACATGTAACTTCACAACTAATATCTGTTGCAAGGAATTTAATGAAATTTTTGTTAGCGTTTCTTTGACTTCTATACAATTTTCACAAAATTTGAAATTAGTAAACCAATATCCAAATGATGAATCAATTAATTCTTGTAGTTCAAATGTTTTTTTCTCATCATATATTGAAACATGTAATACATTTTCTAGTATACTGTAAGAATTAGAATAATTGCATGTTTTGCATCGATCATTAATTTCTAATTTAAATTGTACTAAATTTCTAATATCACAATTATCATTACAAATTTTAAGAAATACTGATACAGGATCGTTATTTGTCATAGAATAAGGCTGCTCTATTAATGACTCTTTAATGTCACTGGACTTTAGAAGTAATTCGCGATTATTATATTTGCTAAATAAATTACTAAGTTTATTGTTGACAAATTGATACTTTAGGCCATGATTGATTAATAATGTCCTAATTATTGTATTATTAAACATACATTGAATAATTGAATTAAGACCATCGGAAACGTTATCACAGTTTTCGATACCTCGACAATCTAATAAACTAAGAGAAGCTTTTTTCGCATTTTTGAGTTCAATTTGAATAGAATGTTCTTCAACTGCCCAAATCATGTCCCATACTTTTTGCCAACGTGTATCAGGAATTGGTATGGTAGGTAAATCAGACCTATAAATTTTTCTTAAACGATTATATTCTTTAATTGCTGAAGAGCTTGCTTTAACGGAATGAGGATCAAAATTGATTAAATGTAGTCCACGTAACTCTGTTACACGAGATAGGGCTACATAAATTTGACCAACATTAAAAATGGTGTTCCCTGCTTCAATGATGGCATTTTTAAACTTAAACCTTGACTCTTATCAATAGTTACTGCATAACTCAAGCATAATGGAAATTGTTCTCTTACAACGAAAGCTCTTTCAAATAATTGAAATTTTACTTTAATACCATTTTAAAAATCAGCTCCTAAATTATCATTTATTATTATTATGATATTGTTGCTAGTAAATAAGACAATGCATCAAACGCATAATTACAATACGAATTATCTAAAAATTATGATTATTTGAAACCCGCTCAATCGAATAACAATGCCACCTACAGGAAATGACCAAAAGATCATAGAATGTACACACTGCTTAATGAGAATTCTCGAGATCCTGAACAGCTGGTATATCCGAAGAAAGTAAAACTCAAACAATGTTTAGCGTATTATCTATTTGGTCTGGTTAATAAATTAAATTAAATTAGAACAATATGTTTAACAACATACACATAGAAGGTTGTTGGATAGTTTAGTTAGTAGTTTACTCTGTAAATTTTTTTGTATTCATAAGAAATTTTTTTACATTCTTAATTTATAGTTTGTACTTTTCTCACGGATATGAAATGTTCATAAAATTATTATAAAAATAAATTAAACTTTTATTTTCCGTAAAGAAACTAGTAGCATCGATAAAATTTCATGAAAATTAGTCGCGTATATCTTTTGAATGAGATTGATAGACTTGAATTATCAATCATAATATTTATATTTTATAAAATCGTAGGAAAAATTTTTTATATTTTTTGTAATTTAGGAAATTGTGAATTTGGATTTAATACCACAATCCTTAATAATTTAATAAAATAATCGTATTGTTCAATATTATGAATGCAATTATTTTTAACATCAATCTATTGTTATCGTTATAATAACTATCAGTATTATCTTCATTTTTATTGTTATTATTAGCATGATTATTTTTATTACATATTATTATTATCATAATTATGTTGTTAGTAAATAATACGATTCATCAAACTCAATGAATGTAAGCATTATGTACAGAATATTGTCGTTTTGAATGTCCGCGCAGTTCGGTCGCAGTATAGCAGTGCCACCTATATCTGTATAACACTCGACCAGAATTACTTAGGCAATGATCAGCTGACTATTACATAGAAACTAAACCCAAACAATGTGAGCTCTTGTAGATATTGACTCTAGTTAATAAATAATACTTAATTTAAAAAAATTCATATGTAAAGTTGATAGATAGTAAATTCTAGAGATTTTATTTAAAAAAAAATTTTAACATTTTATGTGATTGAAAAATTTTCAATTCAAATTATGTACTTTTACCGCGGAAAATTAGTGCACAAACAATTGTAACAATAAAATCACGTTAAACTTTTATTTCTCGTAGAGTAACTAATAAGCATTAATAAAATTCCATCAAGTATATCCTTTGGTTTAGATTGATAGACAAATAATCAATCATAATATTTATATTTTATAAAATCGTAAAATAAATTTCCATGGTTTTTATAATATTGGTGATGATTGTTACTATTTCTTTTATTTTCGATTTCGAACTTTCTAACTACAGTTTGTGTTAGAGTAACATTGACGAGCCCTAGTGAGCATCGACGCAAGCTCATAACTTTTTTTTTTAACTGTAGTCTCCCATCTAGTGGAGAGTTACCATACATTCTCGAATTATTTAGTCTGTGGCATGTCACTTTCTCCATAAGAAAAAAGTCAAAATCTAAAAATCTGGGTCGCTATAGTTTGTGCTAGAGAATTTAATTAATTTTAAATAGAATTTATTATTTTCAATGACCATTATCAATTAATATTGATAATATAACATATAATGTATAATTATAGAGTAATATTGGAGAAAAAAAAGTTCTGTAGAATTAATAAAATTTTACAACCTAAAAATATCGTTCTGCTTACGGTAAACACATTCGGTAGTCTGGCGCTCCGTTTACAATGGAATTTTTGAACGGAACTTGGCGCCAGATTCTACCGAATCTGTAGATACATCAAAAATAAATTCTGCTGCTCTGCCGTCTCGCTCGCACTCACTTTTTACCATCACACGCCTAATGGATTAAAATCGACTAATGCGTTCAGTAGTCACACTGAGAAAAGTAAAGTTAGATTTATTAATTTAGTCACTTTAGATTTATTAATTTATGCCAAGGCACAACAGCCAAATGGCAAATATAAGACAATACAATATTTACAGTGAAGTAGAGTCTTAAAACTAGATTAATCTAAATAAACTAAACAAATTTATTATTCAAAATACAAAAGTACGATAAATACTGAGAAAATTTATCGTGAGCTGTCACTATAGTAAATGACGACTCTCTCATCTTAAAAAATTACAGTTTCAAACGGTAAAAATTGCCGTTTCAATATATAGACCATACTATGAGGAAAAGGTGAACTCAGATGAGGAGAAGGAAGTCTCACTCTGGGAGAATTTAATATTTTAAACAGTAAAAATTCTCCTTTTAAAATATATATTTTACCAGTCCATGTAAGTCAATAATTATTGTGATAAATATCAAAGTCAAAATTCTTAAATATTATACCTTAACACTTTAGACACTCATGTAGCGAATATTACTGTTTGAAATGGTATTTTCTTTTATGTAAAGAATAAATTGTAGCATTTAAATGATAAATATTGCATAGTGATTATTAAAATCACGATTTTACTGTTTGAAATGATAATTTTTACCAGTTGATCATTACTTATTATAAATTGATTATTATTTGTAACAGCTTACTTTTTTCCGTACATAGTCTCAAAAGTAGCTATTTTTGAAAAATTAATGACATTGAAATTTTAAGACACTAGACGATTTTTTGATTTTTCGTGAAAAATAAGCTAGGTCTAAAAAAATTGCATTTATAATTTTTTAGAGCTTCCGAAGATGGAATTATTCTAGTTATAATTCATTTGTTAAACAAATTCTAAAGATTATCAGATGTCTCTCAATTTTATAGAGAGACGTCATTAAAAATTCAAATTAAATACAATTCCAAGCTTTGCGCTTAAAAATAAGCGGAAAGTTTAAGGGATGGCTTTCATGATCAACCGATTTACAGATTTGTTTTTTATTATTTTTAATATAATTATCCATAAGTACATGAAATTGATGAAACTTTTTTCAAGATGTCGGCAAAAATAATTTATAAGCTAAAAATGAAATATATTTACTTTATAAAAAGTGTAATTACTCGTAATATGAAACTAAAAATTAAAAGAAATAGAGTTCTAAGTGTAGACTTTTTATGATAAATTATCAGTCGCGGTGATAGTCAATTATTATATTTTTTTGAATCTATTGTAGTAAAAAAAAAATAAATGATCAAGAAGATGATATGCACATCACGGATGATACATGATCTGTGATCTTGTGAATGCGCAAAATCGGGTTGTTAAGGGATGAAAAATAATGTAAGCACTAAATAACTAAGTAACTGTATCATGTAGGAGGAAAGTCAGCGGAAGTTAGAAGGGGGTGAATATATTCAGGAAAGAGGGGAAAAGTTGATCAAAAGTTGATAGAAGAGCGGTTTAATCTCTTCTGCATCGGCACTCGCAACTGGGCTCTCGTTCTGTCAGGTAAGCTTGAATAATTTATTTGATCAGTGAAACACTGTTTTATACTGTTATTTTTTCTTAAAATATTTTAATTGTTTAAATAATTTTTTTTAATTTTCGGTTTTTAGATATTTTCAAAAGCAGTCCTGTAAATTTTTTCTGTAAAAAATTTCTTTCACCAGACTGAAGATGAATCGACTTTATATGGTCATCTTTATTATTGGTAGTTATAATTTATTTAAATACTCTGTTAACAAACGCCTAAGAGATATTTTAAAAAATTGTTTTTAATTAATAAAAAAAAAACTTTGGTTTAAAAAGATCTAAATTATGTGTGGCGTGCTTGCATGTATTAAATCATTTAATTTTTAACAAATATAATTATTTATTGTAGAATATAAAAAGAATATTCAATATTTTGATATACATTAATGACGTATTTCGATGAAACAGTTGAAAAGAATAATAATTAAACGTTAATACCGTGGAATCGGAGGGGTAACTTAGAAGCGAGGCGGAAAAAGTTAATAAAATTTATGCGGCATTCGACCAGGCAACAAGAAAACTTGTAATTACACAATTGAAATTCATTCACAGTTTTAAAATATTTTCCTTTGATAAATAATAATTAAATCGCGTGATATAAATTATAATACTAGAATAAATTAAAACAAAGTTGAATTTTAATAATAAATTATTCTTTAAAATATTGTTTATTTAATGTAGTATGTGCACTCTGGAATTGTGGTGGAATACTGACTTGTGATCAATGTGGACGAGAATGTGCTCCAGCCTGCGGAACTCGACAATTTCGTGCATGTTGCTACAATAATTTAAGAAAACGAGCACCGAATCTGGGATTTAAACTGTGGTTAGTACCTCCTGAAAATTCTGAACATTTCAAGTTCGATTATGATTCTTAAATTCTCTAGACTTTGACTGATATAATAACCGATATTTTTGTCACGGTCTAACATGAATTCTGCTTCCGTATAATATTGCATCGAATATTGTATTCAGATATTTATTTCATTGTTTTGTGTTGAGTCGTTTGTCATGTAAAAGTTATATTCAAAAAAGTGTTAATAATTTGTAAATTAATCACAGATTATATTATTACAAAAGATAAATAAAATATTTAACAAATATTTCATGTAAGTCTTGAATTAATTGAAAAATATTTAGAGAAAATAGAATCGCTCAAATATAATTTTTTTTTTTAATTTAAGAGAGTAAATTGATTTATAATTTACAACGACGAATATGAACGTGAGTTTTGAAGTTGAGTATCAAGTTTTAATTACAAAATTATATACCAAAATATATTTACCTTTATTATTTACATAAATAATTGAAATATGTTATCATTTATCACATTATGCTGTCGTGGATCAATTGAATTGTCTTTTCAAGTAGAACTTTCTTTTTTTCTTCTTTTTTGCATTTACTCAGTTTAATAAACTTTTTCTTAATTGTGTTTTTCATTATATTCCATTGTAATTAGTTGAGATTGCGAATCGAAAACCGATCTTCCCCAGAACTTGAGCAATACTGTCGTAAATGTGACCGTAGCCTCAGTAGAGAAACATCTGAGGAAAAACAACGTTATCATCAGTGGCTTGGAAGTTGAGACTTAAAATTGCTTGAGCCTGGTCAACGAATTCATCCGTTCTCATTTCAAGATCGACAACAGCATTACTAATGCTACCTTGGTGGGAAAACAAAGGAACAAAATCAAAGTCACTTTCAGAGATTCTCAAACTAAATCACAAGTCATGGCCAAAAAAACGTCACTCAAACGATCCGTCTTCATTAACCACGATTTAATGCCGGATGAAGGCCTCGCGGCCAAGAAGCTAAGAGATTTTGGCAAAGCAGTTATTAACCAAGGTAGCAAGGTAAAGTTCGGGTACCTCAAAGTCACAGTTAATAGTATTACGTACAAATACAATGCTGAGTCCAACGCTGTCGTTCCAGCATCAATCTCCAGCAACCTCGCTCAAGCTAACGATACGACAGACTCCCCTGCTCATCAAGTATCACTCCAGATCTTTCTCAAATAATTTCCCTTTAGTTAAACAATCCACACTGCATCCATCAGCCTAAAACTCTCCTTCTGGAACATCAGAGGTTCGAAGGAGCTGTTATCCCACACGAACTGTTTCTCATCAATATTAATTAGACTCAATAAAACATGGCTCACACAACCCACCACCTTATCATCATACTGCATCAAACACTGGTCATCCTCGTGGTCTCCAGCTATCAAGTCACTTGGCCCTGGTAGGCCTAGTGGTGGTCTGCTGTCACTCACTGCTTCCAACATTACTGCCCAAACCTTGCACACATCAAGTCACCTTTCGCGGTTTCAGAATTACTGTGAAGTCATGGTGAAATTCCGAGGAAATCATAGTGGAACTATAGTAAAATCATGATAAAATGACGGTGAAATCACAGTGATTTTGTGCCATTATGTCACTATTGTTTTATGGTGATCTCACAGTGATTTTATAGTGATCTCACCGTTGATTCACAGTGATGTCGCTGTAAGTTTACAGTTGTATACTGTAAATTCACAGTGATTTCATTATTAATTCATACCCTCGAGGTTTCGAACTACTGTGAAAATATGGTAAAATTCCAGCTGAATCCTCTTCTAAAAAGTTGATGGCCGGATGTCGTATCGTTTTACGTCACTTCTGTGACTATTTTATTCGGTTGTTGATTTGTCGACTGAGATAGTGGCAGGATTTTTAAAAGAATGAAGGCAATCGAAGCGAGCGTGTTAAGTCTAGTCTTAGTAAAAAGGTAGTAAAACAATAGGAAAATGACAGTAAAATCACTGTAGTTTTATGGTTATCTCACAATGATTCCACAGTGGTATTACCGTCAATTCATAATCCGTTCACAGTGGGGTCAGGTTATTTTTCTTCTATTCTTATTATTTTTCTATAATTCATAGCTATATTTGTCATTATAGACAAATTTGGGAACTGGGGGAATATGGGATAAAGAGAGGGGGGGGACCTTACTCAGTAGGAATTTTTCAGTAGCGAAAGAATAATTCGGACGGTCCGGACCGGGACTCGAACCCGGATCGTTTGGTTACGCGTCAAAGGCTCTACCTGTAAGCTATCTGAGTCGGTGTCCGTAACTACTCTTCAGTCACCTAATAATAATATTAGGTTATTTAGCAAGAATTTTTGTATGGAATTTTAATATTTGATACAAATCATGATTTTTTAAAGAAAAGTTGTTTCTTAAACAAATTTTTGGAGTTTACACAATTGTTTTATTTATTTCTATCGATATTGATTTGCGATTTGAAATTATTGACAAGATAATAGAATTAGCTATTTGAACAAATTAATTGTATAATTAATAAAAATAAATGTATCATGTATGCTTCGAGTAATATAATAGTAAATTTCATTTACCATCAGTTACTAATTTATATATACGAAATAATCGTTCGTAAGGAGTAAACTTCAGTCGTGCGCCGGAGCTGACATACAATTTTTTTTTTTCAATCAACTGGTACAAAAATCTAAAAAAAATTCACAAAAAAAAAAAAATTTTGCAAAAATTATACTTTTGAGATATCTTTAAATGCATACGAATTTTCTTCCCTTTTAACTGGTTAACTTTGGTTCTCTCGCTCTTCAACTCAACTCTTGATTCCGGCAGCGTCCCATCAAACTGGTCTGAAATCATCATGAGTATGATGCACAAGACAGATGACCTGAAAGATCCGAACAATTACAGGGGCATAGCCCTGCTGAATTGTATTACAAAAGTCTTCAGCCAAATCATCCACGACAGGCTAAAGTCTTGGGCGGATGAAAACAACCTCATACCAGAGGAGCAGGCGGGATTTCGATCAGGCCGTGGTTGTGAAGACAATGTTTTCGTGCTTTAAACCTTACTTCAAATGCAAGCAAGATTCAAAGGGGTTAGCGCATATACTCTCTTCATAGACTTTAAGCGTGCCTTTGACTCCGTCCCTCACGACAAGCTGTGGATGAAACTTGACAGCTTAGACATCAGCTCTAAAATCTTAAGACTGCTCATGAACCTATATAACAACACTCACATGAGAATTAAAAGTTTCGGCAAATTATCTTCGCCGATTCAAGTCACCGAGGGTGTCCTCCAAGGAGAAATTCTCAGCCCCTTACTCTTCAGTCTATATATCAGTGATATAGTTGACTTTTTTAAAGAAAAGGATGCAGAGGGGTTCTATATAGATTCTCGGGAGATTCTGCTTTTGATGTATGCAGATGACATTGCCCTCTTGGCTACCTCTGATGTCAAACTTTGCAAAAGTCTCAGGATACTTGAAGAATACTGCTACCACAGCGGACTCACAGTCAACACCCAGAAAACCAAGATTCTAGTAACAAGATCATCAGGTCGCCTGCCAAAAAAACTCGGCTCATTCACATATATGGGCGAGGAAGTAAGCATCGTCTCCTCTTTTGAGTACCTGGGGGTACCCTTCTCCACCTCACTTCAAGGCACCCTAGCCTCCAACGAGGCCACCAAGAAAAGTAGAATAGCTTCCAGCTCTGTTCTAAGCATACTAGCCAAACTGAAAACTTGTGCATGGGCCGGAGTCTCCAAACTACACTGCAGCATTGTCCGATCATCCATGTCTTACTTGATACACTTTTGGAGTCTTAATCCTGACATCCTGGAAAAATTAGATTCAGCTAGCCTCTACTTTTTCAAACGCCTGTTAAACTTGCCAATGTGTACTCCAAACTATGCGCTCTAAACTGGATGATTAAAGTCTTGAACATGCCCGCTGAACGCCTTCCTAACTCTTGCCTGAATATACTCCTGTTACTTATGAACACACCGTTTAATTCCTCAAAACTAAACTGGGCTCGGCAGCTATTCAACATCCTGGAATCCATCGGCGAAGAAAACCTATTCTCCAATCTATCACCTAGTTTTTGGAAGTTAAATAAGGACCGCATCATTGCTAAATATAGAAAACATCGAAACACCTTAGACTGCGAGAGATACAACGAATCAACAGCCTGCCAATTTACCTTCGACCTTGCTAATCAACAACATCTTGCTTGCAACTCTACCCTTACGAACCTGCCATACCACTGAGCCAAACTACTCTGCCAACTGCGACTTACTTCGAATTTTGCTACCAACATCTCTGCGGGAAAAGATACTACTAAATTATCAACTACAAAATCTTGCCCCTATTGCTGTATGGATGAACCTGAGACGGTCACTCACTATTTTTCTCGCTGTCCTTTCAACAACTCCGCTAGAGAAAAATTTTTGACTCAGTGGCTTATCCAAGACTATCCCGGTGGAATCTCTCTTGAATTCTTGGATAACTGGGACCCCGATTCTATTCAGAAAGTGTTTGCTTTCTGTAAACTCTGCTATAAACTAAGGAACAGTTCCCCTTACGATATAGACGCTCCATATGAGGGTATCGTAGGAATAAGAAACTTTTATAGAAACTGCGGTATAGACGCTCCATATGAGGGTACTGTCAGGAATAAGAAACTATGATAGAAACTGCGGTATAGACGCTCCATATGAGGGTATCGTAGGAATAAGCAACTTTTGTAAGTATGAGTGTGTGTGTGAGAATTGAATCAGGGTTTAACTATTGTCATATTGTTCAAATAAATTGATAATTCAAGTCAATTTTAATTGTTGTTATTTGTGTCAAATATTATAATTTCTCTCGACCCTGTGATATCTCTCTTGCTTGGACCGGTTCTGGAAACCGTGATAAAAATTCCAGTGGCGCCCTAATTATTAAATTTAAATAAAGGGGTGACCAAGGGACGGCTCAAACCCGTTACAGTGTGTGTGTGTGTGTGTGTGTGTAACCCTTTTATAACTTTGAACGGCTTGACTGATTTCATCGCGGTCGGTGGCATTCGAAAGGGCTTCGCCAAACTTAGATTTCCTGTAAGTTGGAACCAATTTGGACCGGTAGATTTCGAGAAAATGCAAAAAAAGTGAAAAAAAAAAGTTGTTTTTTTTTTTTTCATTTTTTTTAAATATCTCCGAATTGGCTGAACGATCGTTCTCAAAAACTAATCAGCTCTTTATCTTGAAAACCCCCATCGATCGCCACCAAAAACGTCAGAATCGGTTGATGCGTTCGTGAGATATTGTTGTCGAAAAAAATCGAAAAAAAGAGTTTTTTTATAATAACTTCGAAATTTTTCATCAGATCAATTTTTTTGTTCTAAATTTTTTATAGAGCTTAAAAAACTACATCGATTGCCGCCAACCGCGTGAAAATCGGTTGATTCATTCGAAAATTATAACAGTTTGAAAATTTTAAAAATAGTGTTTTATTAAACTTCTATCAGACTTTTGAGCTCAGAGAGCTCAAAATTAAATGAAAATTATATTTTTAAGCATTTAATTACGAAAGTAGCGGGAAGTTGCAGGGATGGCCTTCAGCGTCAACCGTTTTCCTAATTTTTTTCTTTCTGGAGCTGATGAAAAAGATTCGCGTGATATAGGCACTAAAATAAATGTAAAAATGTTCATTAATAAAAATTTGAATAAGTTAATTTTAAAAATACTTACCACCCATTTCTTCGTGTTTAATTTCTTTTATCGACTCTTCTTGAAATTCATGACTCTCAGTGATTGATAAATCATTTTTTTCATCAGTTGATTCATCTTGAGGCTTTATGAGGCGGAATATAGAATCAGATGAATTTTCATCGACTGGTAAACTAAAATAAAATTTTATTATAGTAATTAAAGTCTAAAATTATAAGGATTACGGTAAAAGAACCAGTTATTGACACAGGCTTAGTTGTTTGACACTTGCAATTTTATTCTAATTAAAAAAAAAATAAATGTTTCCACAAAACCAATTTTCTTAAAATTTATAATTAAAAAATTATATTTTTTAATGTATTAGAGTTGATTTGTTTTTTTCAATTAAAATAAAATTGCAAGTGTCGATAACTAATCCAGTGTCAATAACTGGGGCTTTTGCCTTAGAATTTAACTGTTATAAAAAATATATTCAATAATGCAATATAGTAATTGCTTTGGTTTATCGTTAATAACACAAAAATAAATGTATATTCAATATACCCTTGAATTGGTTCATCAATCCATGATACTGAAAGCCACGTCTTTAAATCTTCTGGTAAGGAATAATTAGGAGGCATCCATTGAATCCCAACTAATTTTAATTTTTCGTTGAATGGATACATTTTGTTGTACCAAAAACAACATTTTTTCACAAGATGTCTCGAAAGTATCCTATAAGAAATAAAAATAGTTAAAATAAAAAGTGTTAAGAAGTACATCAAGCGCTACAAAAATTTTAATTAAGGTACCCGTGGGTAATAAGACCTAAGTGATAAAAATGCTATTTAAAATAACTGCTTCCGCTAAAGACGTCTCTAGTAGAAGCGTCTAGCATAGAAATGTCGCTACAAGTTTATAGTCCTGATACAACGTTCCTTATCTTCTATATTTCATCATCCGTCATATGCTAAAATAGCGCAGAAGAAATCCTAAAAAATGATTTGAGTAAATGGTAAACATTTTTTATAATTTTATATTTAATAATTTAAAATCATTGTTCTAATTTTTGTCAACATCTTAATAAATATTATTACTCAATTTAAGTGATGATTGATCTCTAATACCAATTTTATCAAGCATAGTATAACTATTTCCAGTAAGTATAACCTGCAGGCCTTATTACTCTACCGTAGTAAAATAAGGCCTATTCGCAAGATTTTTAAACAAATTTAATTTTTTGTTTGTTTATGGTGAAAATTACCATTGCTTCATTATATTTTATGGCTAATGTATTAATTTAAAAATTAATGATACATTGCAATAATTAAATGCAATATTTTCGATTTTTTTCAAAATCTCCCTTAGCTAGGCCTTATTACCCGCCGGTACCTTACTTTATATCTAGATAAGACTATTTTTGTTAATTTTACGTTATTATTATGCTAACAATTATTATTTAAAAAAAAAAAAACAAGCTAAAAATCTTATAGCTAAAATTTTTTTCAAGTAAAAATAATTAAATTTTATGTCATTAACATATTTATGAGTTTGATTATAATATAAGGTTCTATGTTACGAAACTTGAATTATTCATTTAGTATCTACTTTAAAATTATTCTTGAGAAGTATGTTTTATAATAAGAATAAATTATTTAATTCATAATATTAATTATAATTAAATCAATGTTAAAATAAACTTGACTAAAACCAGTGATTCAAACTTAAACATTAAACATTTGAGTTGACGTATTTTCCTGTTAGAATGAAATTGTAAATTGTGATTTCTGTTAAAGAATTTAATAAAGAATATTGTAAAATAATAAAAAATATATAATAAAACGAAATTTACCATATTCTGGAAAGAATTGAATAAGCTATAGTTGATGGGGTCCATGCATGTCCTATTTGAATTCTTCCTCGAAAAAAAGTAGCTGCACATTTTGAAACATTTTCTATCCTGCACATCAATTTAGCGAATCCTTGAGTTCTTGTTAAAACATACTGAAGCATTTGTTTTGTAGGTAAGCTAACAGTGTTATTTATTACGGTATTGTTAATTAAATACTGGTATTCATTTTCAAGTGACAATTTTAAATAATTAAGCAATGCACGGTTAACTTTTTCCATATTTTTTAAACCTTTGTCATTCCTAAATTTTGTTTTCATTCTGTATATCAATCGACTTAAAATTGTTGCCTCATTACGTAAAAAGTTCTGTGATTTAATATCATTGGATATTTTATTTAATGTGTTTAAAAATTTTTTTGTATCTGAAAAATAAAAATATTTTAAACATAAATTAAAAAAAAAATTAATTTTAAATTATTGTGTGTTAATTTATAACACTAAAGTTGACAGATATTAAAAATTTTTTTAGAATTTTATAGCAATCAAATTATTGAAAAAAAAATAATTAAAAAGTTGCACATGTGAAAATTAATAAAAATTACAATGACATTAAATTTAACTGTCACTTCACAATTATTTTAATTTTGTTTAATAAATAAATTACAACAAAAAAAAAGTTATTAAAAAAATGGACTTGTAGAAATTTTAATAAATGAAAAATGCAATTTTTAAAAATCATTTTTTAGAACAAATTTTTTTGTTAAAGAAAATTAAAAAATTATTAAGTGACAGCTAACTTTAATGTCATAAAATTAAAAGTGAAAATTTTTAGAAGCATTTTTTTATTGTAATTAATTTGTTAAAAAAATTTTTTAAAATTGACAGCTGACCGCTAACTTTAGTATTATGTTAATTTACCGAACTCATCTTCTGTTGTTTTCCAAGAGCTCGTGGGCGGGCGTTGTAACTCCAGTTGATTCCATAAAATATCCATGTGTAATTAAATATTTAATTTATCAATTAAGTTTATATTATGTTTATTCTAGATTTTAAAATATTTAGGTTATGTTTAAAGTATCAACAGTTTGCCATGCTTTCAACTTAGAATTTAACAACAAGTGTACACAGATGATAATTTTATCTTCTGTTGGTAACAAATAAAAATTTTTTAAAAAATTTTTTTTTAAACTATTTCCTAAATAAAAGTTTTATTCATAATATCATAAATAATTATAATAATAATAATTATTATTATTATGCATAAAACACAAACAAAAAATGAACTGAGCTATATTTACAAATTTAATGACAATAATCAAATTTTTATAACACTGAAGTTGATATATTAAAATTTTTTTTGAAATTTTATGACAATTAAATTATTAAAAAAAATTTAATTAAAAAGTTTTACAGGTGAAAATTAATAAAAATTACAAGTGAAAATTTTTAGAAGCATTTTTTTATTGTAATTGATTTGTTAAAAAATTTCTAAAATTGACAACTGACGGCTAACTTCAGTATCGTAAATTTTTTGAAATTAAATAATTACTTGCAATGTCATCTACTGCCAAATATGATAACAAGCAATTGCTCTGCACGTAGCGATACTGTAATTTTAGCTGGTTGTTGTTTTTATGAAAGCAAAGCGTCAAATGTCAACAAACACAATCACGTGTGATAAAATAATATGCGTTTGTTTATCAATATTTAATAACTTTAAACATTTCATCAAGTTTTAATAACAAAAACATAATAGTGATCTTCTTATTAATAATTTTAGTATTTCATAAACGATATTTTTAATAAAAAAAAAAATGGATTCTTCAACATCTAATGAGGATGGCAACAAAATAGAAGCCGAAAATATGATTGTTTTGGTTAAATGTGACAAAGAAAATCCTGAATTAAGTGATATTTATATCAATAAAAATAATGTAAGTAAAATTTTAATTTTAGAAATTAAAATATTAAAAAAAAAGGTCTTGCATTTAATAAATTCTGGCTTATATCCAACAGCGAGTCTAATTCAATTTATGTCAGAAACGTAAGACACTATTGGAGACAGTTGACAGTTTGTGTATTTAAAAAAAAAGTATTTAGAAAAATTATCCATGAATAATATTAAAATACTTTTAGGTACAAATTTTTATTTGTCATCATTGTCTCTTGTTATATACAAGTAATATTAAAAAGAATAGAAATTTATTAATATTCATTTGATGCTGTCAATGCCATGAAAATAAAATATGTTGACTTAAGAGTCACTTGAGCTAAATTTTCTGAGTTCATATCCAAAAGAAATTTTTTTTGTTGACCAGAATAAACTATTTTTTTTTTTATTTTTATAAATGGCAAAATTATTTTTTAACACAAGTTTATTGCTTATATTTTAAAATGATCTTGAACTGACAGACACAAATATTGTTGGATTTTTATTGAAAATTAATTAAATAAAATTCAAAACGTGCATATTTTTTTAAGTATTTTTTTTTTCATAATTCATTGCTTTAAAAAAAAATAAATTATTGTTGGCTTACTTTGGTGTCATATGTTAAAGATTCGTGAATTGACAAGGAAGTTGAGATTTTTATAGCAATTTCTAACATCTGAACTAAAATCAAAATCAAAAAATTTTTATGAGAATTAACTTATCACATATTTAATAATTTTATAACAAATAAACTATGGCAAAAAAAATTGACGTCTAGAATATAAAAAAAAAAAAAACAAAGAATGCAATTTTTTAAAAATAGTTATTTAGAACAAATCTTTTTGTTAAATAAAATTAAAAAATTGTTAATTGACAGCTAACTTGAATGTCATAAAATTTTTATAATTTAAAAAATTGTCTTTTATAATAAATCAATAATTTAAAAAAAATGAATAATTTTTTAGTATAGAATTGGCAGAGGAAGAGATTGCAACTTTCATATTCTTGATGTTCTGATTTCAAGAAATCATTGCATTCTTACATTTAACAAAGAGACTGAAGAATGGAGTATAACAAACTTAAGTTCAACTGGAACAACATTGAATGATAATGTTTTAGATAAAGATAAACCTTACGTTACTCACATAGGTGACTTTATCCAATTTTCTGTTTCTCATAAATTCAAGTTTTATGTAAAAGAATTCATTGAAAACGGACCTGCTAAAAAAAAGCAACGTATTGATGAATCTGTATTTAATGAAGAAATTAAAAGACAGAAAGCTTTCGCTGAGGAACAAGAACTCAAGAGAAAGGAATTAGAAGAACAACTCGTTAACAGGCAGAAAGAGCAAGAAGATTTAAAAGCACGTCTAGATGAAATAATGAAAACCAAGCAAGAAGCAGAAGGAAAAAGTGAAGAGCAAAATGAATTGATAAAGCAACTCGAAGACAAAATAAAAGCTGGTAATGAGGTTGAAACACAGTTACAACAAAATTATACTCAACTTTTGAGTACTGTTGAAGCACAAAAACAACAATTTGAACAGTTATTAAATGCTGAAAGAGCTAAATGGCAACAAACATTGGATATGACCAAGCAAGAAAAAGAGGCTATGGAGAAAAAAATGTTGGGAGATATGGCGGCGTGGAGACTTAGGCAAAATGCTGAGTGGACCACAGTGGTTGATGAGTTAGTAAAGAAAGAAAAAGATATACAACAAAAATTGGTCGTCGAAAAAGCTTCCCTTGAACAAAAATTACAAAAAGCTGAAAAAGCTTTGCAAGAAAAAACAGCTCTTGCTGAACAGTTGCAACATACGGTACAAAATCAACAAGGTGAATATATTTTTACGTTTTTTAAATTTCTTCGTTACCTTTCTGTAATTAATTACTGAATTACTTATGAATAACTAATTTTTATAATAATAACTAGCAATCTTGCAGTCACTATATGACCACCGTGACTTGTGAACTATAATTAAATAAAATTTTGATTTATTGAATAATGATTTCTGTTAAATTGCACTGTACTTTTTTAACCATTGATGTTTTTAAAGATATAAACTCATCACGATGTTACACTCATCAAGAGCTTTCATATGAGTCCCCACATGCATTTTGATATATTTTTTATATATACATATATATAATATATATATAAATATATGAAAAAATGATGTGGGTACTTAAATGAAAGGTCTTGATGAGTCTAACATCGGGATGAGCTTATATCTTTAAAAATGTGAGTAGTTCACAAGATACAAGGTCAACTCTTAATTATGTATCTAGAGACAGAGCATTTTCGAATGCAGCCTAAATATTTATCATAATAAATTGACTATCGGTGAGAATGATATGAAATCATGAAAAAGCATAATTCCAAGTCAAGACTTTTCCAACGATACAAAATTTAACCGTAAAAACCCACTTTATCATATAAATACACTAGCTGGTCAAAAAATTTCGCTTATCTTCTTGATAGTATATATAATTGTCATTTTTCATTTTTAGTAATTGTTGTTGAAGTAGCATCAAGTGGAGCACGAGGAGAATCTTTAGATACTATCGATCTAACTAAAGATGATGTCCGACCGGGTTCTTCTAAAGACAATGCAATAGTTGATAAAGTTGGAAGCATTTTAGATGATCAATTAACATGTCAAATATGCTCAGAACTTTTTGTAACAGCTGTAACTCTGTTATGTTCTCATACATATTGTCAGTATTGCATATCTATGTGGATGAAAAAAAAACGTGAGTGTCCAATTTGTCGTGCAGAAATTACAACTATATCAAGATCGTTAGCATTGGATAATTTTATTGAACAAACGGTTAATGAATTGTCTACGCACCACAAGGAACGAAGAAGAGAGTTAGTTAATCAACACAAAGGTATAAACCAAAGATTTTTTTTTAATCGTTTTATTATTATTAACCTGCTAAACTAATTTTTATTTTCAGCTGCATGCCGCGCAATGGGCATTGGAGTCATCAAGCATAAAAAGAGAGTTGTACATAAACGTTAAAAAACAAAACGAATCTCAGGAAAAAATTGAAGAGTTTTTTATTTTGATATTATAGTTGAGCCAATTAAGTACAATCAACAATTAATAATAATCAGTTTATAGTTCGCTTAGTCGATAATTAGAATTAAGTAAAAAAAAAAAAAGATTCATATTACAAATCATAATATGGAAGATTAAGATGTTATAAATTATTTGAAATTTTTATTTCATATTGTTTTATTATTTATAAATAATGATAAATTTATGAGTATTATTTTTAATATCTATTGAATGATTTGATTTTGTCCATAATTATCTAAAATATTCAATTCATAAGTTGTCCGTAAAAATATTTGAACGTTTGAATTTGTTAGTTGAATTCTAAATATTAATTTCAATAGATCAGCTTTTACATTTGTGAAAAAAATGCAATATTTTTTTTTTTCTTCATTTTTATAATTTACCTTAAAAATTCGTTTACTAATAATACATGTTGATAATACGTTTATCATCAATATTGAAGAATTTCATTATTAATTTTGTTCGCATAAGTGTCATAATCATTACGTATCTGTCTTAATTTCATGTAAAATAAATTATTTCTCTTTGTTAAAATATGTTAATGCATATAATATTTATTGAGATTAATAAATATTTCTTTAATTATATTTTTCTGCTCTTTTTATCTATTTTACTGTTTAGTATTTACTATAGTATTGTGAGTTACAATTAAATTTTAAGTTGAAACACTGTTTTCAAGAGAATATAAAATTGCTAAAAAATTAATTGCGGACTTACAAAAAATTTTATTTTATAATGAAAACATTCAAATTATATTTTTAGGTAAATATTACTTAACTAATTACTTTTTAGTTAAAAATATTTCAAAGATCTATAAACGCATTAAAAATGTATTAATATTTAATGTTAATAAAAGAAAAAATAAATTTTATGAAAAAATATAAACATGAATAATTGATATATTTTTAATTGAAAACTGATAAATGATGAAAACAAGTAATTAGCAAAAGCAGGAATAAAATACATGTGTAGAAGTCTAATAGAATATGCGATATTGAAATTTAGTTTGAAAATTAAAAACAATCTTTAATGCAAGCATAATATTGATGAAAATTTTTGTTTTTAATTTTTTAAAAAGAAAACGATAGCTTTAACTTTTTAATCATTAAGCCAAATAGCAATAAAACATGATCTTAAATTTAACAGACATCTAAAATTTTTTTATACTTTTTTAACAATTAAATTATAATGAAAAGTATTTAGCAAAAACTAAAATAAAATTTATATTTATATGAATGTAGCTTCTGAAGCAACTTGTATGATTTTATTATAAATATAAAACTGTTCCCTGGTCATAGATAAGTATTGAAGTAAATAATTAAACTAATTTATGTATAACAAAGTACGATAAAGGATCTTTTGGGATGGGAATGTAAAATAGTTAAAAACTATACAACTTGAACTAATTGAATAAATAAAAAAAAATATTTATCAATAAGAAATCCACATGTGAAATTTAAAAAAAAAGTTAAAAGTGCGAATTTTTTAAAATATTTTTTTTATAATAATTGATGGGCTATAAAAATTCAAAAAATTGTCAGATGTCTGTTAATTTCCGTATCATGAAAAAAGAATTAATGAAAATTAAATTAGCCATATCTGAAAATTTCTATAATTTTTTTTATTGAAAAAATTGTAATAGAAAAATTAAAAGTAAAAAAATTTCACATGTAAAAGATTTTAAAAATTATACGTGCAATTTTTTTAAAATATTTTTTTCCTTGCAATATAATTGTAGATCAAAATAAAGAAGTTTTATGAACATTAATTTAGTATGAAAATTAATGTAGCACATATTTAATAATTAAAAAAATTTTATAACAAATAAATTGTAGCAAAAAAAAATTAATAAAAAAAAAATTGACATCTAGAAATTTAAAAAAATTAAAAAATGCAATTTTCTAAGAATATTTTTTTAGAAAAAATCTTTTTATTAAATAAAATTAAAAAATTGTCAAGTGACAGCTAACTTAAATATCGTAAATTTAGCAGATATTTAATCATTTTTTATAACGTTTGTTAACAAATAAATTATAACAAAAAAAATAAGAAAAAAAAATTGACATTTAGAAATTTTAAAAAATTAAAAATGCCATTTTTTTAAACAATTTTTTAGAATTAATTTAATTGTTAAAGAAAATTAAAAATTAGTCAAGTGACAGCTAACTTTAATGTCATAGAAATTTTATGACATTACATTTAGCTGTCACTTCACAATCTTTTTAATTTTCTTAAACAAATAAACTATAGCAAAAAAAATTATTAAAAAAATAGATTTGTAGAAATTTTAATAAATTAAAAATGCAATTTTTTAAAAATAATATTTTAGAATAAATTTTTTTGTTAAAGAAAATAAAAAAATTGTCAAGTAAGTTAGTTATCACTTGATAATTTTTTAATTATGTTTAACAAATAAATTGTTTTTAAAAAATTGCATTTGTAGTTTTTTAAAATTTCTAAATGTCAATTTGTTTTGCCATAATTTATTTGTTACAAAAATTCTTAAAATTATCAACAATCTGCAAAGTTAATTTATGACATTCAATTTAGCTGTCACTTCACAATTATTTTAATTTTTTTTTTAAATAAATTATGGCAAAAAGAACTTATTACAAAAATGGACTTGTAGAAATTTTAATAAATTAAAAATGCAATTTTTCAAAAATAATTTTTTAGAAAAAATTTTTTTGTTAAAGAAAATTAAAAAATTGTCAAATGACCGCTAACTTTAATGTCATGTTAATTTTCATAAACAACTATCGTAAAATGCGTAAGACGGATTAAAATTTTCAAATATCCTTTCTATTGCCGCTAAAATCTCTAACGTATAGAGATTCAGAAGGGATTTCGTGATATGAGCGCTTATGTTGGCGAATATGCGAGAACGATAAAAGAACAAGTCGCTCAGCAAGAAGCAAAGAGGGGAAAGAGGTGAGAGATGCGCGATCGCGTTTGATTTTAAAGACTATATACAACTCTACGACTTGTTTTAGTTACATTATACACGGAAACGTGAGTCGTTGCGGTGAATGTGTATCTCTGGGTTTCGCGCGTGTCTTTATCACATACTCACGTGTAATATTTAAAATAATAACATCGTCACGTAATAGGATTAAATAAAAAATCTGAGGACATTATTTATCCGAGAACAAACGTTATAAATGTATTTATTGAAATACATTAAATGAGAATCGAGAATGTTATGTAGAGAGGCGTGATTGTCGCGTGAGTGGTCCGCGGGGCGAGTGTTTGGTGAACGGAACGGCGAGTTAGAGTCTCGCGAGTAGAGTTGCAAAGTCGTGATACAAGCAACGGCAACGAGTGAGGCTAATATATATATTTAAATGGTTAAGTAAAAAAAAGCATCGTCACATCTAGTGTCGGTGATGTCAAACATGCGGCGTAAATTATCACGAGATATTGTGATAAAGGTGTGGAGTTTTAGTGTCCTCTTGAGCAAAATTCGTTAGTATTATTATAATTAGGGTGCCAATGAGCCCAGATTTATGGCGGCGCGGGTGCTTTTGTTCGGCATCTTGTTTACGGAAGTAGTGCTCGAGCCCGTTTGCGCCGCAGGTGGGTTTTTAGTCACGTTTTAATTTTTTTTATTTCTACTTTTATTATTTATTTATACAATCCCGCTTCTTTTTTACTGACAAATATTTTATTATTTTGTTTTAGGTAATTTTTTGGAGCAATTAATTATTTAATTTCAGTGTTTGTGACCATCCATGTGATGTGTAATTTATTTTTTTGGGGCAGGTTATTTTTTGCGTCACGCACCCGCGATCGATACCGTGATGGTGACAACCTGTCATTCAAACAATGAATTTTTTTTTCGATATATATTTATCAGACGTTTTCTGATTTATACTTATGTTTCCATGAATACGTCTGGTCTTTACTTGTACTAATTTTTATCATTATTATTATTCTTTCTTTTTTTTTAATTCTATTTTATTAACCAGCATTGAATTATTTACCTTTGTTATAATTTTAGTCAATGTATTTCTTACTTGTAATTCTATATAATTAAACTGATAATAAACAGTTTTATGAAAAAGTTAATGGAATGAGTACATTTTTACAGTAAAAAAAAAAAAAATAATTTTGATTCATCGGTCATTTACCTTTACTTGGTTATTTGTCTAAAAGAATTATTTATCATTTCTTTTAACAGCTTAATTTATCCGATTATTTTTTTCAGGTGGTAAAGGAGCTGATAATAATTTAAACGGTCATAAAAATGGATCTAAGAGAGATGGGCTGAATTTTAATTTAAATAAAAGTACAAGTCAAAATTTGCGAATTGAGCCAGGCGGATTGATTGTGCTGGGAAAGAAAGGTGTTACCTTAAATTGTTTACCTGGCAATAATCATAATGTATCTTGGCTTTACAATGGTGAACCAGCACCGCCATGTGGAGTTGCACGATGCAAAATTCTCGATAATGGCTCACTTCATTTTTATAAGGTTCATATTATTATCATTGCTTTGAATGTTAAAAATAAGACTGTCATTGATTAAAATTTAATATTAGTAACTACATTGATATGGGTGATTCTCTGTTACGATGTTTTTTGCTGTCCCAGGCATGTTTTTATTAGAAAAATTGTTATTTTTTAACTAAAAAAAATTTATTACGAAAGTAAAAAAACATTTCTATTCGGAGCATTGAAAACTAAAATGAAATAAATTTTGGTTTTTTTGCTATAAATTCGTAAACCACCAAAATAACAGTCCCCTGGGCTGTCCCATTCCCAAAATTTAAACTTTAAAATTAAATTTTAAATTATTCGTCCATAATATATAATTTGGTCCATAATGTTTATGAACTTAATTAGTTAACTAACAATCTTCTTCAATAAAAAGTACCGAAAATTAATTTGTTTCATTAAATTCATTAAACCAAAGTTTGTCCCAGGCGTTTTAAAAACAGTCCCCTGCCAGAAGTTCAAAGCCAAAAAAAAAATCCAGCGTGTTATTTTACCTTTTGTAAAGTTTATAAGGATCTAACTAGCTTTAAGTTAATAACCATAGGGCTGTTGGCGCTTTATCACCATTTTATTTAGTATCAAAAACACCGTTTGTGCTGGAAACATGTGTCTGGGCCACAATAAACTCAGTCCCCTGGCAACTATTTTTATTTATAATTTATTTATAAAATTGGATCCATAAGTCTTAATATTATTCTAATTAATGTAAATATCCATTGAGAACTTGAAAAGTTGAATGCATTAAAATAGTTTGCTTGATTTTTCTTAATTTGATTAAAAAAAAAAAACAGTCTCCTGTCATGTTATATGGCAAAAGATACACAAATATCGAAAAAACAAAAATTTAATCGGCTGTGTATTTATTATCATTAATCTGATAGTTTTGTAGCCTTTGTTAATTTTTTTCTAACAAAATCAAAAATAATTTGGTCGAACAATTTTGTACAGATTTAAGACGTCCTTATAGAAAACCACCCATATATAGACGTTATATGAACATGTATACAATTTTAAATCTCATGATTTTTCTTAATTTATTTGG
The DNA here is from genome assembly GCF_013202065.1 of Cotesia typhae. Taxonomy (NCBI): domain Eukaryota; kingdom Metazoa; phylum Arthropoda; class Insecta; order Hymenoptera; family Braconidae; genus Cotesia; species Cotesia typhae. Next base: position 4,399,357 of record NW_027423756.1, on the reverse strand, counting down.
GTTTACTTAGGCTAAAAATTTCGTTTAATTTTCTATAGTGAAGTTTTGATACCTTGCTCTAGAGTTGAATGATTTCATTGTCATACAAATTTGTTTTACACAAATAAATTAGTAAAAAGTAAAATTTTCATAAATCTAAGTAAATTCTAGAAAATCATAATATAAAATTCTAGTACAGTTTTTTATTTATGAAATAAATTATATTTATCATATTATTTATTATAAATCATTTTTCAACAGAAACAAAATTTACAATTGGCACAAAAATCCAGTGGACGAAATGAAACAATTGATATGTCTAAAAAACATGAATATCGCTGTATTGGACGAACTGCTTCTGGAGGATTTTTACGTTCTTCGCCGATTTTTATACAAATTGCTGGTATAGATGATCAAATATAATTTATTGACTGTTCCAGGCATATTGAGTTCTATATCTTCGAGAGTTTGATTTTAACCATATTCGATTTGGTTGATTACTTTTTCTTTCAAGTATTGCGGAATTTATTTTCATCCATATTTATTAGACCTCAAGTTAAACCTTTAAAAGAATTATTCATTTGCTTAAGTCAGATGAAAAAAAAAAATAATAAAAAAAATGTTATTTATAATTTTAATTGATACATTTTTAACGCACTTACAATTTAGTAAACTTGATTTTTTACTGTTGGAACTGATATATTTTAAAACCGTACATCACAAAATAAATTATCATGCAATTAATTACAATTAGCATTTTGTTTAAGTGAGCTTGGGAGGTATGTATTATTTCTAAACCAAAAAAAAACTGTCGAGACTAAAGATTAAAGAGCACAATTATTTTAACCGTATGTCTTTGTATGGATCGTGTAGTAATACTTGGTTTCTATGCACGTTAATACCCGCATTTCGGATTTATGACGTTTCTAGTTTATTATTCTCGGTATAAGTCTTCCACTTAAGGAGTCGTAAAATCTAATCCTGCTTCAAGGATATGCATCCACAGACTAAATGTTACAACGCTAACGTATTCTTCACTTTTTACACGCAAATTATGCTAAAATGAAGTAAAATAGTCTTTGAGACCTTAAAGATAAATTTATATCATGTAATTTATAAATTCAATAACTATTTATATATATATTATCTATTCTTTTATTTGGACTTTAATCACGAAAAAGAATCTAAAAAATAAAATTAAACTTCAAGTGTTAATTAGTAAAAAAAAATTAAGAGCCAAATTGAAAATGTTTAAATCAAAACTTGAGTTACTTGAGGGAGAATTTTGCATTATTGTAACTTGCACTTATTAACATTGTTATTTTCAGATCTTTCATATACTTTTAAGAAATCTCCTATCAATGTTACGGTACATGAGGGAGAAATTACAAGATTGTCTTGTTTAATTGATAGTTTACCGTATCCTCCAAATATTACTTGGCAACATGATGGAAAACCTCTACTTCCAGATCGCAATAATACTAAGTATGTCTCATTTTATTATTTATAATTAAATTTATAAATACAAATAATTAACTAACGATTTTTGGTAGATATATCATGGTACCACCAGGTGTTCTTTATATAACTGCAACAAAACAGTCTGATACTGGTTTATATAGGTAAAATGATCTATTTCTATATATTTTAATTTTTTTAATTAATTTTTCATTTACTTTTAAAATTATTAATTGATTTCATGTTTGTTTTAGGTGTATAGCTACAAATGATTTTATAAAGAAAACTAAAAAAAGCAAAGAAGCTAAACTGACTGTTATTCCAAAACTTAAATTACAAGAGTTAAACATTCCCGTTTCATTATTCCCTCAAAGTTCTTATAATTATACTTTAGTTAAAGGATCAAATCTTTCTCTCGTTTGTGCAGTATCTGGTAATCCATTATTATTTCTAAAGTGGTCATTCGTGCCACAGCGTTCAGGTACGAGTAATTTTTTTTTTAGATTTAAATAACTAAATAAATTATTCTTTGTTTTTATTAATAACATGTGTATTGACATTTAAGGTGGAGCTAATTCAGCGCAATCTCGCATTCTTTTTAATTCTACTGCCGGTATCAGTGTACTTGAATTAAAAAATGTCAGCATTTTTCATGCTGGTACTTATCTGTGTTCCTTAGAAAATGCTGCCAGTGGAGTTATAGAGATCCAGGTACATTTTATAGTAATATTAAAATAGTTTATTTATTAAGGGGGGGATACATGTAACTGCCTTATTTTTGGCCGTTTTTTAAAGGTTTAAAGAGTTTAGAAAAAAAAAAAAACATGAATCTTTTCGAGAGTCAGCATATCCATTCATCATGTATTCAAATGCAAGAAATAAAAATTTTTTTCTTAATTTTTTTTAAAATGGTCACCGTACTGATAAGTTTCCTGTGCTCCAAAATCCAAAATCATGGTTGAACAGTGTTCACAAAACATGTATCTTCTAGTTGAACCTATAAAAGATTAAAAAAGTAAAAAAAATCCCAGATTTGTAGTCCTCAGAAAAAAAGTTCGATTTTTTACCTTTTTTTCCGATGGTTTTTGGGTTAAAAATAGTAGTTTTTGTAAATTTTTTTGGCATTTTACTGGTTCAACTAGAAGCTAATACTTCATAGAAGGTGTGTACCAAATTTCATTAGAATCGGTTGAGAACTTTTTTAATGATCTTGCCCGCCAATTTAAAAAAAGTAGTTTCGAGAAAAACGCGTTTAGATTCAGAGTCGACTGTTGCGATACCATAAGCGCTGAGCACTTTAACAAATTATAACTCACAAAATAATGCGAATTTATATTTATAAATTCACAGGCATATTTTTAGGGTATTATACTAACTATTGATGCAAGAAAAACAAAAATTTGATTCTTAAAAAATTTTACATGTATCGCCCCCCTTAAGTTATTTAATTACTCTACTACAATATGTTGTTTATTTCAGAGTATAACTGTTGATGTAACAGTTCCTCCAACATTTATTAAAAAACCTTCGAATCAAAATTGTCCTAATGGTAGAACGGCTAGATTTGAATGTCAAGCTGAAGGAGTGCCTACTCCACAAATATATTGGCTTAAAGATGCAAAAAATGTTTCGATTAATGGTGGTACATTGCCCAAAAAAATACATTATCATTATTTTTTTAGTGTGAAATAACAATTAAAACTTATTCTTATTTTTTTTTTTTTTTTTTTTTTTAACAGGACGAAAAACGATTTATGTAAAGGAAAATAATAAGATTGAATTGGCGATATCTGCTACAGTACCATCTGATTCTGGTGATTATCAATGTGTAGCTGTAAATTCAGCTGGAGAAATCTGGGCCGCTGGTCGGTTACAAGTTAATGCATCTCTTAATAGTCCGGCGGCACCAACTAAATTAACATGTCATACACCATCACCGGTTAAAATCTCGATTTCGTGGACTCCACCAGAGTCTTTACCACCGTCGAGTATTACTGCCTACACCGTTCATTACAGTCCTGAAGGTATATTAATCATTTAGATTTTTGTAGTCAAATGAGATATTTATACTTCAATGATTCTAATTTGCAATGAATTTAATTTAATATAACAGAACATTATAATATTGATGATTTAAGACTGTTGAATAAAAAAATTTTTATTGATTCATAAATTTAAAGGAGGCGGTAAAGAAGAAGTTTCACCTGAGCCAGGAAATTCTACAACAGTTGAAGTAACAAAACTTCTTGAACCATACACGAATTATTCATTTTATGTGCGTGTATGGAACAATCATGGGGCTAGTGATCAATCGGCTACAATTGTATGTGCTACGGCGCCAAGTGGTTAGTATTGAGAAAAAAATTTTAACACTTGTTATAAATAACTATGTTTTAATATAACTCGTTTTATAAAAATTAAAATTATGAATATATTTTTATGTAGTTCCCAAAACGGCGCCTAAAGTTATGGTAGATGTATTGAGTAGTACAAAATTAAATATAACTTGGCAACCTTTGACTAAAAAAGAGGCAAGAGGCATTGTTATTGAATATAAAATTCAATGGAGGCTTCACGAACACCCTTCGTATCGAGTAATTTTTGTTCCAGCTAATGTTGAACATCATTTATTGACAAGTAAATATATTTTTCTATTTATAAGTACAAGTAATTTGAAATTATTGTTAATGTATCGATCCATTTCTGCAATAGATTTACTACCCGGGGCACAATATGACTTCCGAGTTTTAGCACGAACAGAAAAAGGGTGGCCAAATATCAGTGAATCTCTTCTAGGATGGAACACAGTTGTTATGCCTACTGCTGATACGGATAATTACAATATCAGAAATGTTTTGGATGTTGAAATAATCAATATGAATGCTTCTCACTTGAAGGTTTGATAATTTGTTAAAAAATTGCATATTTCAAAACTTATTAATTAGGCATTACATGCTTTAAAATTTATTGATCATTATTTATGATTTATAATGTTTTTAATAATAATAATACGATCAGGACCACAGGTAGTTAAAAAAACACGGTTAAATTAATTTACACAATCATTGATTTGCAACGTTTCGTCTTTAGTCAGTTAGCTGTTATGATTTTTAGTAAGCACATGCTTGAAAGGCTTATTTTTATTTATTTTATTGTGTTTTTCTGCTTTTAAAGGATCCTTTAAATGTATTTATTGTGTTTTTCCAACTACCCGTGATCCTGATCGTATTATTATTCAACTGGAATTGAACTGTATTAAAAATGAGTTTTCACTAATATTATTATAACAGATGAAATGGCAAGTAAAAGAGGCTACTTTTGATACATTTAAATTTGATTCATGGCAAATTTATTGTGAATCTGTAAATGGTGATAAATTATTTACTGCTCTATTGGACAAAAATTCTACAGAATACATGTTTACGAATCTCGGTAAATGGAATATTTGATTACTATTATTATTATTAAGTATTTTATTTAGGGAATAGCCACTGTGAAGATCGAAAAAATAGCTGATTTTATGGGAATTTTTTTGACTGGAATAATAAAGGAAAGCAATGGTCATTTGACACGCTGTTACAAAAATGACTATAACTCGAAAAATATTCGGAATTTTCATATAAAACTAGATACATATTTTTGAATGTATAAACTTTGATTTAATAAAAAAAAAATTTTTTTTTTTTTTTTAATTTCGCAGTGGCTATCCCCCTTAATACAACTAAAAAATAACCGAACATTTTTTTTTTGTTATATAGAACCAAATATTTCTTATACGGTGGGTTTATGTATTGTAACTAAAGGCGTATCGAGTGATTGTATACTTAAAATTATTAAATCGATTCAATATGATTTAGGTGAATATAAAAATTAGCTTGATTTAAAAATTGTTAGGTATGTGAGTTAATAATTAATTTTTTTCCAGGTAATACTCCTGTAGCTTTAGAGGCTAATCCATTATCACAATCATCAATCCAATTAACTTGGGCTGTAGTAAATAAAACTAGTGTAGATAAATACGAAGTTTGTTATGAACTAGTGCAGTATCCAGATTCTAATTTCTCTAAATGTATTTTTGTGTGAGTATATCATTTAATAAGTTATTATTTTTCAACATTAATATTTATGAAAATAAATAAATATATTTGAATTAAAATTTTGCTATAGGAATGATACCAAAGCAATTATTGGTGAACTCGAAGCATTTACGCTGTACCGATTTAAAGTGCGATCGTTGCAAAAAGATTTAAATAATAGTAGTCAGTTTAGTGAGAGCATTGAGTGTTACACCAGTGAAGATGGTTAGTAATTATTTTCGATAAAACAAATCTTTTCTTTTAAGAAATTAATCGAAAAGTAATCAAATTAATATTTTGTCTTTTTAATGAAATTTTTAGTTCCTGGTAAGCCTGAAGAAGTGCAAGTTTTTCAAAATGGTACAAAAATACGTGTGGTTTGGAGAGAGCCAAGCAAAACAAATGGAATAATATTAACGTATTTTATATCTTATTATTCATCGGATTTAGTAAATTCAACGTTAACTTGGGGTAATATGACTGTACCTGGAAACAAAACTTCTGTAGTTTTACCTGATTTGCCATTAGGAGGACGTTATTATATTATGATACAAGCAGCAACTAAAGCTGGATATGGAAGACGTTCTGATCCAATTTCTATATTTTTGGGTGTTAGTATGTCTAAAACTTCGACTTCATCGGATAAACAAAAACCTCCTGCAAAATCTAAACCAGATCAAAGTCTTGGTATATTTTTATTATAAATTACTGTTTTATATTATGATGAAACAATTACGTTATTGAATTATTTTTCACATTATAGGTATTATATTGGGTGTGGGTATAAGTATCTGCTTCATAATGATAAGCTTATGTAGCATATATTGTCGAAAAAAATGGGAGCACTCGCGATCGCTCAGAGAAAGTGCTCAACCATTTAAAAATCGTATTTTTTCAAGAAATAGTACTACCTGTTGTGTTGAACAGTCTTCAACGTCAGTAAGTCAGCAAGTAAATAATCGGATTGGTTGTAATGAAATTGAATTGGCAGTACTATGTCCATCATCACCGACATCAGTGAACCCACAATTGGATTCAAAGGTAAATTATAAATAGTTAGAATTTTTGCGTTAACTTTAAGTAACAAAAAATGATATTTATTTAAATATATATTCGAAAGGGTGTACTGTCAAATGGTGTAGAAATAGGAGCTAAAGAGCCACTTTTGACGTCTTGGAATTCAAATGAAGAAAATCGAGATCTACATATTACGGAAAACATACAAGTAATTATTTTTAAATTAATTGATTTTTTCTGATACCCGTGTAAAAAAAATTGTCCTAACAGAGTCATAAGCTTAGAATCCTAAACGTGACACAATTTTAGGACATTTTTATAACAATTTTAGGATGCTTTTATAACAATTTGAGGACACTTTTACTGTTGCAAAATTTCATCTTTTTTTTTTTCTTCTTTGCATTAATTAATTATGTTAATATAATATTATCATTTTTCATGCAATTTTTATTTCGTCTAGGATCTATCATAGACATTTATCATTATCATAATATCGCGTTACTGAGACCATAAGAGCGTATCCCGGAAAAAAAAACCCTTGAAAAGGCATAAGGGCATATAAAAAAATCATTTCCGGGAATCGACGTAGTTATGCCTGAAACAGGCAGAAATGCCAAAAAAAATTTTGGTACACCCATATGGCACCCAAGGCATACTAAAAAAATTTTTTCTCGGGAAACAACGTATTTTTACTTTCAATGCATAAAAATGATAAAAAAAAATTTTTTTCAAATTTGAAATTAACTTTGATCAAAATTTTTAAAAATTTGAAATTTGTGATAATTTCTTTATTTGCCATTTCAAATAATCATTACGATGAAAAATAGTTTTTTTAATTGTAAGAATTAGTTTTAAAAAATAATTTTTCTAATTAGAATAATAATTCTAATTAAGAATTATTTGAGACAATCATTTGTTAAAACTCGTTTTAGAAATTAAAAAATTTACTTTTATTCAAAATGATCACTCTCAATCACAATTAAAGAGATCAAAGTTAATTTCAAATTTGAAAAAAAATTTTTTTCATCATTTCCTTGCATTTAAAGTGAAAATACGTTGCTTCCCAAAAAAAATTTTTTTTCGTATGCCCTTATGGCCCCCAGTGGGCACCCGGGTGCTAGAAGGGCGTATAATAGGCTGATACGCCTTTATGGAATCTGTAACGCGATATTCTAAAGTTTATAAAAGTGTCCTAAAATTGTCATAAAAGTATCATAAAAATGTCCTAAATTATGTCACGTTTAGGATCCTAAGTTTCTGACTCTTTTAAGATAATTTTAAGACAAATTTTTTTTACACAGGTATTAAAATAATTTAATTTTTTTATTTGTTTTTTTAGTACAAACAAAGCAATAGTCCTGTGTTAAAAAAGTTGGGATCCAAACAAGATTTGAACATCACAGAATTAACAACAATAGACTGTACTTTAAATAGTAGTACGAATAGTTTGAATAACAACCTCGATTGTCCAACTTCGTCTCCAAAGAAAATTCCACCACCAGTAATTCCAGTCTTGGAGCCAAATGGATGAACTTATTTTGTTCTACACGTAGCTCAAACAACTAAAACACCAATAAACAATAACAACATTTACTAAAGCTGTAAGAAATAGTGAGGTAGGTTCAAAACTGTTACAGAAAAATAATTTTTATTACACTAAATTTACTTATCTGATAGAAATTACAAATTATGAATTGAGAATGAAAGATTAATAAGGAAATATGATTCTTCGATCAATAGTAATCTAATCAAAAAAAATTATTAAGTATAATATAAAGAAATTCGTTTCATATATTTAATGGTTATATAATGCCTCGATTTATGAAAAATCACCTGATATAAAGAATCATTTATTCATGCATATAGAGAGTATCATAGTTTTTTATAAAAAGAAAAATAAGAAAAAAAAATCATTCGAAAATTGAAAATTCCATCTGAAATTGCTTATGGTTGTTTATTAACCGTGTAAATATAAGTATAAATATATAAATATATATTATATAGGTATTCTTATCAAAAAAATAAAAAAAAAAAAAAAATATCAACGCTTCAATATATAAGCGCTATTGAATACAAATACCAGTGTATTACGAGCTAGTGCCTCGAGAAGTTAATTAAAAAATGATTGACAAAAATAAAAAAGAAATGATGATTGCTCACGTTTGAATGAGATGTTGGAGGTTCTATGAATAGGATTAAAATAATATTATTACGAAATATTAATAAACATAACATAACATTTAATATGTACATAATATTTCAATTTAAGAGATTAATTGAGAAGGGTGAGCAGTAGATTTCGTTTCGAAAATCCTTATTAAAAGAAGCATATTTTTGTAAAAAAAAAAAAAAAAAAAAAAAAAAAAAAATAAATTAAAAAAAAATTTGTAGGTAGTTTGATAAAAAAATTATTTTGGAAAAAAAATTTTTGAAATTCAGGCTTATTAAAAATAAAATTCTCATTTACATATCGATACCTATGTTCTAGGATGTCGTGACCTATATTTAGAAAATTTTACAATAGGCGGTAAAAATGCTTCATTTTCAACATTAGTTAAATTGGATTTTATTTTTTATTTATTTTATTTATTTATCTGGCAAAGAATTCTATCGAGGTGTAAAAACACCTGTGTATAGAACCAGTACAAAAAATAACAATTTTTTATAATGTATAGACTTTTTTACAAAATTTATGTCGATAATGCAATGCAAAGAGTTAATAAGTACAAAAAGTAACAAATTTTTAGAGAAAAAAAATACAAAATTATAAATAATTATCAGAAAAAGAAATATCCAATTAAATACTCCTTTTTTTCAATACATTTTTTAAGCATATTAACCGTAAAGGTTTTTTATCCAGTAACAACTTTTTTTATTACAATCTATTGTTTTCATGTCAGTAGGGAGTTTGTTGTAATATTTAATTGCTACATAATAAGTATTCTGTGTATTAATAGTTTTGTTAATTTTTGGTAGTAGTAGCAACTTAGATCTTGTATTTGTACATTTTTCAGAGTACAGCTGTAGGCTTTTATATTCTTGTTAGTAGTAAGTTAGTGCATTTATTACTTGACACTTAAAAAATTTTGCTAAACAATTTGACCTTTCAATGTTTAATATGAGTCGCATAATATTGTTATAAATCCATTTTTCAAAAAAAAAAAAAAAATCAAATTGTCAAATTTTGTGGCTTACGACATCTTAGAGCGTTGGTATCGATATATCAAAATAAAAAAAAAATTTTAGGGTATATTCTTATGAAAAAATCAATATTTAAACGCAAATTTTTCGAATATGAGTTACATTGGATGAATAAATAACAATATAAAATAGGTCTTTTTAATTTCTAATGGTATTTAAAAATCTTTTGCTTTCATGCATTGTATTTGTCTAAATTGCATCCATTGAAGTTTTATCAACTTACTTAATTTTTGTTAGATCAAAAAATTTTTGAAGACTAAAATTACACTTTTTCTTGATTAATCTCTTTTATTGTCTATAATTAATAATTATCTAAAAAACCTTTTTTTCTGATCATTTTAAATATCAATGAAGATAAGATAGTTTAAAAGTAGATTTCACCGAAGAGTCCTTTTTAATAATTCAAGATCTACATAATTAATAGTATAGTTTTTAAAATTAATTTACATTAGTTTTTATTAACAAAATATTACATTCCAATTGTTACGTACTTCTTTGAATTGAGCAAAATTATAATAATAGTTGAATCATTTATTTTATTTGATGAAAGTTTTTAAAACAGTTATAATAATTTTTTTTTAGTTGTATATGATAAATATTATTATTTTTAAACGTATAGTTATCAAATTTTTTAACAGTTGTGACTATGAGTAAAGTTAAATATATATAATAACTATGAACGAAAAGAATTAAAATTGATGTATTTTCATTAACAAATTAATCATTATATTATATAATAATGATAATTGGATAATAATAATAATAAAAATAATATAAATTATTACTATAATTATACTAAGTAATAATAGGAATAATAATAATAATGATAAATAATTAAAATAATATTTTTAAAAAATAATAAAATAAATAAGAACGTAAATTGATACAAATTAGATTAATATTTGTCGTAAAAATGGTATAAATTATAAGTATTCTTTACGTTCATAGTCGGATAATGTTTTAATAGTAATCAATTTTTTTTTATTACCTACGGTTTTCGAATGTCATTTGATTAGTCCACCATAAAGATTAAAACAAAAAAAAAAAAAAAGCAAAAGACAAAAATAAACAATTCAAAGAAGAAATAGCAAGTAAATCCAGGCATATATCTGACTGGCGTATGTTACCATGACAGAAAACCTATTTCAGTACCTGATAGAGATTAAGTTATATCTTTTAGATATATAGAGTTTGAATAATTTCAAGCAAAAAAAAAAATGTCAATGTTATAAATCTACTTTCATAATACTGTTATATTTATTACTTCATACATTCAATCAACCATTTATTATTTCATTTTCACAACGATCCACTTATTGCAATAGCCCACTTGTTACATTCTAAATACTCTTTCCATAAAACCTAAAAGACTTATAATACAATAGTCCGAATATATTTCATTCTCATTTATCTCAACAATACAATGCAATAGTTACATTTTATACAGATTATTTTATTGAAATTGTCATATTTTGTTAGTTAAATAATTCAATTATCATTATAATATTTAAAAGATTAAAATATCTTATTATTTTGTACTATTTTTTAAGCAACGCACTGATGTTACAGGAATGATTATTTATAATCGTACATACTATTTATACCAATTTTTTAATTTATAACCATAGAAAAACATAACTGATTTATTTATTATTCAACCATAGCACGAGTTATAATCATTTATTGTAGTTATTTATCTTCTCGTGTAAAAATCATCTGATATCATGATGAGGTTCATTATGAATATCATAATTTGATACAAATATGAGACTCATATAAAAGCTATATCAATATACATTTGAAACCCGTAATAAGTAAAATACTTATGGGAAAAATTTTTTTTTTTTTTTTTTTTTTTAAGTACACTGATAAAAAAATTGACTTGACTCAAGAGCCAAACTCTTAAAGCAAGAATACCATTTTGAAGAAAATGATTTTCTTGAGTCAAGAGAATAAATTCTTGAAACAAGAAAATTTCCTTAGACCAAGAATAATTTCTTAGCTCAAGAATTTATTCTCTTGACTCAAGAAAATCATTTTCTTCAAAATAATATTTTTGGTTCATGAGTTTAGTTTAGCTCTTGAGTCAAATCAATTTTTTTATCAGTGTAGATTGATAAAATTTTCATTTTTTCTGTTAATCAGAGGAAATTTATAATAATTGAGAAAAACAGTATTTTTATCATGTACTAACTCTCGAACTACTTTACTTTCTTAACGTAAAAGAATATTTAGAAAAACACTATCTTGGTTTAAAAAAAAATGTTGACAAAAAATTTTTTCGTCTCAAGATAATTATTTTTTAAATTTGAAAACAATTTAAATCCTAAAAATTTCTTTAATTTAATTAATTTATATTATTTCCTGTATATAGTTGTGACTTAATAATTTTGTATCACGATTTAAAAAGGCTAACAACAACACTATGATATCATTATGATTTTATGCAGATATGACCAGCACTTTATTATGAATTCATGTTAATATCATACTGATTTAATAATCAAATTATTACACAGAAAAAAAATTTATTTGAATCAAGTAAATAATTTTGAAGAATTTAATCTTCTTGATTTGAGTAAAAAAATCTTAAACCAAGAAATGTTTCTTGCTCATGCAAAAAAATTTGATTCAAAATGAGCTTAAAATAAGATTGAAATTCATATATTGACACAAACATGAATTAGTTTTGAGATCAATCCAAATTTAAAATAGATTTGTAGATAGAAATTAGTACTCTTGTAGAACTTTTGATCCTGTTTTAGAATTTTAATAAAGGCTTAAGAATATTTTATATTTAAAATATCCTTTAGTCTTATATGTTTTTAAGTCTTAGATATTTAAAATATTCTTTAGTTTATTAAAAGTATTAAATTAAGATTGATCTCAAAACTAATTCATATTTGTGTCAAAATATCAATTTCAATCTTAAATCCATTTTGAATCAGAATTTTTTTTGCACGGGTGATTTGAGTAAATTTTACTTAATTCAAGAATTTTTCGCTTCGATTCAAGACAATGAAACTCTTCAAAATTTTTTTTTGGTTCAAGAATTTTTCTCTTAAATCAAGTTAATTTTTTTTCAGTGTAGAAATTTTTTCTCCAATAAGAAAAATAAAAATTTCATAATCTAGTTGAAAAAAAAAACTTGTTCCTATAAATATTTTATTTACTACAGGTATTAAATGTATATTAATTTATCTGGCTTTTATATAAATCTGATAATTGTGTCAAAATATGAGATTCATTATGATATTTATAAAGAACCTCATCATGATATCAGATGATTTTTACACGGGTTTTGCTTAATTTTTAAGCAAATATTAACTTTCCATTTATCGAGTAGTATAAAAGATACCTGAAAGAAAAAAAAAACAAATAAATTAAAAAATTCAAAATTTATTAACAATATATAAGATTGTTACAAAGCTAATACATAAACAATATAACAGTTGGTTTATTTCTATTTCTGATGTCATTATATATTATATATCTTAAATAGTCTGGAATAATAATGGCAGCAGAATATTCATTATTAACCATAACTATTCATAAAAATCAATTTATTAAATTATTTATTATTATTTTTATTATTACTATTATTATTTTAATTATATAATTATCATTACTACAATTGTAATTATATATAGTTGTAAAATTGTCAGTAGGTATTTTAATGGTTACTTCAAAATTATTTTTATACGTAAAAAATAATTATTCGGATAAAATTAATTAATAATTATAATTAATATTAAAATACGAATTTTTCTTTAATTTTAAGTCTATTGTAAATGAATTTAAGTTTGAAAGATTATGCAACCGTGTTTACATTATATAAACAAGCTTTTTTTTTTTTTTTTATTTTACTTCACGCTTAATGTTAATAGTTCCCGTTTTAATGTAAAACTCACTTTACGCTTACCAAACTGTTTAAATTGTATTATTTTTAATATAATGGCGTAATTGTTTTGTAGTTTTATATATTACATATATAGATAGTAGTATTTGAAACACCAGATGTACAATTCTCAGGTCAAATTTAAAAGAAAAATTTTTTATAATTAAATTTTTGTGAACAATTTTATTATTTAAATAATAACAATTATTTTAGATTTTATTTTAATGTATTTTAAATCTCATTAATTGAAAATATAATCATCAATCATTCAACACAAACATTTACATTGTTGTGATAGTTCATTAAAAAAAAAAAAAAAAAAAAATTTTTTTTGTTTTGCTACTCACTGTATAGAGTCGCCGGGTTGAATATATTTATGGTAATAGTTTATTAAGGATCAAAGATGTTGCATTACTCAAAAGTACAAAGCAATAAAAAATAAAAAATATAAATCTTTATAAATTTTTTATTTTTATTTGCTTTTTGATACTGTTTCTTATTTATATTTAATTTTAGTTATTCAAATTTATATATTATTTATTTATGAAAATAATTTAATCCCACCACCGTTACTGTAAATAAACCATATCAATTTTATATAATGAACACACAGTCCTTAGCTTTTTGTAGCAACAATTATGTACTGAAAAATATTTTAAAAAATATACACCTGATTTATATTAAACAGTCAAGTTATAACGGTGAAGCTTTTGTACATTTTTATACATACAATATTATAAATATTTATACTAAAATTTATAATTTATTCCATTGAAATTTGTATTCCATTAAACTGCCGATTGTTTATCATAAAATTTTATAAAAACAAACAAACAAACAAATAATAATAGATAGTAAGCGAATTAACTATTAAAAAGCTGCCCTGGTAATTTACTTGTTTATAAGATTTGAATAATTAATTATTATTGTATCGTACGGCGACTCTAATCGCACGAATATACCTCCATAATGTTTTTATAGCTCTTCTATATAAGTATAAAGAAAGAGTCGATACTAATTACTTAATAAATTATAATAATTATTATTATTATTATGATAACTTAACTGCGATTAATTATTATTATTATTATTATTATTATTATTATTATTATTGATTTTAATTATTTTATACCTCAATATTATTATTTCCAACTGAGTCTATTTTAAGCCATATGTATTATGCGGCGATTTAATTTTAGTTGTTAGCCAAACGGAATGATGAACAATAAACAAAAATAAAATTATTTGTTTTTCTGTTTATTACTATAATGTATTAATTGTTTTTATAATTCCATTATTATTATTATAAATAATATAATTTTATGTTAGCATAATTTAGAATATCTCTTTACATTTAATATATTATATATTAAATACGTACAATTGTTCAGATTATGGGTGATTCTCTGTAAGGACGTCTTAAATCTGTACAAAATTGTCTGATCAAATTATTTTTGATTTTATTAGAAAGAAAATTAACAAGGGCTACAAAACTATCAGCTTAATGATAATAAATAAACAGCCAATTTAATTTTTGTATCTTTTGCCATATAACATGATGGGGGATTGTTTTTTTTTTATCAAATTGAGAAAAATCAAGCCAACTATTTCAATGCATTCAACTTTTCAAGTTCTCAATGAATATTTACATTAATTAGAATAATATTAGACTCATGGATCCAATTTTATAAATAAATTATAAATAAAAATAGTTGCCAGGGAACTAAGTTTCTCGTGGCCCAGACACAGGTTTCCAGCACAAACCGGTGTTATTGATACTAAATAAAATGGTGATAAAGCGCTGACAGCTCTATGGTTATTAACTTAAGGCTAGTTAGATCCTTATAAACTTTACAAAAGGTAAAATAACACGCTGGATTTTTTTTTGGGCTTTGAACTTCTGGCAGGGGACTGTTCTTAAAACGCCTGGGACAAACTTTGGTTTAATGAATTTAATGAAACAAATTAATTTTTGGTACTTTTTAATGAAGAAAATTGTTAGTTAACTAATTAAGTTTATAAACATTATGGACCAAATTATATATTATGGACGAATAATTTAAAATTTAATTTTAAAGTTTAAATTTTGGGAATGGGACAGCCCAGGTGACTGATATTTCGGTAGTTTACGAATTGATAGCAAAAAAACCAAAATTTATTTCATTTTAGTTTTCAATGCTCCAAATAGAAATGTTTTTTTACTTTCGTAATAAATTTTTTTTAATTACAAAATAATAATTTTTCTAATAAAAACATTCCTGGGACAGCAAAAAATAACCTTACAGAGAATCACCTTTATACAATACGACTTAATCATACGAGCGAGACGAATACTGAAAGTATACACTTCAATTCATCGCATTAAATTCCCGCATGGAGAAATGTATATGTCGCATATATTTACGCAAAAAGAAAAAAATATGTCAACATATATTTTTCACATAGATGCTGACATATATGTAGAAATACGTGCCAAAATATATGTAGACATATATGTAAGCATACACCAAAAAAAAAAATTTCTTAGCTTAAGAATTTTTTTACTTAAATCAAGAAAGCGAAATTTTTTAAAATTATTTACTTAATTCAAGTTAAATTTTTTTCTGTGTATATTTAGACACATACATTGCATTTATATGTGCGTATATTTGGATATATTTTTTACATATATTTTTCCATGTGAGTTGAATAATAGTATTTAACACAAATTTTATTACGTATGTATAAATAAAAACTTCAAATTGAATTATTAAACAAAAAGTGAAATTTATAAGGTTTTGTTATCATTTTCATTTAGTTCATGATCTATTTATATTATTTATTTATGTTTATGATTTTGATACCAACAGACACCTGATAATTTTTCGATTCTTCAACCAAATAAATCGTTATAATAAAAAAATTTAGAAAAAAAATTTCAGGTTTAGAAATGAAAAAAGTATACTTTTAATTCAAAAAGGTAAGCGCGTATGAATGCAAATAAAAAAAAATATTTTTTTAGTAATAATGTAATTGATAAATAAATAAAAAAAAATGGCCAAACGTACATTAGTTTTAGTATTACTGTTTACATTAAAAAAACAAAATTTTTCCACGTTTCTACTTTGGTACCACTAATAAATTTTAGTGTCTATAATAATCCTTAAGTCAATTCAACTCAGTTAGTTGAACTTTAACTATTCTAAAGAAGTTTTTCGAAAAATTCAATAAATATTAGGATTAGTTTACATTTTCAAAGAAAGGTCTGTCTCTATGAATTTTTTTAATGCTATTCAAATTTCTAACGGAACGCCTATCGAAGTACCATAAGTAGAGATAGGTACTTAGACGCTGCAAATAATCCGAGAGGAGTGTCATGTTGTTACATTACTTAACTCTATGTCTGTAAGGCTCTATTATGTCTTTTGTATTTATCAAGAAAGGATAAATATGTCTGGCGACGTATTTTGACATAGTAATATGTCGCCGGGAAAAAAAAAGCAAAACATTTGTACCTCAGGGGTAAGTCTAATTTACTGCTGTAGTAAAATTTATATCTGTATTGTTGTAAAGAATTTACTACTAGAGATTAAATATTTCTCAAAGAAAAATATTTCTGAAGTATTGACTATTATTTTAATTTATTTATTCAAAATTTTTTTTTTTACGGATTTTAAAAAAGATATATTTCATCAATTTCAATTGTGTGTAAAAATAGTGTAGTTTCGTCCTTCAATTTTTTAAAAAAATTTTCCAAAAATTACAATTCATATTATGCAACCCTTGATCCAAACCAAAGTCCAGAAGTGATCTCAATTATTCCTATTTTTTTTTATCAAATATTGAAATTTGAATTTTAAAATTGTCGTTTTTTCAAGATCTTAAACGTGACACAAACCAAGACTATTTTAAGACTTTTTCAAGACGCCAAAAGAAAATTCCGAGTGTAGATTTTTGAAATTTGGCTCTCGAATATGTTATGAAAATTAATTTTTAGACGATTTTACGACTTTCTAACTGCTACATTTTTGAGTACGTTCTTTTTGAATTGAATTTGAAATTGTTGAAAACTTATTATCGGACAATTTTAAGACTTTTTTAAGACGCTCCGTTTTAATATTCTGAGGATCTATCGCTGTTAGCTCATCTTAAAATAGTCTCGAAAAATATTTTTAAGACTATTTGATATTTTTTTAAGACTACTTTAAGATTTTTTAAGATTATTTAAAAATTTTTTTCAAGACTATTTTAAGACTTTTTCAAGACGCCAAAAGAAAATTCCGAGTGTAGATTTTTGAAATTTGGCTCTCGAATATGTTATGAAAATTAATTTTTAGACGATTTTATGACTTTCTAACCGCTACATTTTTGAGTACGCTCTTTTTAAATTGAATTTGAAATTGTTGAAAACTTATTATCGAACAATTTAAAGACTTTTTTAAGACGTTCCGTTTTAATGTTCCGGGGCTCTGTTAATGTTAGCTCATCTTAAAATAGTCACGAAAAATTTTTTTAAAACTTTTTCAAGATTATTTTAAGATTTTTTAAGACTATTTTGAGATTTTTTTAAAAATTATTTAAAAATGTTTTGAAAAACTATTTTAAGATTTTTTTACGACGATTTTTAGATTATTTTAAGGCTATTTTAAGACTCTCTATGATAATTTTCCGGAGCTGTCGCTGTGATATCGTCTGATTTTCGTAACAAATTCGAAAACCAAATTTCAAAAATCTTCTCTCGGAATTTTTTTTGGCGGTTTAAAAAAAATCTTGGTATATGTCACGTTTAAGATCTTAACCCTCAGGGTACGGACTGGGTTACCGAAACCCGAGCGAAATTTGAAAGAAGCGCCATACGAAGAGAAGTCGGCGATGGGGGTCCGGACCAGGGGGGGAAAAAACTTATAGGTACACACTATTAGAGACTGCCAAGCGGCAGAGTTTCCGCTTTGTGTCCGAGCTAGACACAATGAACATTGTGCTCGCGTGTGTTACACCCAGTCCGTATCCAACGTTACAAAATCCAAAATTTTCAAAAATATAAAGTTTTAATTTTCGTCTGTTTGCCGCTGAGAAATAAAAAGGTAAGTAAGAATACGTACACTTTACTTAATTTTGTAGATTCTAACATCAAAATAACGCGTTGTACATGGTGTAAGCAAAATATTGTAGTAGATCTCAATCACTTGAACGTACGTCTTATATCGAAATCTTTGCTACTCGTAGTGAATTATAACTCATTAAATTTTGTTTCTTGTAATTTTTTATTACAGAACACGCATTAAAAACATGGCAACGCGTCGAATCACTCGAAGCGTTGCTGCTTTGGAGGAGTTGTACAATGAAAACGAGGAGGACAGCCTTACAGAGAACGACAGTGACACCGACGACGCCGTAGATGCGGAAGAGGAAAGTTCCCACGATTCTGAAACAGACGCCGACGAAGAGGATGCCGAAGAAGAGGCAGGATCTGAAGGAGAGCCACTGTCAGGCGAAGAAGAAGCAGCTGCTCCGAGAGGCGCCCCGCCGCGCAAACGCGGCTGCCCTTCATACCTGCATGCTAAGAGCGGGCACAAATGGAATCTCTTTGCTCCGGAATCGAGGAGCCGTCGATCGCAGTCACAACAATCTTACGCGCCATCAACTAAAGGTAATGCGACACGTGTTAAAACACCGCTCGAAGCTTGGAGCGTGTTATTTACCGATGAAATTTTAGATATCATCGTCAAACATACAAACGAGCAAGTTGAAAGGGAAATAACTGTGATGAGACAAAATAACGTTAGATTAGATACGTCAGTACATAAAGTAATTGATAAAGTAGAATTGAAAGCTACGTTTGGTTTATTGTACTATGCCGGAGTGCATAAGTTGAGCAAGTGCAAAACTATTAATTGGTGGGGAATCCATTCTATGCCTTTATTCAAAGCGACAATGTCTAGAAATCGATTTATATTTATTCTTCAAAGTTTGCGATTCGATGATAAAGATATTCGAGCCAAAAGGAAAGCAACAGATCGATTCACACACATACGAGAGATCTGGGAAATATTTATTAAAAATTGTATGGACAACTACGAGCCCGGCACAAATACCACTATTGACGAGCAGTTGCTTTCTTTTCGAGGTGGATGCTCTTTTAAAATGTACATCCCCTCTAAATCAGACAAGTATGGTTTAAAAATCATTTCTTTGAATAATGCAAGCACTCACTATATGATCAATGCGATCCCTTACTGCGGAACTGTTACTGATAGATTAGTAGGCGAACCGATTCCTACGTATTACGTGCGCAAATTAAGCGAGCCATTGTACAACACCGAACGTAATATAACTTGCGGTAATTGGTTTACCTCTTTGTCCTTTGTAGAAATGATGAAAAAAGAGCACAATTTATCTTTGATAGGTACAATAAAAAAAAATAAACGAGCGATTCCTGCTCAATTCAAAAGTTTATCCAAAGATACTCCGAATATTAGATTCTGTTACTTAGAAAAAAAAACCTTGCTGTCATACAATCCTAAGAAAAAAAAAATTGTATTAGTTTTATCGTCGATACATCAAACAGGTAAAATAGATGAACGAAGTGGAAAACCGGAAATGATTGAATTCTACAACAAGACCAAAGGCGGCACCGATTGTTATGATATTAAATGTCATCAATACACGACAGCTCGCAAGACAAGTAGATGGCCTGTTAGATCTTTTTATGGAATGCTCGATCAGGCTGGCGTTAATTCTTTTATATTATACAATCTAAATCAATTCAATGCACCTCTGAAACGACTCGATTATCTTCGAGAGCTGGCGTTGCAATTAGTTAAACCTACTTTGATTAAAAGATTGGAAAAACCTACTCTGAGGATAGGTCTGCGAAATACGATTGAAGAGTTTTTGAATTCTCGTGAGTTGCCAGAAGAAATGGACATTCGCGATGAGTTTGTCGACAATAGACTTTCAAAGCAAAAGAGATGTAACTTATGTCCAAGTTCCCTTGACCGAAAAACGTATTATAAGTGTCTTAGATGTCATAAGGCGATGTGTAAAGAGCACGTAGCGAAACTGTGCTGCGAGTGCGGCAATACTATGTAATATGACTTTTGTAACCTTTTGATAATAAATATTCGTCTTTAACAATTATTTTTGGTATTTATTTATATGATACTACTCAACAATATCTGAGAAACAATTTTTTTACGCTCAAAGTAATTATTTTTAACCTTTATCATTATAAATCAACGAAACAACGTTTTTTCGCTAACTCGAAAAAACGCGTATTTTCATTTATCAAGAAAAATATAGTTTTTCGAATAAATCAAAAAACCGTTATGGACATTTGGAAGAACTACTTTTTACCTTTCAAACGCGAGTTATACAATGTTAATATCTTTTTTTTTTCAAAAAGACAGCATTTTGAAAAAAAAAAAAACGTTTTTTTACAAAAAAATTTCAAGACCCGTTCACATTTTTCATTATAATTTTTTTTCAATCAGTTAAATCATTAATCGGACAATTCTATCATATTTTTGAGACAATTTCACACAAAATGGAAAAAAAAATTTATTCAAATTGACAAAGTACAGCTCGATATACACCTAATCAAAGTCGCCGGGTTAGGCTAACCCATGTCCGTACTGAACGTAACTTTTTTATAGTCCGAATCCTGAGGGTTAAACAAACGATAATTTTAAAACGATTTTTTTTACACGGGTGCGTTAAAAAAGTTTTGTGTTAAATATTTTACACTTTTTTGTGTTAATTAAACATAATAAATGTTAAATTTACACATAAAAGCGTTAAATACTTAACACAAAAATTTTTAACACAAAATTTTTTGACGCAATGACGCAAAATTTTTTACAGTGTATAGCTTCGCCTGCATCTAAGTATCTCATGTATGCAATGGAATCTTTGAACTCGATTATTGGCCATTCCAAAACATTGGATTAAAAATTAAAATTTTAGACATTTATCTATGACTGATACAATACAATAATTTAATTATACCCTAATAGCCACCTCAACTGAAACTTGCTATCAATCTACGTCCTCAATTTGAAGCTAACTTAATGGAAAGAGTTGGAAGAGCAAACGATTTTCGTTAAGTTGTGTGTCTATAAGTTTCTTTGCAATTTAACGTTAAGAATTGCTGTGCAAGCATTTTAGTCAAGTTTTAGTAAAGTTGAAAGGAAATTTAGCTATAAGTTTGATTGTTAACTTGCATTCAAATCGCGGTCGTACATTTTCGTCAATTTGCTTACAACTGTTATTCAGTGAAGAATTTTCGTGAATTTGATGCTAAGTTAACTGTAACCACTGGGTCTACTACTTTCAGAGGAAGCGCTGGTTATCAGAGTAGGTTTACCCATTATTCTGATTAGAATCGTCAAGATTAGCGATTTTACGTTCACTGGGGAAATCGCCTGAGAAATGCCTATCACAGCCAAGAAAAGCAGCATGCGCGCAAATTACCTACTGCTGTCACAGAGGTAGTTACAAACTCAATGAATTATGACTCAGTTAGCACAGGTTGACCATCAACCAAGTAGAACCATAGCTTCCCGATGTTTTGAAAAATTTTTCACAATATATAGGGTTCATTCCTATATATTATAGGAGTGATTCCTATAATAAAATAGGCCGATCCTATAAGTTATTATGGGAAGCATTCTTACAATAAAATAGACTATTCTTACAATTGTAGGAACCATTTCTATAATATTATCGACAACATTTATATAATTGTACACTGAAAATAGTATATTACACCCCTTGGGAAAGAAAATAAGAAAATCTTCAGATCACATGTAAATATAAACACATAAATACACTGTATATAAACTTTTGAGCCAATACTATTTTTCGGCATAACTTGACAAGTAAAACATATTATAACGAAATTTTCTTTCAATTCTGAAAAGAGATCGGCTTCATTAGCTAGATTGATAAATAAATCTACCTAAAAATAGGTGCTGCAACAGGATGCAGTCCTGTGGGAGCAACAGGATAAAATTCTGTTGTAGCAATCGGATTTTTATGATACAGTAACAGGACTGATCCTGTGGGAGCAACATGATTTTCTTGGGGCAGCAATAAGAATTTTCCTGTAGTAGCTACATGAAATTAAAAATTTTAAATCACGCTCATTTTCAGCAATTTTACACAAAATACAGTCGGGATTGAATTTGGACTAAATTTTCATTTCTATTACTCCTCTGAGTACCGGACTGAATGAATATGAATAATTTTTAATCAATTAAAATAAACCTTATACATAAGTTTTTTTTCGTTGGGATTAAAGAAATATTGAAATTAAAAAAACAAAAAATCAAATTTGTAAAAAACGCAAATTTAGAAGACGAAAAAAATTCGAAATTGAAAAAATTACTAAATTTCAAACAATTTTCATTGTGAGTAAATTATAATAATAATTTGATTAGAGCATGTAAGCATAGTTTCAGCAATCTACGTAATGATAATCAAAAAGTATCATATTAGATTAAAAAATTTTTTTTTAGATTTTATTTTACTCAGAATTTAATATTTCTTCAAAATTTGAAATTTATACGAATTTGATTATTTTCTTCAATTTCAATATTTCTTTAATCTCGACGAAATCAAATTTATAAGACTTATTTTAATTGCTGAAAAATTACTTACATTTATGGACTCTGTTACTCTCAGAAATAGAAATGAATATTTACTCCAAATTTATTCCCGATTGTATACAGAGTAAAGTTGCTAAAAATAAATGTTTTTAAAATTTTTAATTTCATCTTTGTAGTTCCTATAGGAAAAATCCCGTTGTTGCCGATTTTATCATGTTGCTCTCACAGAATCAGTCTTGATGTTGTTGCACCAAGAAAATTCTATTGCTGTTTCAAGATTTTATTCTGTTGCTCCTACAGGACTGCAACCTGTTGCAGCATCTATTTTTTCTTCCGTGTATAAAATATCTAAATAGTTTTCTCACTGATACTGTTCATAATTTATGTGCCTACTCATCTGTTTGAATTTAAACATCGAGATATTTTTTTGAGAGTAGCTGTTATAATCTGAGCCCAATAATTTTTGATAAAAATGTTAAAAAAGATATCTTTTTTTTTCAAATTTTGCATAAAATTTACCTCATATATTTCGCTATGAGCTTAACGGGGTTAAAGAGTAGGCTTGTAGGTGTCTGTTCATAAATTTATAAAATCTTGGCTTGTTATCTCTATGTCTATCACATCAATTAAGTATCAATAAAAAAGAAGTAACCTTTTAACAATTGGCCTGTACAAAATATACAGAGAATTGTGATATAATAAAAATAGTCAGCGGTATCACGTGGTAAGATCGTTATATTATACTGCAGCGACTGTAATGCTCTCAACGATCTATTTAACAAGATTAATTTGAAGGTAGTCGTCGTTAATATTTAACGAAGCAGATCACGAATGCCCGCCATTACGATTCTTATGATATAGTTGAAAGTGCATGAGTATTCCCTGTAGAAAGCAGGTCGCAAGGGTGCGTCAGGAAAAATTTGATTGGCCGGCTAGTTTTAATGTCTTTTGACAGTGCTACAGTATTGGCTATCTGCTCATAATCTCACCCCAATGTTTCTAATAAACTTTTTTACGAGGACCCCAAGACTGGTATCCTGCGTCCATATCATATATCTTTCAACTTCTCCCTGTATCATAAAACGGCATACTCGCGAGATGATGCTGCGAACATTTCAACTTTCAACTACCATCTCCGGGCTGACTCAAGACATTCTGTCGGGTTTCTTTTATAAATGTAACGAGGCATCGTATTTTACCCCGTTGTAAATCAAACTACTACGGATGTCAAAGTACATATAAATGCTACTGTGAGAAGCCGTGAGCGAACAGGAATTTTTACAACCTACAATAGAATTAAATTTCTGTTGAATTCGGGAGTTAATTGTTAAAAACAGTATTGCATCATATGCCAACGACTACCCATGCCATTAGCTTTTCATTACATATATTTTTGTGTCAATGAAAAAAATTTTTTTCATATACTATGGCGAGTACAATTCAAGAACTATTGTGTTATATTTTCGACTACTGATGCAGATTATTTAAAACCAGTTTTATTTGAATAATTTAATAAAATTATAATTTATAGTTTTACAGTGATATTTTTATATTCAATATCGATAGTTCTGGTTTGATATTTCCGGGTGAAATAAAATAAAATTAAAATATTTTTAATAATGAAAAAATATTTGTTGTCAATGAATGGTGTGAAAATATTGATTGTTATAATAATAATAATAATAATAATAATAATAATAATAATAATAATCTTTATTGAGCCTCTCGCTATTATTTAACATTTACATTTTTATCTCATAAACTAATTACATAATAATAATAATGTGTTTATTTATCCAATGGCTAAAATTTTTCTTTTACAATATAAAATAACATAAAATAACATACAATATCCCATATTTTAACCACACTCAACATAAACTAATTTAATACTATACTATAATACAATATAAAAGGTGTCAATAGTTTAATTTAACGTAATCTTTTATTTTTAATCTAAAAATTCTAAGTCTATCTTCCTTTCTTATATCCTCTGGTAAGTTGTTGTACCATTTATAACCCTTATAAGTTATGCATTTTTCAGCATTGCGAGTCCTTGTGTGTTTAATTAATATTTTAGAGCATGATCTAGTATTGTATTTGTGAGTATCTTCTAGCTTTACAAGATTATCAGTCAAAGTTTCAGGTTTACCATTCAACAATAGTTTATGAATGAAAATACATATATTGAAAACTATTCTTTGCTGAATACTCATCCATCCAAGTGCTTGAAGCATGTCATTCACTCGAGTGTATTTATTAACTCCCAATACTAGTCTCATAGCTCTATTTTGTATTTTTTGAAGTCTGTCTATATCATCCAAATAGAAATTAATCATCACACTGCTACAATAATCAATATGAGGAGCTATGATAGTTTTATATATTAAATTTTTAGAATAACAGCTTATACAATTACCCAAACGATACATAATATTTAATTTCCTAGCCATTTTATTTATAATTTCATTCGCATTTTCTTTGAAGGTAAGATTTTCGTCAATTATTATACCTAAATACTTTATTTTATGTACTTCTACGATTTTTTTGTCATTTATTTTTATATCACATTTATTTTTAATATGCCTATTTTTCAAATCATGTATTATCATAAAAAACGTTTTACTAACATTTATTTTCATTTGGTTTTCTAACAACCATTTATATAAAGTTTTTAGGCTTAAATTAAGTTTATTTTTAATCTCCTTCAAGTCTTGACTAGCGAAATAGATCTTAGTATCATCTGCAAACAACCTACATTTGACACCTAAGTCATTTATTTCTCTAATCATATCATTTACATCGATTATAAACAATAATGGACCAAGTTTTGAGCCTTGTGGTACTCCATTATCATTTCTAATCTTGTCTGAAAAAATATTCTGTACTTTGACTCTTTGCCTTCTGTCATATAAATATGAAACAAACCAATTTAAAATATTTCCTCCAATTCCGAGTCTTTTCATTTTTAAAATCAATAATTTTCTATTTATCATCTCAAATGCTCTAGCAAAATCAATGAATAAGGTACCAATATACATGCCTTTATCAAGATATTTTCGCCAGTCAATAAGAGATGTCTGCACCGCTGACTCACAAGAAAAATGTTTTCTGAAACCAAATTGTTCATTGTCTAACAAACCCTTTGATTCCAGAAAGTTCTCCAGCCTATTTTTGACAATTTGTTCCAATACTTGTTCCAATATTGGCAGGGTGTTAATCGGTCTAAAGTCTTCGACATTTATACTATTTTTAACTTTTTGCAACGGTGTTATTGTTGACAATTTCCAAATATCTGGTACCATACCATCTCCCAATGACTGATTAATTATATCCATAATAATGCAAGGATCCGTCTCCCATACTAATTTTACAATTTTTACATTTATGTCTAATTTAGAACCTTTATTATTATCCAAATCCTTTATTATTGATCTTACTTCAGCATAAGAGGCAGAGTCAACCTCGTCAAATTTCATAATATTACTATCGTCATATATATTTATATTCCCATTAATATTAATAATGTTAACGTCATCATTCGAAATATTATTCTGTCTATTAACAATAGCTTCGCCAATCTTATTTACGATATTATCAATACTATTTACAAAAAATTTATTAAATTCATTTACAATTTCAAATTTATTTTCTATCAATCTCCCATCTACTTTAATAGATTCAATTTTATTTACTACAGATTTTTTATCACCCATAAGGCTTTTAATTTCAGACCACATCAACCTCGCGTTTTGTTTATTTTTATCAATTTTATCTTCGTAATATCTTTTTTGCTCAACCTCAATTCATTTACTATCCTATTTCTCAATAATTTATAATTTATCAAATCTTGTTTACATTTGGTAGATTTAGCTCGATAATAAGCTTCATCTCTAATCTTTAATTTTTCTATTATAATACTGTTAATCCATGGTTTACTATTCCATTTTGTTTTTATTGTTTTCTCCACTACTGGAGCTATTTTATCCATGGTTTCATAAATAATTGAATTAAATTTATTAACAAATATATTGAAATTGTTATTATCGGAGTCAATTTTTTCGTTCCTTAGCATAATTATTTTCTCCAACAATATGTTTCGGAATTGATCACTGTTAAAATTTTTGTTATCTCTAATCAGTACTTTTGAGTCTTTATCTGTTTTTATTGCAAAATTCTACGTTAATGATAAT
Organism: Cotesia typhae; assembly: GCF_013202065.1. NCBI lineage: Eukaryota > Metazoa > Arthropoda > Insecta > Hymenoptera > Braconidae > Cotesia > Cotesia typhae. Next base: position 4,371,948 of record NW_027423756.1, on the reverse strand, counting down.
AATATTATGATCTGAAATTTTCGGTGTTTTCAATACTTCTGTTTTACATTTATAATTACTAAAAACTAAATCTATTATTGTATCTGAGTAAATCGTTGATCTTGTGGGAGATCTAATTTTTGTTTAAGATCTAACGCACCCAAGTTATTTAATATTTTTTTACTATAATAATTTTCTTTCATGACATTAATATTAAAGTCGCCAACAATTAGTATTTTATTTTTATCTAATATATTCTTACTTTGTAAGAATTTATCAATATTCGAACAAAAATCACTAATATTACTATTTGAAGACCTATATAAATTAACTATTACAATATTATCTTCAGATTTTAGTTTACAAATATTGATCCATGTTCCTTCACATATTTTTTCATTAACACTTAATAATTTAAATTGTATACTTTTTTTCACATACGTAATTACTCCTCCTGTCCTGTTATTTAATGTATCTGTTATAGAATATAGGCAAGGCTCGTTTTAAAAAAAATTTTATTTTTTATTTTATTTATATGCCAAGGCAATAAGCCTAATGGCAAGTACAAAATGTAACAGTTTTATTAAATCAAGTATTATAATGTAAATTTAGAACTTTAAGAGAAATAATTTTATGTTCAGTGAAATGACAGAAAAAAATAACGTAATGCATAAAGATACATAGTCTAAACGATATTATGCAAAGTAAACATAAAATTATACAGAGAATCAATAGTTTATGTAATAATTTAAATAGTAAGAGGTTGAAACATAATAAATTGTTTTGCTTCTTTGTTCATAAAAAATTCATAAGTTTTATTTTTGAAGATTTGAAGTGACGATGAGTTTGTAATTTCTGTCGGTAATTCCTGTCACAAACGAGTAGACTATTTTGCAGAGTAGACTAAAGTAATGCTATCAAAATAAAGCAAATGTCTTTAATATTAACTATTTAGTTAAGGAGGTACTGCGGCAAATGAAAACACCAATCGGTTATGGCTATTGGTTTCTCTCTTACGCATTAATGTTGCCTCTCTTGACAGACTATCGCTCACTTACTTCCACTCACGTAAAATATCGAGAGTCGCTAAGGTCAAAAATTTTTTATAAAAAAATGAATACCGCTCGTCTATTTTTGATAAAACATTTTTGATAAAAAATACTTGTCATAACTTCAATTAAATATTCTCAGTTTTTCAAAAAACTCCTAAGGAAAGTATGGTTGTTATTTAATAAAATGTTCACTCTAACTACGATTAGATGTACGATTTTAATTGCTAATATTTCGAAAATTAGCACCGCAAGGACTATAAAAAAAATGTATATGTGTAGAGGACACTTAAAAGTACGCGTATTCAAAAATTGGAGAATATTGTAAGAAAAGTGATTTTGCACAGTACCTCCTCAAGCTTAATAAGTTAAAAAATGTATCTATTTAAAGTTAGACATGCATTTTGTACACATATAGACGTATGGGTATTCTGAAAAAGTGCGAACAAATTTAGCCTAAAATGTTTCATTTATTTAATGTAAAAGATGTAAAGATTTAACTGTGTTATATGCGACGTATTAAAGTACTTCGTTAATGATCATCCAAAACCATCAATATCGATATAATATTTTCAATTTCCCACTATAAAAATCAATGATTTTCAAAAAATCGGGAAGTTATTGCACGGAAAAAAAAACTCGAAAAACTACAGTATAAAATGTAAAATCGGTCCCGCCGTAATCAAAACTAGAAAAATTACAGTTTGAAATAACATTTTTCTAAATTCAATTTTTTAATTTAATATTCAGAGCTTTTAATGTAAATATTACATTCAACAATGTAATTCTTATAAAATTTGTAATAATTACATTTGAAACTGCAATTTTTCCAGTTTTCATCACGAAGCGCCACGTTGCATTATATACAGTAATTTTTTGAGTTTTCTTTTTTCCATGTGGTTTCATCCCAGTTTTCGAAAATTTAGTTCTCATCAGATATCCAAGTTTTCAGGTTCTAAAAAGATATTCCGACTATTTCTACGGGGACATCCGATTCATGTGTGTGTGCATGTATGTGTGTGTACGTAATCTTCTAATAATTTTTAAATGGCTTGACCAATCGAAACGGAGCTTGCGGCACTTGAAATAGTTTTATTGCCCCTGTATTTCTCAGAGTTTTCTTATTAGAATCTCAAAAATAAAATTTTGAAAAAAAAATTTTTTTGGAATAACTTTTAAATTCGTTAATAAATCCATTATAAAAACTAATCAGCTCTTAATCTCAACGAAACAACATTGATTGCCGTAAACTGCATCAAGATAAGTTAATTCGTTAAAAAGAAATCGTTGTCGAAAAATTTGGAAAAGTGTTTTTTTTTTTTTAAATATCTTCGAAATTTCTATCCGAATGACTTAGTGAGTAGTTTCTTATTTTTTGTTCAATGAGTAGCAACATAACATGGTTGCTACTCGAAAAAATTTATTTTACTAAATAATTGTTAAATAACATGTTAGTCATGTCAATAGTATATCCGCGAGTTACATACAGTCGTGGTCATTAATTTAAGTATGTTTTTGATATTATTGGAAAATAGGCGTTTGTAAACTAGAACGTTTGTTAACTCGAAGTTTAGAAATTAGTTTATAATGTCATTTCTAAAATTGGTCGCAAGTAATAAATGATATTAAGGAAATTAACGAAATTGAAATTTCATCAAATATTAATTCAGTCATTTATAAAACAGCGAAAAATAAAAATCTGTGGCTACATGAATTTAGCCAGTTCTTACTGCAGAAACTTATAAAATTAGTCGATTGTAAATTTTGTGAATTGTAAAATCAGCCGTTCTTAAATCTCTCGTAATTTTTGAACGGATTGACAGATCAAAAAACGATTTAAGACATCTAAAAGGACTTCTATAAATTTAGTTTTTTTTTTTTAAATTAGAGCAGATTCGATCGACCCATTCAAAAGTTATAAGAAGTTATAAGATTTTTGTTTTTCGCTATTTTAGAAATGCAATTTCGATCTATGATATTAAAATGTCAGTATAATTACTTAATTTTTTTTTTTTAATTTCAAATTTGTTGCAGTAAAACAAGAATCAACGAAAATTATTCTATTATAGTAAAGTATAAAGGAAAATAAAATATACGAAACTTGTCATGTCTTATCTATGATCTACCATTATATAATTGGTCAACATAGAGTACTTTGTAAGCTCACAATAAAAAGCTGGAGTAATTTTGGTTTTAATTTACGTCATTTACACACAGTCTATTTTACATACCCACGTACGACTTTTAAAGTGCAATAAAATTTAAAATAAGCTATATTCGCATATTTTTTATAGAATATAAAAAAAATTAACTGTAAATAATCGTATGATATTATAGAACTACATAACATCATACTTCTTCTTGAAAAAATTTATTTAAAACTGTCGTGAACCTCCGAAAAATGCTGACACACGACAAAACCATGATGATCTCTGCTCTTTTTTGAACTACTTTTTGTCTTATTTGTTGAAGGGTAGAAACATGAGGGTTGGATCTATAAAGAGTAGAAAGTCATCCCTAACATTTTATTCACGAAGCGGTTACTATGGATACTGTTATAAGACGAACTATGGCTGCGGTAGGCGTGGTATATTTAATTTTGGAGAGAAAATTAATTTTAAGACTGATTTACCATTTAAATAATAAAATATTTACATGATTAAATTCCACTGTTCAAAATAATCAATTTAATATAAAATAGTTTCTAACTCATTTTGCAATTTTTATTTTATTAACTTTTTTTTTACACTGATAAAAACATTAACTAGATTTAAGAAAAAAACCTTTTATTAAGAACATAATTTGAAGGAATTTAATTGTCTTGAATCAAGAAGAAGAATTCTTGAATAAAAAAATTCGAGAAAAGTGAATTTTTCAAATTTTTTTTAAATTTTTGGTTTAATCAGTTGGTGTTTAAAAGTATATTATAGAATTCTATAATATACTTATTAAGTCTTAAGATAAATAAGTCTTCACGGCTTATCTTCCAATCAACCTAAAATATTTAAAATTATCTATTTAATCGAAATAAACTGATAAGTGACCTAGTAGTTAAAACCGACGTTAAATAACCTCAAAAAAAAAAAAAAAAAAAAAAAAACTGATAAGTCAAAATTTTCGTTTTATTTGAATGACTGATAGCAAATAAGAATTAGATAAGTTCAGCTATATAAGACATAGTTCGCATACCTCGTTATCGATCATCGATAGATAGTTCGCACTGTTATTTTTGAGCATTGTTGCAGTTAATGGTAAATTATTTTTCTTTATTTAAATTGTAAAATTCCATTAATTGAAATTGATTAAATGAATACTTAAGGAGTGCCAATTCTGAGGATAGTTGGCGGTCAGGACGCACCTGATGGAAAATATCCGTACCAAGTGTCATTGAATATATCCGGGTTTCACTTTTGTGGTGGATCTATTATCAGCAACCGATTCATTCTCACTGCTGCTCACTGTGTTCTTGAGTAAATTTATTGAGTTGATTTAATTACATAGAAAAAAAAATTAATTTGAATCAATCAATTATTTAAAAATAAAATATTTTAAAAAATTCACACTTAAAATTTTTCAAAATTTCTACGTCTGGAATTTTTTTCAATATAATGTAACTCATATAAAAATCTACAATATTGTTAGATATCTCTTAACTTCAGTATTTTAAATTTTAAGCCTATGAGTATATTGATAAATTTTCAATGTACACAAGCCATTCATGACGATTATCGCTGGAACAAATTTACTGAGTAAAGGCGGCAATGTTTACAAAGTAGATGAATTTTTCATTCACGACTATTCTCCATCAACTTTTATCAATGACATTGCATTAATTCGCACTGCCTCTGAAATAGAATTCTCCGACAAAGTTCAACCGATTAAACTCAGTGAGTCCAATTTCCACGCTCATGGAGACCCTGCGGTTCTCACCGGGTGGGGATACACTATTGTAAGTATAGTCTAAGTTTTCCTTCTAAAAAAAACCGAAAATTAAGTTTCAATTTTCAATTAATGTTGATATACATTAATATCGACCTTAAAATTTAGGACGCGTTGGGAGCGATGCTATCTCCTGACAAACTGCAGGAGATAAATTTGAAAATTTACGAGCAATCCGAGTGTCAAAAAATTTTGCGGAACGTATATGAGAGCCAAATTTGTATTCTGACAAAGGAAGGCGAAGGCGCTTGCATGGTGAATAATTAATGATTAACAAATTAATTATTGTGAAATCAATTATTGTAATTGATAAATTTCAGGGTGACTCGGGTGGATCATTGGTAGCCGACGGTGTCCAGATTGGAATTATTTCTAACGTAGTACCATGCGCTAGGGGATACCCAGATGTTTACACCCGTGTATCGTACTACACCGAGTGGATTAAGGAGATTATCAACTAAAATGTAATTAAAATGAATTTAGAAGAAATTATTAATAAATATAGTCAATCGTTATCAGATCAGTTATCTGTTGGGTGCTAATTATTATTTTATGTGATATACCTAAGCCATAATTTTTACGCTAATTGATTGTTCGGCGGAAAAACATTTTAATTTAGTGTCTGCAATCAGATAAAAAATGTTTTTAATTAACGAGATTATGAAGCGAAAAAATTCACCTTATCTGGTGGAAAAGACAAAAATAATTGATCGCGGTAAGATTTAAAACTCACCATTTGTCAAGAACCGATCAGTTGTTTGGTCATTTTTGAGCTTTGAAAAAAATGTACCCGTTAGTTGCGTTAACTCGGAGAGCTCAAAATGAAACGAAAATTATATTTTGGAGCTCGAAGAGCTCCAAAACATAATAAGTGTACCAATTTTCTGTGGTTCTTGGTTTTGATTTGTGTTATATTTTCATACTTTATAGGCGTAATGAATGTTTTTAACACGGCTTCATCAACTTCAGTATCTGAAGAGCAAATTTTTAATTCTAATTTGAATGCTTTAGCACAGATTTCCCAAGAAAACCTAGATCCACAATTACCTAACCTTATTTTGCCAGTACAAAACATATTTAAAGTTTTGTGTTCTACAAGAGATTAGATTCTAACTCGATTAATTATGTGCCAGATCGCCAGGATTTGAAGTCATTTTTGAATCAACGCTACAAAGGTCAATTGATTCTTAATTATTTCAAGCTTCATAATAATCTCACTGACACTTTGAGTAATTATTTGGCGGAAATCACTCTTGGCCGGGAGATTAATAATATTCTTAAACAAGGAAAAGTCACCTCCGATAATCCTGTTACTGTCAGTATTTATCTAAAAGTACTACAGAACATGTATATGAAATTAAATTATTAAAATTCAAAGCACGATCAATTAAAATAGATACAATCTTAATGATCCCAACCAGCTCTGGACCAAATTTCTTTGCAGTTTTTATTATATTTCACGATTTTAAAGATCAATTATTCATCGTTGCCAAAGATTTTACTGATTACTGTAATTACGATGAACATTATCAGGCCTATGAAATTCACCTGCTTTAAATGATACTCCAAATTGGAGAATTATAGGTTCAGATGATTTAGAATCATGCTGTATTACACATATTACTAAAGCTGGAAATAACAAAAAATATATTGTAAAACGATGGGTATAATATACTTTATGTTGCTCTAATTTGTAAAATGTTTTTATCGCTATTGTTATGTAGGTTTTATTATTACTATTATTCTCATAATTATTATTAAGATTAGAATTACAACTTATGTTATGACATTTATTAATGATTGTTCATTTCATAATTGTTTGAATCTTGAAATAAAATTCTTAAAAAAAAAATATTAATTTGTTTTAAACAATTCATTTTATAACCTTTCTTATATATCTGATATATTGTTTAAGTTTGATAATTAATTGTAGACTTTACTTTAAGATTAAAATTTTGCAACTTGTTGCTAAAAAAGTCGAATTAAAGAAATATTTCAACTATTTCTTCATGTCTTGAATAATGTCATTCACTGCGGTGTTGATTTAGAAATTTGAATTGCAATTTTATTATTGAAATTCTTAGCCTAACATTTTTAAGTTCGAAGAGTCTAAGAAAAGAAAAAAAAATTTTTTAACCCCAAATTATCGGAAAAATTATGTTTTAATGCTCCTTAAATGTTTTTAATTTATGTAATAATTATTAAAAACAATATTCGATTAACCTAATATTTGAAATACATAATAGATATGATAATGCTATGACGGGAAGGTTATTTAAAAAATTGTAAATTAATTTATTTTTGTCTTGTTATTAATTTTGTTTTTTCAACTCCACAGTCATTAAACAATTTTTAAAAAATATACATGGATTCTGGAATATTTTTTCTTTTGGATAAGAATAATTTTTTCGCTAAGAAATATTAAACCAATAATAAAACAATTAGAACATAAAAAGGTGTGATCTTTTCTTCGATGAGTGATACATTTTAATACTATTAGGTCAGTGGTGCAATAAATGTTTTACCGTGGCCTTAAAGTTTGTATACACAGATTGGAACCGGTTAGCTGTTACATTTTTTTTTGTATACTAAATAATATATAGCACCATGACCGTGTCCAATAAAAGTGTTTCAGTTTTTACAATAAAGTTAAAATAAAAATTTGAACGTCATGCTTTGATAGTGTTGGAGCATAAATATTTTTGAACACTAAACATTGAAAAAGGTTTTTATTTAAAATGTGGTTGTATATTGAATAATTTATTGCACGAAATTGAGTTCAGTTGTTGAATACATTCTGGTTATAACTTTAAGATGGTAACCACCCATCGTTTTCTCTATTTTTTTTTTCCATTCAGATTTACAAAAGTTTGATTACATTTCATGAAAAGCTGCGACGAAATATAGATTTTTATGTCACTAGAGTCACCGAGTGTAGATTTGGCATCTGAGAGAATTAAATCCAACAAGCTACTTTTTTGAAAGATATCGTGAACGAAAGATAAAATAAAAAAGCATTTTTTAAAATTAAGTTTAAGATTTTTTCAACTAATTACTTTGTAAAATCGTCTTAATTAAATTCACAAATTGTGTTGGATAATAACTCAAAGAATGTAACACGACCAATTTTTCATTGATGGTACATAAAAATAATATATGGCTGCTAAAAGACAGCAAAATCTCTCTCGACATCAACCAAAAAAAATTTATTCTAATTAGACGAAACGGTTTCAAACTACACTTTTGTATTCCTTGTGTTCGCAAATAAATAATGAATTAATTAATTACAAAAAAAAAAAGAGTGTAAAAATAGATTTTTCTCAAAGTTGTATTGCTTACTCTGACAGTTGTTTGCAAAAACTTATGCTACGAGCGCTTAAAAATCACTTTTTTATATGATTCTGTGAAAATAGTTATCAAAAAAATCGAAAAAAAATTTTTTTATGATCAGTGATTATTTTTGTGGCTAACAGTGTACTTTTTGTAGCATTTATATGCATTAAGTCTGTCAGATATAAATTATTGTGACGAAACACGGGATCTTGATTTGACTGAAATACTTGCACAGCAAGTCTTGACCTCAAATTGCAGAGTAACTTATAATCAAATTAACTGAAACTGCCCTCGATAGCCACCTTACCTATAACTTACTGTTAATCTACGTCTGCAATTTGAAGCAAACTTGACGGAAAGAGTTGGCAAAGCAAACGATTACCTATACGTTACTTTGCAAATAGACGTCAAAACTTGATGTACAAGTATTTCAGTCAAATTGTAGTAAAGTTGAAAGGATAATTAACTAAAAGTTTGATTGTTAACTTGTATTCAAGTTGCGGCCGTATATTTTCTTCAATTTGCTCACAACTGTTGTTGAGTGAAGAATTACCGCCAACTTGATGTTAAGTTAACTGAAGCTGCTGGAAGTCAACTACTTTCTGAGAAAGCGCTGGTTATCAGGGTGCTTGCTTTATTGCCAACTCTTTCCGTCAGGTTGGCTTCAAATTGCGGCACTATATTGACGTCATGTTTCAGAAGGTTGTGAATGATCTTTTTAGGATAACTCCATTGCTATCGACGTAAAATAAGCGTTAGTTCTACTGATGATACGTTAGAACCATAACTTATCATCGCTTCATAAAATTTCAAATCGCTTTATCATTTCGTTTTTCTAAAAGAAAATTTTTTACAGAAGGAAATTCAAAAAGATGTTAAATACTCGATAATTCTATTTTAAAATTTCTTTCGATTGATAAATATTTCAAATTTGAAGATGTGCCTGATAGCCAGCGCTTTCTCAGTAAGTGTTGACTTCCAGCAGTTACGGTTAATTTATACATCAAGTTGGCGGTAATTCTTCTTTCAACAACAGTTGTAAGCAAATTGACGGAAATCTACGGCCGCAACTTGAATACAAGTTAACAATCAAACTTGTAGTTAAATTTCCTTTCAACTTTACTACAATTTGACTGAAATACTTGTACAGCAAGTTTTGACGTCTATTTGCAGAGTAAGTTATAGGTAACTAATAGGTAATCGCTCGCTTTGCCAACTCTTTCCGTCAAGTTTGCTTCAAATTGCGGACGTAGATTGACAGTAAGTTATAGGTAAGGTGGCTATCAGGGGTACATTGTATAAAATATTATAGTAATTTATGCTAGTGCCATCTATTGGATAGCACGTTAGGACATAGACTTTGATTTTATCTTGGGCAAGAGCACTACGTTATCTTCCAGTAGGTAATGTCGGTCTATCGATGATAACCCTGATAGCTATGCGAACTACCCTGATAGCCACCTAACCCAAACTTGCTGTCAATCTACTGCCGCAATTTGTAGCCAACTTAGCGGAAAGAGTTGGCAATAAAGCAAGCAGCTTTAGTTAAGTTGCTTATAAGTTACTCTGCAATTTGATGTCAAGACTGGCTGTGAGAGTATTTCAGTCAAGTTGTAGTAGAGTTGAAAAAAAATGTAACTACAAGTTTGATTGTCAACTTGTATTCAAATTGCGGACGTAGATTTTCGTCAACTTGCTTACAATTATCATTTATTGGAGAATAACCGCCAACTTGATGTTAAGTTAACCGTAATTGTTGAAAGTTAACTACACTGAGAAAAAAAATACTATTACTTAATTAACAATTTCTTGGTTCAAAAAACTCGATGACGATCAAATGTTCTATTATTATTAATTATTAATTTCTGGAGAGAAGAGCATCAATATTTATCTTTGGATAATAGATAAACAAGAGAATAGCTCTCTGAAAATTTTCAAGAACATAAATTCTTGTATCAAGAAAATTTTCTTAATAAAAGTATCCGGAGACACGTTAGTGTCTCGCGCCAAGTACACGTCCAACATATGGCGTGAGACAACGTGTCTCTATTCTCTTATCTTATGTCATTATAACCTTCTTACATATTTGGGTCTATATTTCATTATTATTGCCAAGACACCTGACACTTTCACTATTTCTATTAAGTTTCTATCTACGGATTTTACACATATTATAAAAAACTATTGGGTATGAACAATTATTTAATATATTTCAAATATGAAAATTTTTGCCTGCGCCTGTTTTCGATTCTACGAGAGATTTTACAAATTTAGGGCGAATTTTGTTATTTCGAAGTTGGTAGCACTTAACTTTATCTACTAACTATACTTACTTTACGTAGGTTCTAAAACTTTAGCACCCATAAGTAGTTAGTATACTAAGAAAAAATTTTGTAATGAAAAGAAAGACAACCTGCGTAACTTTATACAGTTTCCACTGTACTTATGAAAACATTAGCCTGGGCGTTAATGCCCCGCGCTATAATTATCGATTTTATTCTGAGTAGTCAGTAAGTTTTTTTCTCCAGAAGTCACGTTTATTAATCGAGCGCGTAATTCGAATTCAAATATGTCAAATATAGAATTTTTTGATTCTGTGTTGGAAGTAAAGCCTAAAAGAACTCATATGAAAAGTTGTTTTTCTGAAATTGAGTGTAGACAAATACTATTTTTTAATTTAGTAGAAAAATCTATCAAATCTGTGTTGCAAACTATCCATAATGTGATTGGTAAAGTATATTATGAGCATGGAAATATATACAATTCCAATGTATCTATCTATTAATTATGATTTTAAGATTAATTATGAGTTCCATGCAATCTGCTATTTATTAATAACGACATGATAATGACAATAAATAATAATAACGACAATACTGAGATCAATAACGATGATACTAGTCATAAGATAATAATAAACATAATTATAATGGAAAAAAATGTTAGAAATTTTTTAATATTGATATAAAATGTAAAGTTTTCAATTGATTTAATTGATCAATCAAAACCTAAGAGTATGGAGCTAATTCATATTTAGTTTTTTTTTGCTATTTGGTACTATGAGAAAAAACAAATTCGTTTTTTCATTCGTAATTGAGCTTTAAAATTGAGCAACAATCAACCCTTCATATTATGAGTATAGCAATACCTGCAATAATTAATTTAATTCTGAACTTTTAATTTCCGCGGGAAAAATACAAAAATTTTAATCAACAGTTTTTTTAATTATAAAAAATGTTAAAGTTTCTTTTTAATATAAAATCTCTAGAATGAACTATCGAACAATTTTACATATGTACTTTTTTGAATGATATATTCTCTTCTGATTAGAATTTATTTATTGACTAGAGCCATTACTTAAAAGAGCTCAAATTGTTTAGTTTTACTTTCTTCCTGAAAGTCAGGTAATTAAAGTCTAAGTGATTCTGTTCGAGCGGTGTACAGATGTAGGTGGCGTTTCAGTCGAATTGAGCGGAAATTTTAAACGACGATATTCTTTTCAAAACAAATGTTAATTATGATTTATACGAATTGTGTTATTCATAAACAAAAATATGATAATAAAAATAGATAATAATACAAATAATGATAATAATAATAATAATGACAATACTAACAATATCAACGAAGATAATACTGATAATAATTATTGTGGTAACAATAAATTAATGATAAAAATAATAGTAATAATAATATTTATCATCATTATTATTATTATTGTCATCAAATTATTGAGCATTGAAGTATTAAATTTGAATTTACAATGTTCTTGATTACAAAAATTGTTAAAATGTTTTTCAAATTTCTACGGAATGGAAAGCTTCAAATTGATAATTTAGTTTAGCAATGCGAACCAAAGAGTATATGTGGCTTATTTATATAAAATTTCATTAATATTACTCGATACTGTAAGAAAAATGAAATTTTAATTTATATATATATATATATATATATATATATATATATATATATATATATATATATATATATATATATATATATATATATATATATATATATTATAATCTTATGAACATTTAATATCCGCGGAAAAAGTACAAATTTTGAATTAAAAATTTTTTTAATTTGAAAAAACGTTAAAATTTCTTGATTTATAATATTTCTAGAATTAACAATCGAACATTTTCACACATGTATTATTTTAAATCATACTTTCTAATTAAGTTTTATTTATTAATTAGAGTTAATACCGAAGAGAGCTAAAATTGTTTGGGGTTTGCTTTCTTTATAAAAGTCAGTTGTTCTCTGAGTAATTCTATTCGAGCAGTGTATAGATATAGGTGGTACTTCAATCAAATTTAGCGGAAGTTTTAAATAACGATTTAACAAATTAACAAAATTTAATTAATCATGCTAATAATAACATAATGATTTGGATATACACATTTGCAATGCTCTTTAGTCGCATACAGATGTCACTACCATACATATACGTGTTTAAGTTATTTGAAGATGCCAATAAGTATTTATGTTTACATCAGATCAGTATGGATACTTCTCCGATGTTTTTAGTCGCATCTAGATGTCACTACTGTGTAAGTATATATCTTATTATTATTATCTAATCAGCTGGCTGTACTGGCTGCCGATCCCAACTCTTATTCGGTACCATTATATTGAACTATTCCACTAGGTGGCAGTGATCATAGTCTGTAAGAAATTATTGATGATCAAAATAGACAAATTTCTGTAATTATTTGACACTTTCTGTCAAAATTAATAAATCTTTTTCAGGTTTATGTATCAATATTATTTAATATCTACTTGAAACTATTACTGCGGCATTTTTTATCACACTTGCGTAATACTTTTCTTAATTATTGTCAACTTAATTATAAAATTAACTTATTTTAAAAGGTTAGTTATATATTCAATATTTTTATGATATTTATTGTTTTTGTTGAATAATCATATTTTCTTTGACTTTTTACTAATTATGTTGTGTTCAGGTGGAAAGTTTTCAGCACATAAATACTCTTAGTCACAAATTCTGAAATTTCTATTTAATTTGTAATGAAATAATTTGATTCTTCGTATAATTGAAGTTTTAAGATTAATGAAAAAAATATATCCGGTCACAATATTATTCCAGCTAGTGATGAATAGAAATCAGTAACTATTTCGTATTGTTGTAATTACTCTTCCGACTGTCAACATGGTAACAAAAAGTAAAGTAACATTAGGTATAGGTAAATTAACCAAGTAGCAATCTTTGTAGTAGTTATATTGTAAATGTCCTTAAGTACTGTTAGCGCCACCTGTAGTTACTTTCACTATGTATATACCAAAATGTGTAAACACACTAATGTAGCATGAAATTTAATGACACTCAAATTTGTCACTTTTACAGCTACAATTTGCATAAAAATACATTAAATCCAGTGGCCAGTCTAGTCCACAATACCATACTAGTTTGGGCTGTTTAACTTCATTACATATCGGTAGCTGCATGAAAATTAATTTAGAAAATACGACAGAGGTAAATTAAAAAATAACATTGGTATATTTATTTATTCGAATTTTATTTATTCGAATAGTTATTGATAGTGTCATTGCACATAGTAAATATTTTAGTTATTTAATAAATGGAATATTGCAGTCTTTACAGCATTTGTGATTACGTATACTTATCAAAACTAATATTTTGTGAATGAAATGGAGATAATTCAAAATTTGAAAAATTCATACGTATGTTCGAGTTATATTTTAAAAATTTCTAAATAAAAAAATTATTTGGTATTTTCATGTCTTTATAAAATTGTCCATTGAAATTGTAGTCAAATTTAATAATCATTATATTAAATTACATATAATACGTTCATAAAATTATTGCGAGTTATTATCGTGAGTTATTATAGTTATTATAGTGAGTTTTAGATTGCTGATAAAAATACCATGAATGGTGATAAAAATAAAATGGATTATCCTCCACATTTTGGTATTGACCAAAGGAATCATGCTCAAAGTTTATTAGTTAGTATTAATGATCTTGAGTCTCGGCTAAATCAAGCTCGTCAAGCATACCAAATATTATATGGCGACACTTATCCGGGTAAAAATTATGATAATGAGTAAGTAATTTTACTTCAAATTTCTGAAGTTTGTCATACTTTTATCATTGTGAATACAATTCGTTTTCCCATTGTTACAGGTACAAGAATAAAAACCTTAAGCGGAAAAGAGCTGGTAGTAAGCAAAAATTGCGAGACATTATGTATGTAGTATTTCTTAATTTTAATTGAAGTCATTTCTTTACTGTTTAAATTTTTTAGTTTCTGGAAAGGAAAATATCTAAAGGCCGTAAAGGACAATAAACAAAATAACAAGTACATTGTTTTCAAGTAAATATATAACTTTCTTCGTATGGAGTTGGATTTAGATTATTCTTAAGAAAACAATAAAGAAATTAATAAATCTAAAGTTTTAATATTTTTCTTATCAACTGTTGGAACAATATATCATATATTGGACAAGAATAAAAAATGTTTATTTTAAATGCATATTTGAGCTTATTACATGATTTATTACTAAACAAAAAAAAATGATTTCCTTTAATTAAATTATTGATTTCAACTGCCGCTCAAGTTGCCCGTAACACCACCTGATATCTTTTTACACTCTAAATATTTGAACGGGAGGAATAACGGGAACGCATGGTCTATGTTAACTTCAAAAATCAAATAGAATTAAAAATATACGCCTCGATGTTGGCTGAGCGGTTCAATGCGTTGATCCGTTCATACAACTCTAGTGGCAAGGCGCGGGTTCGAATCCCGGCGAGTCGAAAGATTTTTCACATGCTGATATCTTTCGATTCTCTGAAGTTCGCTCCAGCGCCGCCTAGGTTTAAGGCAAGTTCTTAACCAACACAGCTCCTTTAACACAAATAACCCAACGGCCGTATGAGAACATACTCTCGGTGGCAATATAATATAATAATAATAATAAGAATCAAAAATAATACGAAGATGTTGCATTAGTTGGTCACACGCGTCATTTAAAGTAAAAGTATTGTTATAGTAGTAACGTTTTTTGTTATTAAATTATTTGAGAAATTTTATGAATAAAAAATTTGATGAATTACTTAAGGAGTACATATTTAAAATTTTAAAGTGTTCATATGAAATGTAATTATTTTTACATAATATATTCTTTACAAAAAAAGAGATATCCCACAAAAACAGTTTCACTGTAAAATGCCGCGCCAAGTACACGTCCAACTATTGTAACAGAGACGATGATAATCTCATTTTTGCAAAAATAAAAAATCTGATCTTTACAAAAAAATATGAAATAAAAAAATCCAAGTACACAAAACTCTGATTAAAAAACAAACACTCATTGAAAATAGTGAAAATTCAAAGAAAAATTGGTGTAGTTTGCTTATGAAAAAACGAAAGAAAAATTTGCTCTTTACAAAAAATATAAAATAAAAAAACTAAGCAACTGCTGTGATTTTCAGTAATTGCAAAGTTTTTGTGGCAAATTTAACAATTGAAAACATTTTTTCAAACGTACTTGGCGCGCGTCATTGAGTACCCCCAATTTTTTCCGATGTATCGTCAATGATTTCACAAAATATCACTAAGATAATTTATTAATGTCAACCATTAGTTTGAGAAGTTTGTGTTGCTCAAGCATACATCAATGTTATATTTCTCAAAAGCAATTTAATAAATATCTAAGGTAAAGTACCCAATAAATGCTCAGGAACCAGTACCTGCCCACTCTGTGTGTTTGTATATCTATATTTACAAATGGAAATATACAAATACAAAGAGTGGGAAGGTACCGGTTCCTGAGGAGCTACTGAGTACTTTATCTTACTAGTGATCAAATCCTCTGCTTTTTCTTAATTCACTTGAAATGCAAGAAAGCGTCATATACATATGAGTATAAATATAATCTAATTCGTGAAAAAATGAGAACGAGCTTGAATTTTAGATGTAATTGATTTAATTGAAAACATCAAAATAATCATTAATGAAGTCGACGACTGTGTCGAAGGAGTGTTACAATTGTTGCTCATAAACTCCTTTTCCACACCAAGTTTCTGGCGCTACATCAGTCATGAAAAAATTGGGGGTACTCAATGACGCGCGCCAAGTACGTTTGAAAAAATGTTTTCAATTGTTAAATTTGCCACAAAAACTTTGCAATTACTGAAAATCACAGCAGTTGCTTAGTTTTTTTATTTTATATTTTTTTGTAAAGAGCAAATTTTTCTTTCGTTTTTTCATAAGCAAACTACACCAATTTTTCTTTGAATTTTCACTATTTTCAATGAGTGTTTGTTTTTTAATCAGAGTTTTGTGTACTTGGATTTTTTTATTTCATATTTTTTTGTAAAGATCAGATTTTTTTATTTTTGCAAAAATGAGATTATCATCGTCTCTGTTACAATAGTTGGACGTGTACTTGGCGCGGCATTTTACAGTGAAACTGTTTTTTGTGGGATTTTTTTTTCTCAGTGTACTTTTTAAGAAAGCGTTAGCTATTGGGATAAAATTTGTCGTTGATCTGCATTCGATTTCGGCAGCCAACAACGTAAAGAGTTGAAAAAGCAAGAGTTTCAGTTAAGTTGGCAGTCAGTTGCTCTGCAATTTGACTTCAAGAATTAGTGTGCACGTTATTTCAGTAAAAGGATTAACTACAAGCTTGACATTTACTCACATTTTAATTCCAGTCGTACATTTTCATCAAATTATATACAATGTTGATTCCAAAAGACTTTCTGTGAATTTTACAATAACTTTACTGTAAAGTATGCTGAGCAGCATAGTCTTGCACGGAAAGTGAGGATATCAGGGAAATTTTTTAGACAACAATTCTTTGATATGAAGATTGCTTATAAACAAAATCATCTTTATAAATTATTTGCATTTAAAAAATAATTTATTAACTGTTAATAAATAAATATTTATTAAATTCTATGATGTTAAAAATCATTTATTAACAGTTAATATAGCTTATTAAATATATACAAATCCTTTTGTCAGTGTACCCTTCAATTATTTGTTCAAAATTCGGAGCTTAAATATTTACAAATAATTGAAAGATCTCACGAGCCCGTCGAAGACGGGCGAAGTTTGATCTCAATTATTCGAGTGTCTCGCACGAGAGATTACGAAGGTAGTATCACTACTTACATGTCTTGGACCACAAGTTTAAAGCTAAAAGTGAACGACTGGGGCGCCCCTTAACAATCGTGGCGTTGCCCCATTACTATTTGATCATTAGTTTAAAGCTCTCGAAAATTTTTTATTTTGTCTGAAAATAAGAGGTGGGGTAGTACTTGATACTATTTGGGTGGGAATCTCTCGTTTTTCGAGACACTCGAATAATTGAGATCAAACTTTGCCCGTCTTCGACGGGCTCGTGAGATCTTTCAATTATCCTTCGTGTCTCGCACTTCGAGATTACGAAGGTAGCTGTTTAGAGCGATACTTTTTTAGTTAATTTATTAAAGAATTGAAATTACAAGTGGTTGAATAATTAACTTGTAACTACAGACAAATTAAAAAATGAGATAATAGTGCTTCCAGCTGCTAAATCTCCAATTAGTTTAATTATATTGGTGTACTGGGTGTTAACACCGTTTCTGCGAATTTGTTGTCACGAATAATAATTGGCTGGTGGTAAAAATCAGCAAACACTTTGGAGTTCTTAGACCACCCTGCCACCTTCTTTATTTCTTCAATGCTAACACCTTTTTCATGTGCCCGAGATGTCGATGCATGTCTAGTAGAGTGTGCTGTGAATCTTTTGTCAACTCCCAATGATACCAACGCCGTCCTTATCCACCGAGCAATTGTCTCACTCTTGACTGCACTATGTGGCTTATTGAGTGAAATGAATAGTGAGTCAATATTTCCCCGAAGGACTTTAGTTACTGTCACGTATTGGCTTAAGGTCCGAGCTATGCATAGCACAGCTTTAGTCGGGAAAAACGGGAGTCTTAAGACTGGCTGCGGAGCTCCTGGCCGAGAAGTTTTTATTTTTTCAGGGATTCTAATTTCAATTTCAGATTCAGAAGCAGTGATGTTTGAAATTTTGATCAACGCCAGCGTCTGGCAATGATGCGCTGTGCCCAAGGCCAGCAGTACAACCAACTTCTCCGTCAGTTTCTTCAAGGACAGTTCCTCGATTGGAGTCCATGTCTCCAATTTGGCTAGCACTGGGTCCACATTCCAAGTCGATTCATATTTAGGCCCTCCCGGTCTTATTTTCGACGAACCCTTAATAAAGCGGCTTATTAAAGAGTTGTTCGTGACATCTTCACTCGATATCAGAGATAACGCTGCTCTTGCCGAGTTCATTGCACTGTGGCCTATCCCGTCACCGAATCTTTCCGTCAAAAATCTTAGGATTTTTCCCACAGATACTTCATATGGATTTCTGTTGATCTGATCATTCCATTTCCACCAAAGCCTCAAAGTACCATTGTAGTTTTTTAACGTCGAATCTGCCAGTGAAGCTAACGAGATCTCCACTGCTTCTTTAGGCATGCCTTTGTCTAACAGTGCCTGGCTGATAGCCTGGCGGCAACCAGGGTAAGCTTTGCAGCCAGGGGATGATGACGTGACCTACAAGGAGAAATTAAAAGATTAAGATCTGCTTCAAGCCAAACCCAGTCTCCTATCGATAACTTTTGAAAAGCTGGAAACCAAACCTGAGTAGGCCAGTGCGGTACAATTAAAATACCTTCTGCTTTATCGTCTTTGATTTTCTTAATTACTTTAGTAATTATAGAAAAAGGGGGGAAGGCATAAAATATCCAATCGGACCAACTAACTGTAAAGGCATCGAATGCGAAAGCGTTTGGATCTCTTTTCCATGAACAATAGACCCTGTATTTAGTGTTGATTCGAGAAGCGAATAAGTCGATTTTTAACTTCCCAAATCTTTTAACGATTTTTTCAAATGCGTAATCCGCTAATTCCCACTCCGCGTCTGAATTATCGATCCTTGATGATCGATCTGCCTCTACGTTTTCTTTAGACGGGATATATGAGGCGTAAATCCATAATTTTCGGTCCTCACACCAATCCCATAGCTCACACGCTAATTTATGAAGTTCAGCATAGCGAACTCCACCCATTCTATTGATATACGCCATCGTTGTTGTATTGTCCACCCTAATTAAAATATCAGTGTCTCTTAAATCCGCCGCAAAACACTTCAAAGCTATTAGGGCTGCTTTGAGTTCCAGGTGATTAATGTGAAGCATTCTTTCTTCCTGTCTCCATAACCCATTGGCGCTTTCGCCCTCGCAAAAGGCACCCCATCCAGACAATGATGCATCTGAGTAGACTGTTCTCTCGTATTGATTATTTCTCACCTTTTTACTGGCATTTGGCAAAGTTTTTAACCACCAATCCCAGTCCCTACGAGTAGATTTTGGTATCACCATGACAGCATCAAAACAACCCCCACTCTTCTCTAAGGATCGGATCTTTGCTTTCTCAAACGATCTGCAGTGTAACAAGCTGTACTCAACTGCTGGACAACACGCTACTATCAACCCAATAACCTTAGCAAAATCACGAATCTTTACTGTGCCCTTCTTTCTAAGATCCTTGATCTGTTTTTCTATTACGACTTTCTTATCTCCCGGGAGCTCCACTCTCATCTTAGAAGAATCTAACATAAAACCTAAATATCTGCATCTTCTATCAGGCTCCAATTTGGACTTTTCAAAATTCACAATAAAACCCAGCCTTTCGAGTAACTCGATTGTCTGACCTAGGTTTTCACTGCACTCTGGAACTGAATGACCTAAACATAAAAAATCATCCAGATATACTACGGACAGGAGCCCTTTCAATCGAAGATAATTAATTACTGGTTTCATCAGCTTGGTGAATGTCAATGGACACGTGCAAAGACCGAAAGGTAGACAAACGAACTCGTAAATTTTTCCTTGAACAACAAACCTCAAGAATTTTCGATGTAATTTCCATACTGGGATTAAAAAATATGCATCTTTAAGATCCACTGTTCCCATGAAAATATCTCGTTCTAAAAGATTACAAGCGGATCTAAGATCCTCGAGCTTAAAGTGTTCTACGTCAATGAACTTATTCAAACCTTTTAGGTTCAAAATAAACCTCTTTTGACCATCAGGCTTAGGAACCAAAAAGAACGGTGACAAGAATTGTCCCGGAACCTCTTTCACTTCCTTAATCGCGCCTTTCATCAACAGTTTGTTAATCTCTGATTGGATACCTGCCAGTTCCTGGTCCGACCAAACCTTATCAGGTGGTGGACGAGTTTGTATGGGGGGCGATTCAAAAGGTATTTTGTACCCTTTAATGCACTGAAGGACAAATTTATCCTCAGTGATTGTTTTCCAAGCATTTAAAAAATATTTTAGACGTCCCGCGAACATACTTACATTGTTAACTATAGTTAACGGTTCTGAGTCCGTTGAGTGTGCTGACGGTATTGGTTTGATTTGGGGTATGATGTTTATTTTGCTGGAAATTTGGGGACCAGTGGTTTTCTCGTCGATGAGTACTTCCCGCTCGTCTGAGACACTGACCTCTTCCGACTCGACGAGCTCTTGGAGTTTAAAGAACCGGGAGGTACATACGGTTTCTTTGGTGGGGCAGATTTCATTTCTTCGCTCACTTTCCCCATAGCCTTAATTTCTTTAACCTTCTCGGTTAATTTTTCGCCAAAAAAGAAACTATCTGCTTCCCTTTTCTCTAGTGCCGAGGCCCATTGTTTTGAAAGTGTGGGTAGAATACAGGCTCTGCGCGCAACCGTTTGAGATTTATGGATTTCGATCAACAGCTTTCCAGCATCCCAAACTTGTTCTAGTCTTTTAACATTGTCTGGGTCTTTAAGAGGCGCCAGAGATTCAATTACAGGAGCCAAAGCAGCCAACGCAGACCCTGCTAACTTTTGTGTTGAGTCAAAGTATTTGTCTCGCTTCAGAGCCGAATCGTTTAAATTACCTGCCACCTCTTCATTTAAGATCGGCGGCTCAAGGGAAAGTTTCCCCTACCTAGGATACTTTTCTAAAAGTGACTCTTTAATCTCTTTCTTTAAGCTTTCAGAAAGATATTTTCTCCAGCGACTATCAACGCTAGCATGCAGGATTAACGTAGGTTTCTCCTTGACAGGTTCCTCTCCGAGAATACGAAGGGCATCAGCATCCAGTTCCCAAGGAGTTTCGGATTCCTTTTCTTTACTCGGCTCCGTTTCCGGTGTTTCCACGTTATTAGTCGTTTCTGTCTGAGAAACATTATTCCCTGCATTCAACTGTTCACCTGCCGTGACTTGAGGAGCCTCGACCTGTTGATCAGGAGTCAACTCCAATGCATCTTTTTCTCCAACCGCTTTATCATCACCGCTTCCCGTACCTGCGGGCATGCAATGTATATTTGATTCATTTAGCTATGAATTTTTTGGTTAACTTAATATTTACACTATTTTAATCTTTCGGATAAAACAGAGTAATTTTCATTTCTACTTTATCTTCCAGATAAAGTCAAATTATCATATGAGCTCCATTTTACCTCTCGGATAAAATAGAGCACTCCTTTACCAAGGTGTAATTATTATGATTATTCATACACGAAAATCATGTATTGCCTCTCGGGCATGAAGGTAGACTTTAGGAATATATTGTGATTGCATCTCGTGTTCATAATTAAACCATTGCCATTATGTAAAAAATTAATTACCTTCATTTCCAGATACGTCTGTCCCTAAGTGCGACCGATCACGACCCAAAATGGCTTCTCTGATTGCAGCAAAACCTGATGTCAACTCCTCCATCTTGTCCTCTAGATTGCGGAGTCTTTTGGAGGTATTCTCCTCCGAACGATCTCGACTTCTTGACCTTTTCTTATTTTTACCCATTTAATCAACTTTAATTTTACTAATTTAATGAATAATTAAAATATTTCAATGTATTATATAAAACAAAAAACTGTTCACTTTCGCATCAAACGTGTGATCTGTCTGACACAAAAATAACGAATGATCAAATAGTAATGGGGCAACGCCACGATGGTTAAGGGGCGCCCCAGTCGTTCACTTTTAGCTTTAAACTTGTGGTCCAAGACATGTAAGTAGTGATACTACCTTCGTAATCTCGAAGTGCGAGACACGAAGGATAATTTTCAATTATGGTAAGTAATTGTGTTCACTGTCATTTTAGTGCATTCTATTTATGGAATATCTCGTAAACTAATTTGGAAACAGTTGTGCTTTAGTGAAAAAAAAAAAAAAAAAAAACCTTTTCAATAAAAAAACTATCAGATTTTTTATCTTTAGTCTCAAACTAAATATTGTCATCATTTGAATGTTATATTTTATATCGAGAGAAAAAATTTCTTTTGAAAAATATGGGCAAATTTGTGACAAAAAATTAATTTGTTGGAAATTTTTAACAATTTTATTTCTTAGCTGAAGAAATCAAAGTTTCTATCACAGTAATTTTTTTATTATTGGAAAAAAGTATTCTATTTCTAGAAAAAAATAATTTTAGATAGACGAACTTGAGAATTTTCATCCAAAATTGTTTTTTTCTAAATCTAGTTAACTTTTTTCCGACCAGTAAGTTACTGTGAGAACAATTTCGACTTCTTTAGTTGAGACATAAAATTGTTAAAATTTTCTAACAAATTAATTTCTAATTACAAAAATGTTGATTTTTTTCAAAAAAAATTTTTTCTCTCATTGTAAAACATTTATTTCTAAACATAATTATTGATTATCCTGCAAAAGTTAAATATACAGAATAAGAGTTAAAATCTTGTTGATTGTTCGTAGTTATTTGCTATGACAGTGCGATAACCAGGGAAGTAAATATTACAGCCAATACATCCGGATTCATCGGGTCTTCTGAACTCTCAGAGTATATATTTCTTTGAAGTCCTTGTATGTAAAGCTGCTATTCCCACATTTTTCTTTGTATGGTTTTGAAAGATAATTTGAATTTCCTAGTAAACATTAGTAAATTCAATTTCTCATGAATTTTATTCTATGAATCATTTTAAGAACTTAAAAATAACATTCAATTACTACGTGTTCATTTTTTTCTAGTTAAAAGAGATTAAATAAGTGATCACAATCACATATAAATTATATTTAGTAATTATATTTGCAATGTGATAATTTTGTTTTATTGAAACTTAATATATTGTATAATAAAACAGTTTTTTCCGTATCTTCTTCTTCATAATATGAAACTTATGACAGTTGATAATTAAATTTTTAGAATAGAGTTTGATTAGACATTAAAAATATTATGAGCTATATAATGAAAGATCTCAAAAACTATATAAAATGTTACCAACGCAAAAACACGATAACAGTTAACATAAAAATCCATAAATAGTCTCATAACATTTAAGGTACCAAGTACCAAGTTTGATTCTTAGCAAGATATGATTTGTTTTTCAAATTTTTTGTCTTAATTCTACCAATTTTCTTTTTTCGTTTATTATCAAATATTTAAAGCTTAAAAAAATACCGGATTCAAAAATTTTGCATGTGTTTCAAATTAATCTATAATTTGTGACTAGCCTTCACTACGTGCTTTTATCAAGTTGATTAATTTATTCAAACGTTAACATTAATATGAAAAATAAATTATGAATTTTATAAAACTTTTTTTATGAAAATTCTGAAAAAATTCAGTGTACTGTGAAGACAATTATTAATAATAAAGTCGACACCAAAGTTTTAGTCTAAGTTATTGATACACTATACATGTATCCAAAAAAGTGTTTCCAGTAGTAGTACAGTTGGCGTTTAATAATTCTTAGCAACACAGAAAAAAAACTTTATTTCACTCAAGTAAATAATTTTGAAGGACTTCATATTTTTGATTTGAGTAAAAAAATTCTTAAACTAAGAAATTTTTTTTGGCTTAAGTAAATTTTACTTGATTCAAAAATTTTTCGTCTTGATTCAGACAATAAAATTTTTCAAAATTATTTTCTTGGTTCAAGAATTTTTCTCTTGATTAAAGTTGATTTTTTTTCTGTATATTTGCTAAACTGCAATAAGCCGAAAATTAAAAATTTCCCTTTAAATAAGCTTGAAGTTTAGCAAATACCAGAAAGTTTATTTTAAAAAATTAAAATATTAATTGCAAGAACTTTTTCCCATGCAAATATGCTGTCCGAGCAAAAAAATTGTTTCATTACAAACTAGATTCTTTAATTCATATACAGAAAAAAAAATTTCTTGAACCAAGAAAATTATAAGGATGACTGAAGTTATTTTTAAGCAAGAAGAAATTTTCTTGACTTAAAAAAATTTAAACTTCAAAGTTCAAAAAATTTTAACTTCATTCAAGAAATTTTCAGTCTTTCTTAAGATTTTCTTTTTTTAACAAAATTTACGCTTGACTCAAGACATTTTTTCTTTCTGTGTATTTCAAAACAAAAATGACTTTTTAAATAAAGTTTTCAAAAAATAATTTTCTTACAATAATGTAAAAGAAAAACAGGGAGCTGTATTTTACAAATTTTTTTAATACATCGAGCGAAAATTTCCGAGTAAATAGAAATTTCTTCAAAACAAATCTGAGTACTGGAAAAGTTTAAAATTCACATTTACTTGATTACAAATTGATTTATAAAAACGATGATTTTTTTTTTGAATTACAAACGGTTTGTTAAAAAACCCTATCAATTATCAAAATATACTACTAAGTTATATTTGAAATTAAAAATGTATACAAATACATACACACATATCTAAAGTAATAAAAATAAACAAATAAAATCTTATTTGTAGTATACTTGTAAGCATACAACTATAAACCTATATAAATTCACACTTATATATACATGTTATTATTATGTAAAACTTAACAGTAGTTAACTGCATTGACACTTACTTAAAAGCTAAAAAAACCAAAAAAAAAACAAAAAAAAAGGAACACAAAAAAATAGAAAAAGCATTTTGTTGTGTAGAATGTTTTCTCGTGTTGATATGGAATCGCAGAGAGGGCAATATTTGCACGCGTGCGCTTATGTACACAACTATTAAAACGCTTACATTTATGTCTGTCATAATTGCCTTCGTTAAATGAAGAGAGTGACTGAGAAATTAGCTGGCTAGTAATAACGCGGGTATTTATTAACACGTGAAATGAGAGACGAGCTGCCGTCGGTGAGCAACGTATGTGCTCTCTCATTCTCTCTTGGAGCTTTAATATACGTTTTGTTCAGTTAAACTCACATATTCTCTGTTTCTTTTACAATCATCAGCTCTACACGTAATATTATTGTCTTTGACGTAAGTGCTACCCTTCGATTCATTTTTATTTGCATAAATATCCGCGAACTTGAACGACTCATGAATATTACCCCAAGATATATGTATTAAAATTTCATCGCGACTATTATATAGATATGAGTGTTTAATCATGTGTAGAAAGCTAGTTAATTTTACAACTGTAAAGTCTTATAACAATTTAATGTCGTCGTTTCAGAGTAATTAAATTGAAAATAAATCAAGTCGTTATTTTTTAATTTATTAGATTTATCGAGAAAAAAATTTTTTTTTTTTTTTATTTCTTTGAGAAGGTAAAATTTTTTTTTTCTTTAACGAGTTATTTATGTTTTACAAGTTAATAAAATTTTTATTAATTAAAAATTTATTTTCTTTGGAAGAACTTTGGAATAACAGATCACCAGCTAACCGTAATTTGAATTTCTTGAAAAAATAAATTAGTCATACTCGAATTTATATTAGTTTTTTACAAGCCTGAATTCGTGAGCACAAATAGAGTATACATCTATACTATGTGAGATCGGAATCGCCTGTATGCGCCATTGTAAGCCCGAATCGCTGACGAAAGTAACTCGGATGTAATAAATCATCCTAGATTTTATAGGGTGAAAAATTCAGAGTGATGGAATTTGTTTCTGGAAAGTGTACGTTTCGGGAGCTGTAAAAAATTCATGGTTAGTAGTCAATACTACCATTGATTTCACTTCGTTCACACGGAAAACCTTTTTCGGCCGCGTCAAAGGGATACAAAGGAAGTGTTGGCTAATTTTGTTTTCTTACTTTAAAAAATAACTCCCAAGAACATGTTTTATCAAGTGTCATACTATGTTGTTTAATATTTCTTATACAGTTATTAGTTAGGGTGACGCAAAAAAGCCGACTTTATTTTTTTTAATCTTCTGTATTAAATTATGATCATGTTTCAAGAGTCTCTCCAAAAATCATCTCGATTGAAACTTTTTTAGTGGTCACTTAAAAATTCGAAAAAAATTTTGAATTCGTCAATAATTCAATTTCAGTATTTTGATCTTTTTTTTTTTTGTTATTTTACATGTTTTTCCTTAAAAATTAAAAATACTCTGTAAATTCCGAGTCGCGATACTTTGATTTATAGACATAACTTAAAATTTTTTTAACTTTGATATATCTATGTGATTTCAATTTAAAGGGGCTTTTTAAATTAAATTAAACAGCTCAGAAAATTATAAAATTTAAAAGCAGTAGAAGTTTTGAAAAAACACAGGCCATCCTTCGAACTTTCTGCTATTTTCAAGCAAAAAACGCTCGAAAAGATACTAACTAGTTGATTTTAGAACTCTTTTCAGACTAGATCTTAAATATACATCCCCTAAAGTATGATAAAATAGACAATTTTCGGACAATTCGATAGACAATTTTCCAGTGAGATACTCAATGAAAAACTTAAAACTTCTCGATTTTTTGAAAGGATTTACTTGATTTTTGAGCTTTTTACACTTCATCATGTGCTTTATTTCTATTTTTTAGCACATAAAATTCAATTTCATGTTTATATTTCATTCAAAAATATTTTTTTAAAGTTAAAAAAATTTTTAGAAATTGGAATATTGACTTGAAATTTTCAGAATGCACATTAATTTTAACGTAACATACACAGTAAAAAATTTTGCGCTATTGCGTGAAAAAACTTAGTGTTAAAAATTTTTGTATTAAACATTTAACACTTTTATGTGTAAATTTGACATTTATTCTGATAAATCAACCCAAGAAAGTGTTAAATGTTTAACATAAAAATTTCTTACACAATTTTTTGACGCAATGACATAAAATTTTTTACTGTGTATGTTATAATAACGATAGAAAATTGAAAATAAAAAAAATTTAATTTTTGACAATTTTGAAAATTTTCTAAAATTTTGAGCATCTTCTGAAGAATTTTTAATCGTATTGATTATTTAAAAATACTGAAAACATGATAAACTAATATATTTTTACATTAAAAAAAAATCATTTTTTACGCTATCTTAATAAGGATAGAAATTTACAGAAAAAAAATTTAGTTAAAAGTGTCAAGCTCAAAAATGATGTATTGGTAAAAAGAGAACTTTATCATAAAGTAATGGGATACCGTGAGAGGTATAATAAAAAAAGGAATTTTGGGATAAGGCTACATAATATTGCAAGATACGTCAAACTGACATTGAGTTTCTCGTTGAGACACCAAAAATAAAAGCGATAAAATAAGTCAAGTCAAGTCGCTAGATTTACTATTAGAGGGATTTTATTTTATCTTCCACATCGATTCTCTTATTTATTTTTTTGTTTCTTCCATCCTTATGTGACTCCACCCATTAAGGTAGTCAAAGGTGATTTAGGATCGTGGCTTATATGGCATACTATATTATAAGATTCTATACGTTAGCTTACTATGGATATACGTGTGTTTCATCTCGCTCTTGCTGTGTCTCGCGATATTATACGAGGAACATTCATGTTTTTCGTTTTGCTGCAGACCAAACCCAGACTTTTAGATGATTCTGCGGTAAACCTATGTTGGCAAGGTGAACATCAGACACTATATTGCATCAAAGCTTTTACATATAAAAATGCATCCATACTGTCGACAATTATATAGTGCGGCTGAGGCTCTGCAGGAATATACCCGATTCGGATTTCAGTATCTACCATTTGGGATACGTTCATGGTGATGGTAGTGGACAATAATAATAGGCTTATGTACACCAGAGATCTGCATGGATATGCATCATTCATATTCTTGCGGCCATTATGTCAGGCATCGTCTACTGATACACGTTTTCTTGCCTATATTGATGTTCTCTTGCTTCGTACCAACTATTATGTATGTACAATCATGATTTAAGCGTAAATATTCACGCAGGCTTCAGCCATAAATGCTACAATCGTTTATAAAGAGTTTTTTAAAATAGACGATCATTACAATACGTATGCGTTTTTTTTTTTTAGTTTTGTTGATATGATGCTTCAAAAGATAACTTAGGTGTATAAATATGAACGTATATCATTCATATAGTTGTTAGTAGTAGAAGATATCAAATATACTTTCATGGACATTACATATATTCCAATGTAATAGCAGTAGCAATCGTACACTGAAAAAAAAAATTCTTGACTGGAGTGTAAATTTTCTTGGCTCAAGAAAATATCAAGGAAGATTGAAAATTTCTTGAATGAAATCAAAGTTTATTGAGACAAGATAAATTTCGTGAGCCAAGAAAATTTCTTCTTGCTCCAAAATAACTTATGTTTTCCTTGAAATTTTCTTGGCGCAAGAAATTTGTTTTTTGTGTGTAATTACAATAGTAATAGATTTTATATTCATAATGTACGTTGACATATTAAGATTGAATTTATGTATCGAATATGTTGAAAATGAATTATATGTATAAAAAAAAAGATAAAATTTGACAAAGAAGTACTTTTGACAGATTAAATGATACAAAGTGGTACTATTAAATTTTTATATGACCACACTGAAAAAAAAAATTAACTTAAATCAAGAAAACAATTTTGAAGAGTTTCATTGTCTTGAATCGAGATGAAAAATTTTTAAATTGAATAAAATTTATTTAAATCAAGAAAAATTTCTTAGTTTAAGAATTTTTCTACTTTAATCAAGAAGATGAAATTATTTACTTGATTCAAGTAAAATTTTTTTTCTGTGCACCCTTTGTTGTAAGATTTAATTATAAATGATACTATATTTTTTCAAACTGAATTAGTGAAATTTTCATTACTGGGTCTGTCTAGAGTATAAACTTTTAAATTAGTTATTTTTTACTTATTTAAATAGTCAGAAGATCGTAGTTTATTAGAGAATGATCAGAAAAATGACTTTGCCATTTGTAGAATTTTACTTTTTTAGTCGTGAAAAATCTACTAATTAAAAATTTAACTATACGTATTCAGTAATTAAAAAATTGACAACCACTCATTATTAGTATACTTTGGATATATATTAAGAAAGTAACTATCATTTATGACTTAGTGGTTTTCTACTTGTTTAGTTTTAAGAAATATATTTAATACAGATTTTAAACTGGTTTAGTGGAGCAATATACAAATTAAATAATAAAACTAATGTCATTTTTCGTCAAGGATTTTCCAAAAAATGTTGGCTGATGTTTTGTGTATTCCAATGAATGTTTATGTTTAACTTGAGCAATTAATGGCCGTAAACAAAATATTTGTAATTCGTTGCATTAAGATATAGATAAACACAAATAGTATGTAATTAATAGCCGTATCAAACAACATGTTATTACAAGTGTCATTAAATTTATTACTCTCTATCGGATTTGTTTGTATACATCAATGTTGATCTATTGTATGATGTAAATAAAACAAATCATGTTGAATTTAACAATAATGGGAATCGTGGTATATAAGACCGAAATTTTGCCTGTAGAATCATAACGAATCAAAATGATGTGTAAAATCAGTATTTTATTAATTGCTGCCGTGATTTGCTTCACTTGTAAGTAATTTTTCTATTGTTTAGTTATCCCGAAAAAAAATTTCTGATAAGGATAATTTTTAAAAGCTCTTATTATATGGCCATATCAAGCATAATGTAGAGTAATCTGGTTACATATAACCGTATCAGGCTATATTTTCTTTTTTTTGAAACTGTGTTTGCTAATCATCATATTAAAGAAGCCAAAAATTGGCTAAGTATTTTTTATTACTACTTTTGATAAAAAAAAAATTATATATCAAGCCATATCAGGTCAGATATGGGCATATAGAAATTTTTGATATGGATATTTCAGGTCACACTAGAACATTTTTTCACGGATAAGTTTGTTATTTGTTAGAAAACATCTAGAGAAAAAAGAAATCCTATATTCAATTTTTATTAAATTTTTATAGGGGTGGAAGCAATTCCTTTTTACAATTTCGTCAAAAATGGGTGTGGCCCGAATGAATATTATGTTGGTCCCAATAATGATTGTGAGCCAAGTTGTATCGAACCTCAACCTGTTATTTGTTCAAAAGTAAGTACAATAATAATAATTGTAGTTGAAGATATTAAAAATTCGGAATATTAATATAGTATTTCCATTTTTTATAGTTCGGAGGACTCTGTTATTGCAATCGAGGATACCTCAGAAATCCCAATGGAGATTGTGTGGAAAATGCAAAGTGTCCTAATAAACTTCCTCCTAATAAAATCTATTGGATCAAAATATACGAGGGTTAAAAAATGTAAACTGATTTTGAGCAAAATGATCTGCATTTGAACTTATTGATCTGTATTTGAACTTTTAAAAACATTTTCATCTGTATTTGATCTACTATTCAAATTATTTTTTATCTGTTTTAAGTCTAAACAACCTTTTAGTAGAATAATTGAGCAGCTGTAAATATTTTATGCTGTTTCTAATCTAATGAGACTAAAAAGTTTGATCGCTTTTTAGTCTAGTTAATTTGTACTTGGACTTTACGTATTGTTTTCTAATTCAATAAGCAAATCTTATACTGTTTTTGATCTACAATTTTAATTCTAAATGTTCAAAGGCCGAAAGTCGAATAAGATGGCGACTTATAATTTTTTTGAGACTTAATTATCTTATTAAAAATTATTATGTAGCATTTATTTGATAAAATAAATTAAATTATAATATATTCATGTGCTCTTTTGTTTTATGAACTGATCGTTGATCATAACCTTACATCTGTCATGTTTATTTGTCATAGCTTAACATTTCATGGGCTATGAAAGTTTTGTATCTGCGAATATTAGCTGCAGTGATAACTAATAAATTTGTATTAGCATACGTAAAATAATTCTTATCGTTTCATTATATCTAAATCTATTTCTACTAATCGATATTACACACAATTTGAATACATCGACAAGATTAAAATGTTGATAAGATGACAAGATTCATATGAAATTTTGTAATTTCACGCATCATTTAATGAGCGGTATTCACTATTTCGTAGTGCGAAGTATACCGTTTGGTATACATTGCACCACGAAATAGTGAATAGTCATTATTTAAGTTTGAGAGACTAAAAAGCCATACCCTGTAGGGAATCTTCGAGGACTCGAATAAAACGATAATAAATAAATATATTACTATTATTATGATTATTTTCATTATTATTATATAATTGTCTTGAAACAATAGAAAACAATTTCATTGTAAAATTAAAAATTGTCTGAAATTGGTCTGGATTGGGAATAGTACGGGCTGAAACAGATTAAATTTTTTGACCCAGGTATATTTTGCTTTTATCATCAACTAAAGTGCTATTACTTTTACAAAATATCGTTGTCGTTACTGCATAAGAATAATTTACAGAAAAATTTCTGCAGCCAATTACCGTCTTGCAGAAAGTACCTATTGTAAGCTCCCAAGTTCGGGTCACAGTTATTGGTATCTCTGTAGGATTCTATTCCTTTTAACTATTTTCCTGGTATCAATTACATTTTTGTAAACATATTAACATATCCTTACATTTAATAAATGACATTTTATATGACTAAAAAACTCTTACCTCGAATTTTTTTAGCGAACTTTTTACACTCGATGTCCATGTTCTCAACATCGATTTTCTTTCAGCGGGTAGTTTCCAACCCTCTATGCTACTGCGAACTATGAAGACTATATAATCCCACAGTTGTTTCAGCATCCGAAGTTCATGTCTGCATTGCCTCAATTGCTTGAATTCCGGAACGGAGACTTTGAACAGTGAGGCCGAATCTTGGATGTCTTTCATCTGCCTTTCTAGCATGCGGAATCCCCAATGAGATTCGTCCAGCATTCCGTACGCGTTTTTACAGTTGTATCTGAAGAATGCGTATCGACGAAACAATGGCAGATTGTCGTGTCAAAGGCGGACATTCTTCCTCGAATCCGTGAAATTTTTCCTGGTTAGTGATATCAAAAATCAGTTTTAGCCCAAAGGTTTTGTATAACTAAATGACTCTAGATATTTATGTCATAAGGCCGTGAAATGGCAGTTTTCTGACAGCGACGATATTTCGATATGAGCTTAAGGTTTGTGGCGGGAAGGTTCGAAACGGGCGTAATTTTAACGTCCGAGGCGTAGCTGAGCACTAAACCTGCTCAAGCACATGTTATATGGGAAAAGTCTACCGTATCATTCATATCATATGCATCTGTCTCAAATGAGGTTAAGTCGGACATATTTTTATTTTGATATTGTACTGAGGAAGAAACCGAGTTTTTTAAGAATCACTATACTTTTTAGTGTAGGAAAAAAACTTCGGTATTTTTCACACAGGCATACCAGTTTCTTTACTGGAGGGAAAAAATTTTTTTTCAGTATACTAATCAAAAAATTAACTTAATTTAAAAGAAAGAATGTTCAATAAGGAAAATCATATTAATGAATTTAATTATCTTGATCAATATTCAACTCGAATTGAACAAAAAAATGTTTACGGAATAATTGTTTTCGTTTAATATTAAGATTCTTTTATTTGAATCAAGTCAATTTTTTCGTCAGTGCGAAAAAAAAAAATTAAAATGTAAACTTTGTTCACAGAACTGACCTGAGCAATGTGCTTAAAAATTTAATGTTCTTAAAGTATGTATAAAATTCTGTCAAAATAAAAAATTATATAGCCGTAGAGTTATAATACAATAAAATCATTTAAGCAAAAGTGATTTTGTTTTAAACTAAGTAGTTTGTGATGTTTTTAACCGTAAAAGTTCATAAAAAATATATCTTCATATGTACGTCAATAACAAGGAGTTATTTTTTAAGACCTAGATAGTTTCTTAACGGAAAGATGAAAAGTCTTCAAAAATAAGTTACTTTTCAGGACTTTTTGTTCTTTTAATGATAAAAAATTACGATCTTATTTCAGTAAGAAATGCAAATTGATGCACTGATATATGCTTTCATGAGTATGTATTTATGTATCAGATTCCAAATGCCAAAAGGACGAATGAAAATGTTATCATAATGCACCTTCGATTGCCACGTTTTATCATATCATTAGAAGGAACAGTAAATGGCTGTATAAAAGTTTAATAAAAGATAGAAAATCAAAGAAAATCTCTTCTTCATCCACTAGCGTAATATAATTTAAAACGATTGAAATCTCAGGGGAGCTAATATTAAGAGCGGTTGATAGTTAATTTTCAAACATGTTTTGTTCATGTATAAGATATAATTTTAAATATATTATATTTATGTATAAAATGGTTTTTAAGATTCCATTTGTTGTACAAGTATGACAGAGATACTTTCGTTTGACCAATAGAGGGTGAGGGAGAAAAAAGTGTATAAACCTTCCTTAAGAGAAATTTTTTCTTAGATCACCCATGAGTGAGTGACGAAATTCGTCTGCCAATTTCTCAAATTTTTTTTTAAATCGTTCATCAGTGACTAAACAGGTTTATCAGTGACTTCTAATATCGTCGTGGTGTTTGATATCTTTTTATTAATCTTATATATCAATGATTTTTTCATCCATTTAGTTTTTTGGATGTAAGTAAAATTTGAAACAATTATTGCAATATTGTTCATGTGTCAATAAACAATAAAGTTTGAATTATGTATCATAAAATTGATAATAAATTTTTCATTCCTAATCCAAACCGCATTGGTAAACACTAATAAATTAACTTTATCCACATATACATGTGATTTGTATTTTCTGACTTTTGATGCATTTCATTTTTTGTTCGTTTATTTTATTGACTGTAATAAAAAGTAAAATCATTATTTTCGTTTTGCAATATAAGTTTTTTTTTTTTTTTTATTATTTTTGTTAAGTAACGTCAGACGATCGTCTCAAAAAAACTTTTCGAATCGTTATCTTACATTTATACGTGATGATACTATAAAGTGCCTATAGGATCCTCGATAAAAGGAATCGCGAAGGCCACTTACCGTCTACCTATTATCAGCTCACGAAGATGACTGCTAGTTTCCAAACATTTAACTGGTCGTTTTTCTTTGTTGTCTTTTTATTACCTCCATTTCACATTCGCTGTTTTTCGCGTATTTCATTTCTGCTGTAATTACAATCGTCATGGTTGAAATAAAACGTGAAACTAATAAATAAATTTTATGTTTCAGGCAAAAGAATTCAAAGAAAAAATAATCTTAGTTTCATCAATTTCCGGTATATCTTCAAGCTTTATTATATTATGCCACAAATCAATATTTCTTCTGAAAAACTAATATGGTAATTATTTTTTGGAAAAAGAACGAATATTGCTATAGTGAATTGTAGCTTGAAGATAAGGGATTTATTTCTCGGTATCCAGAGCAACCGATGAGTAAACATGTTTTCAATTAAATTGGATGTAAAGGTAGATAAAAAAATATACATAAGTAGATTCAAGATGAAATTGATCTTGTTGGCTTTTAGAGTTAAAAACGTTAACATGTTCAACTGTATAATATGAGATGAGGTAAAACCATTAAAGAGGAGTGGTGCTACGCGGGTTTCAAAATGATTTGTGCTCCTGACTAAGAGGAAAACTGGTCTCGGATCCCTCTCAAGGCGATAGATGATACAACCTGAAAGATCCGTAGGTGGGATCATTCCTTTTTAGCCATACAAACTCCATTAGCTAACAGACACGTGGGAGTGGCGCTGTTCAGATTACTTTTGGTTCTGATTCATTTCCAAGGGAGAAATACTCCTTCAGATCGTTATTTCAACTCAGCAGTACTCCCACAAGATGGCAGGATCTATGCCCTTATAACGATATATTAAATCCAAGGGAGTTTGTGAGAATGGCTTCAAGCTTTGCAACAAAATCCATTAAGTGGTACTTGGAGATTACTCAAGTGAATTATTGATCGCGGCGTTGCTGAAAGGTTATAATAAAAGCATTGAGAAGCTTTTAAATTATTTCAAGTTTCGGAAGATAAATCCAAAGTCGTTTTAGATGTGAACTTTGACATTAAATTATAAGTACGAGCTTTCGAAGCACTTATAGATTCTTCTTTATGGAGAAGAATATAGTTATTAGATACGTATCAATCAGTGGAGAGTCATTTGATCATGAATTTGACATAATTCAGTTACTATTTAACAATGATTCAAAAACAATTATGTTTTTTAACTGGTTATTTTGTTATAATTCAAAATGAATAACTCTTGGAATTGTAGCTCATAGAATATTTGCGTACTGATAAAATAATTAATTTAAGAAAAGAAATCTTAAACTGAGAAAATCATTTTAAAGAATTTTCATGGATTAAATTGAGCAGAAAAAGTTTTTAAACTGAGTGAAGATAATCAAATTTTTCGAAATAATGTTTTTCACTCCAAATTTATTCTCTTGAACTAAGTCAATTTTTTTTTCATCCATGTTATACTGATTCTTATCAATTTACGGGTTTTGACAACGTGCATACATATTGACAGCGTACATAAAATTTCGCAAGAATTCTAGAAAAATTTTACAGAGTTTCCACCGGGATTAACTGACCTATCATGGTTTCGCGAATCCATTCCGTACAAAAAAAATTCTGATTCAACATGAATTTAATATTTAAATTCATATTTTGATGCAAATATGAATTAGTCTTGAGATCAATCTAAATTTGAAATTGATCTCATATTTGCGTCAAAATATGAATTTCAATCTTAAATTCATTTTGAATCAGAATTTTTTTTTGCACGGGATATTACTACTTTAATTTTTTAAAAATGATCATTTTACATGATTTCATGCTGAATTCATATTTGTGTAAGAATTGTATATTGTACGTGTATGCATATGGTGTTGTCAGTATGCATAAATAAATATCACAATAATAATTGAGCACCCGTTTTTTGTGCACTTTGTCAATTTTATATTGACATAAGGTAATATATAACAATATTGATATAAAATACAAACAGCGGCAACAATGAAGTGTATTTAATAGTGCAGTTAAAAAAATGATGATTTTAATGCTAGTAAACCATTTATTGGTAATTTAATGATGAGTCTTGTTTCTAACTACCAATTTTTTGTACAAATATACATGAGATAACTTTTTCTTAAAAATTAAATTTATTAACTAAAATTTACTTCATCTTTTTATGTATGTTGGATACAACGGAGCATGCGTATTACATTCCCCTTCCTGTCTTATTATTATCACTGGACCAGAAAGGGCAAAGCTCTGTTATACTATTGTACCGTCTGCTGTAAAATTTTTTAAATGTGGGATACGACGTATTAGAATGGCAGTATCGATATAGTTAGTTATAATAAGTCAGTCTAGATTTTAAGATTTTTTTCTAACTCCTTTACTTTCACCAGTTCCTCAAACTCCAACAATGTACTTAAAAAAAGAACAGAATTATTTTTTTTTAAGACAGCTGTTTTCACCTTGATATTAAAATAAATTATTGAAGATATTGAAAAAGAAGATATTTTGAAAATACATATTTCATGCTGGCTTGATAGATCTTGAATCCTGAAGTGTTTTAGTAAATTAGATATTTTTTTTTATTTTGTTAGTAAAGTTTTTAAAAATTTAATATTACCTGAGTGAAATTACTGTACATGAATGCCTGCATTTAATTTACATTAAATGGGAATCCTATCGTGAAATCGGAAACGAGCAGCGATGGATATCGATTTCAGAAGGATATGAGGAGCTTTATGTACAGAAGTATACACCTGTGACAGGCAACTTTTTACGGCTACGCATGAGTTACGAGGGTGTGTTGCGTACATCGTACTGAATATATGATGCTGCGCAATATAAAAATTTATAGCTTGAACCCTTTAACAAATAAAACAGAATTTTGAAATTTTAGTTTTTGTAACGTATTATATTATTTTTAGTTGACATTTTCATGCCTTCGTATGTACGTATCAATCTTTCTATCTATGGGTATATTAAAATTTTATTTTCTCAAATGTATTATTATTATTAATTTTTTCTTCAGATTCAACTACACTAGAACGATTATTATGTAAAAAAGAATAGGTACCTACTGATAAAAAAAAAAACGCGTCATCATTATTGTCTTTTTCGTTGCAAAGGCAGTTATAAATCCTGTATAAGACGAAGGTAAAGTGGTCAGTCGTAAATATACACGTGTAAATATATTGCAGCCGTAATGTAGCTCTGTAACTAAATTGTATTCTTTGTATAAGTATATTGAGCTCTTATTGCTTCGGAGCTAAATCATTAAATAAACCATGCGCTTATGTTTTACGATCATTTTTAAATCTTTGTGTTTAGATCAAGTCCGAGAATTTAAATTTTTTAAATAAGTGAAAAACACAAATTGTTTATACTTAACACTAATAAAAAATCCAGCAACTTCATTGAAAAAAAAAAAAGGAGTTTTTATCATCAAAAGAAATTAATTTTAAAGAATTTCAATATTTTGAATTATGTAGAAGAATTTTTGGTTTTAAATTTTACTTTAGCCAAAACAAGTTCGTTTTTCAGTTATCGAGAATCGAGTTGTCATCAGATCTCTACGTTTTGAAGTCCTACTACAAGCCCTCCTAGTAGGGAGCTATTCGGACTATTTCTAGAAGGATGTCACTTCATATGTATGTAAATTTGAATTATTTCAGTTCAGTAGAATTTGGGAAATCTGAAAAATAAAATTTTCAAAAAAATGTTTTTTTCGGAATAATTTTCAAATTAGTTTTATCTACCAATCTTAAAAAACTAATCAGCTCAACCTAAAATAACAACAGTGATTGTCGCGAACTGCATCAAAATCGATTAATTCGTTCAAGAGAAACCGTTATGGAAAAATGTTGAAAAAAAGGGTTTTTTTTACATAACATCGAAATTTCTTCTCGAATCGTTTTTGATGTCGTAGAATCACATTACGTCGAATGCCGTCAAACTTTTCAAAATCAGTCAATTAGTTTGTAAGTTATTTAATTTTTTTAGATAAAAAAAAATTTTTTTCTTTTAACATAACTTTAAAATATTACGTCAAATCGTTTGGTAGTTAATAAATAATTTTTTTTGTGCTTGAGAAATTGCGTTGAATGCTGCAAGTCCTAACATAAAATTGAGATGAAATATATGTGAAGCCAATTCATTCGTGATGTGATTGGTCGAATATATAATAAGCATGAAAATATACACAAACTCTATATTCAGGCGTGCGCATATTAGATTCTACACAGAAAAAACAAATTTCTTAAACCAACAAAATTGTAAGGAAGACCGAAATTATTTTGGAGCAAGAAGAAATTTTCTTGGCTTAAAAAAATTCAACTTCGTTCAAGAAAATATATTTAACTTCATTCAAGACATTTTTAATCTTCCTTAAGATTTTCTTGATTTAAGATCATTTAAGCTTGTTCTATAGATGACCTGCAGGGTCAACCGTTTTGGAGATTTTTGCTATTCAGTAAAGTTGATTTTTTTATAAGGGTGGTCACTTCTTTTCTTATCTACCGCGAGCGCTCTAACCCTAAACCAATAAGGAATCAGGGTCCGTTTCTTCGATTAGTGTCGAAAATTTCGATACTAAACTAACTTTACTTCAATCATCAATTTTATATTATAGAATTACCGTTAACTAAAATACTTCGAATCAATAAAAAATATTTAAAATGTGTACAGTAAATAACGAATTTTCCAAAGTTTATTTTGCACACTGAAAGAAAAATTAACTTGAATCAAGAGTAGAATTTTTGAACCAAGAAAATAATTTTGAAGATGCTCATTGTCTTGAATCAAGACAAGAAATTCTTAAATCAAATGAAATGTACTTAAACTAAGTGAAATTTCTTAGTTTAAGAATTTTTTAACTCAAACCAAGAAAATAAAATTCTTTAAAATTATTTACTTGATTCAAGTAAATTTTTTTTTCTATGCATATAAATCAATGGCAGATCTATGAGGGATAATTACTGATATATGAGTAACCATTAATAAACAAGGTCATACATTTCTGTTCTACATTTAACATAAGGAATATTTATTTATTTATTTATTTATTTAATAATAATAGACCCAACAGCTGGAAGGCCAATAACAGGGTCACAATACAATATATACAAAGTTTAATGAACTTAGTATAAGTTTTGAACTATCTTATTTATTTTGTTCAAAAAATGACGCAAAGCTACTAAACCCTAAAATTCAGGTAATAGGATACACACAGAAATGCGGTGGTCGAGTTTTAAGTTTCTAAACTGGAATAAAGGATACACATAATGCCCGGAAGAGAAAATGGAAAACTATTTACAGTGAATGGTAAACCATAAAGTAATCCAAAGCAATAAACTAATTAAGGTCAACAGACCTGCCTGGGGTTTTTCTTTAATTTAAGTGAATCTCTATTTTTGAGTTTTGTTCGACTGGTTTTATTACTTGAGTATTATTATTATTTACTGAAAGTAAATACGATTTTAGTTATTTTTAAAATATCTGAAATTGAACACAACTCACAAATTCCTGTTATAAATTGGTTATCTTTCAAATCGCTTAAAAAATAAAATATTTGGTTTTGCAAGCTAGTTTTAAAATTAATAGATACTAAAGTAAAAAATGTATCAATAATAACTTTTACTAAAAGTTTTACATAAAAAAGAATGTCAATTTAGCATGCGGAGGTGGATCGTAATTAAGATTTTTCATTTTTTATTTTCGGTAACTTGAATTAAATATTTTTCCTTACACAGAAAAAAAAATGTTCTTGAATCAAGTATATATTTTTGAAGAGTTTAATATTCTTGATTTGAGGAGAAAAATTCTTGATTTAAGAAAATTTTTCTTAATTTAAAGAAATTTTACTTGATTCAAGAATTTTCCGCCTTGATTCAAGACAATTGCCCTCTTCAAAATTATGTGCATGGTTCAAGAATTTTTCTCTTGAATCAAGTTAATTTTTTTTTCTATGTAGCAATTTATAAAAGCGTTTGACACTGTTCAATTACGCGTACACTGACCTCTAGAAATTTCTCCAAACAAAAACTTTCTTATCTATGTGAGTTAAAATGCAATTAGTCAACCAAAACTTTTGACGGCTTATTTTTTTTTAAGTTTTTCAAGTCTCTATTTTTAGTCCTGAAGAATTAAAATTATTTTTTTTTTTTTTAATGTAGCATTATTTGTTTATGTAATTTTTACATTCTTATACCTGTAAATTTAGCAGTTTTCCTTTGTAATAAAATAATAGATAACTAGCAGTGCTTAATTATCTTTTGGTAATTACAGACAAATACCATAGTGACCGTTTGGTTCCAAATTATTATCTTTAGTTACCAGGTAATTTTCTATTGTGACCTATCGGATCGTAATAACTATAAATGTAAGTACGCATTCAAAAATATTATTATGCTGAATCATAGGTACACAATAGATTGATAATTAGTTTTTTTTTTCTGGTAATTACGGTCAAACTTTTCTGTAGAGACCTTTTTCGTTTCGCATCCCTTTTTAAGTTATAGTAACCAATTCTACAAGGAGAAAAAAAAATATAAATTTTTCCCATTTTCGCACAAGAAAAATTTTTATAATTTATAGGAATTTTATTTATATATCATAGATATTTCTTCTATGTTTAAAAGGAAATTTTTATTTTAAAAGGAAAAAACCTATTTTTAAATAAATTTGGACGAAATTTAAATTTTTGGAAAAATTAAAATTTTAGTATAAAATCTAAATTTTGCAAAAAATCCTAAATTTTCACGAAACTTCAAATATTAAAAAATAATTTATTAATTAGATAGAAAATTAAAAAGGAAATACAATTTTAGAAACAAATTTTTTTTCCAGATAAAATTTTTTCAATCAGTAAATAGTAATTTACGTCCTAAGGCCACAAAGGGGCGATTTTCTTGAAAACGCATCAAAAAGATCGCGTACTTTCAGTTTAAAAAAAGTAGGGTTTTCAAAAAAAACTAAACTTCTTGTTCTTCTTGATGTATATCTAAAAATAAACGTTTTGGTCCCAATTCGAGTTATTAATATTAATTTAACTCTTTGTCTCAATTAATTTTTCTATTTTGCGTTTAAATAAAACAGAAAAAAAATTTTATTTTATTTTTGAATTTCTCCGGCTTTACCGAGATTGGTCTTGCTTAAACTTTTTATTTCATTTTTGAATCCAGGAATTGAAATAGTTTTCTTAAAATTCTATTTAAAAGAGGAAAAAGATAAAGATTTTTATGGTTAAGACTATATTATGTTATGATATACTAATTACGAAATCTAATCTTCAAAACAAACAAAAAATCTTTAGTAGAAAAGAATATAAACGAATAAAGTGAATTCTAACTCTTACTCTTAAATTTTCCTTAGTGAGTTTTTCAGTAACCCGAATTCTTCTCGTCTCCAGTGTCTAACTGTTTACATTTCAAATCACTTGTCGATGGCTACCTTTATGGTTTATGATACTCATAAACCCAGCTTTCAGAGGAGATAATTTTCATGCTCCATAGAGGTATGCCAATGTCCCAGAGTAAGTGCGTGTTTGTGTCGAATTCTAATTCAGGGTGAGTTTGGATCGATAAGAGAGATTCTCCCGACTAATAAAGCACAGGGTGAATGCATATAGCATATATCTATTGGTGTGTCAGGAATGTGAATAGTACTTCATTTCATGTCTCCCTAAAACTATATATGTGGTATTTTGAATGAAATATCTCTAAAAGTAAAATTCGTTTTGGTTTTACAGGATAAGAGTTAAACAACATGAAATAATTTATAAGAAAATTGAAAAAGATTTTTTTTCTTTATCATGTAGCTTTATTCAAAAATTTACATTGACGTATTTAAATTAAATAACACTTATTAACATTTTCGGTTAACGAAATATTGAGAATATTGTTTTGTAACTTATTTATAACTATTTTATCCGATTTATAAATAAAAAATCGATATCTTAGTAAATCTAAAAAAAAGGAAAAAAAAAAATAAACGAATAATATATGAGTCATTAAAATGGTTTGTATCCGCATATTTTTAATACATATGTAATATATTTTCTGAGTAAAAAAATAATAAAAGGAATCTTGAAAATTCCATGGAAGCATTTCAGAATTTTTCGACACGATACTTTGCTCTGAGATTACAACTTTATATAGTTAATCATAAAATGTTATATGTATAACGTCGTTAAAATTTTTACAATGAATACATTATATTACAATGTACGAGTTAGAGCCATATTCCCACTTAACTTTTCGGCGTGTCTTAAAAAAAATATATCTATCACTTGTCAAATTAAAATTTCGAACCACAAAAACCTTAGTTCAAAAGTTTCAATTGTTCTTCGCATGTCATTTAATATCGCTTTGAAACCTGCTCAGGGATTTTGAATGAATAATAGTCTATCGGCTCGTAAAGTCTTGTAGTTTCGTCTGGGTATATCAGGAATAGTCTTTCGCAATATATACCACCACTATGATTTGAGAGAATCCACCCCGTAATCCATAACGCCAGCGCTTGCTCTTTTGCGTCGACGATCGTCTACGTAGCAAGAAATATAAACGCACCAAGAGATTTATCGAGCTGGAAATTTGAGGTGAGGTGAAGAAGTGAAAGAATAAAACCAGAACAGGGGATGAGGAGGAAGTATACGATGATAGCGTTTCTCGTCTTCTCTTTTCAAGTATATATACATCTGTACATACTAGAACATTAAACTTGAAGAAGAGGAAGGGAAACAGTGTACAACGTCATAGTCCGCCTCTTTCACAAGAGGGTAACATAAGTATGATATTCGTAACGTTGGCTAATATCCGGGGCACACCCTTAATGTTCCTCAACGTCTCGCAGTCGCCATCATAACTTCCCTTGAATATACAAATCCAGCCATGCGGAGAGACTCTTCCAGACAAGTATTTTCTCATTCACCCTCGTCGTTTGTTTGGCCCATCCTTCTGCTCAGATAGATCACCCTTCAAGAGCAAATACGAGTGAGAAACGTCTATATCAAATATAATTGACGTTTTTTCGACCCCTTAATCATTCAACTCTGTATATGTGATTGTAATATTACAAAAAAAAAAAAAAAAAAAAAAAAAAAAAATGCTTAATATTTCAGCGAAACATTGTCGTCAATGTTATTAGAAAAAAAAATGTATATAAATGTATATAAATGGGGACATCGCATGCCAAATTAGGCTGGATGAAAAATTTTGATTTTTGATTTCTGCCATTTTTCAGTACTCATTATTTATTTATTTATTTAGTTTTAATGCCAAGGTATTGAGCCGAATGGCAAATTTTATATACATAGATAGTAGGGTGTGCTAAAATTCAATTTTCATGAAGAACCTTTTAAAATTAGAATTTTGAGTTCCGCTTTTGGCAGGAGTTGTGTTTGGGCATTTCCTAAGATATTTTGGGGTGAGACAATTTATTTGATTTTCATAGAATTTTTTAACAGAAGTTTAGTTTGGGTATTTCCGCTGAAATTTCACATTTTGGCCGGAAGTGCCCAACTAAATCTCCTGTTAAAAATTCTATGATAATCAGATAAATCGTCTCACCCCAAAATATCTTGGGAAATGCTTAAACACAGCTCCTGCTAAAAGTGGAACTCAAAATTCCAATTTTAAAAGGTTCTTCACGGAAATTGAATTTTGGTACACCCTAATAAATAGTGTTTAAATAAGTACAATAAATTTTGAAGTATTAATAAAATATATAAAACAGATTGCATTTAAAAACAAGAAAATACATCATATTATTATATACATCACGTTATTATATTATTTTCCATCATACTAATTTCTAACTATTCATTACTTAATAAAAAATCAAATAATTTAACTTTGAAAGTCTCTAACCTAAGAATGTTTACAATCTCAGGAGATAAGTCCTTCCAAAACCGGATAGCCGATACTACAAATGAATGCTCATAGGTCGTCGTAGCAAAATTTGGAATCTTGAAAGAGATATTATTATTCTTAGCTGCCAGCCTATCTGATCGCCTAATTTCAGGATCTTCTTTTGTAAATAATCTACGTAGAAACTTCAGTTCACCCGTCGTTATTAATTTGAAAAATGAACAAGCCAGGTAAAACAGTCTTCGTGACTTTACATTCAGTCAATTTAGTGAACGTCGATTTCCTGGTAAATTTTTTTTATATTATTATAAATTTTTGAAAAGACATTGAATTTTAGCAGTAAATTGCATGTTTTCGATCATAACTTTTTTAAAAACGATTAAATCAAATTTTGTATTCAATATTTTTGTTTTTTCATGTACTGTATGGACTCGTCGATTTTTTTTTCAATTTTTTCCCTTAAACTGGTATCTCAAATTTTGAAAATTTATTTTCTCAGTTAACCATTTTTAAAACTAATTTCTATTGTTGTATATTCTGTTTGTCGTTGACGTAACGAATTTTT
This sequence comes from Cotesia typhae, assembly GCF_013202065.1. Classification (NCBI taxonomy): domain Eukaryota; kingdom Metazoa; phylum Arthropoda; class Insecta; order Hymenoptera; family Braconidae; genus Cotesia; species Cotesia typhae. Next base: position 4,327,054 of record NW_027423756.1, on the reverse strand, counting down.
TCATAAAAAACAATCTTTTGATATCAATTTTCAAAGCTCATAACAAGACTCGTATCATATGCACTCTAATTAAGAGATAAATGTGTTAAAACTTGTATTTTTTGACTATAGGTAATCATTTCATCAAGATATTTACTTGGCTTTGAATATATTAATTATTAACTTGTTGTTTTCTTCGAATATGAACAGATATATCCAAAATTTATAAATATAAATATGATTCTATACATGACGCACATAAAAAAATGATTCAAATAGATTTTTGGTAAGCATATGTATAAAATAAATACATGATTTTTATTGTTAAGAATGTATATTTTTACTACAAAGGTGGTGTCACCGATATAATTTTTTTCTTACCCAAGATATCATCGCAGCACCATGATTTGCTCTCAGCAATTTTTGTAAAGAAGAGGGCTTCTACAACGCGAAGCTCGTTTTATTTATCTCGTTTTATTTGATTGATAAGACCGCCGCTAAAAAGGAACGATAAAATCACAAGAGATGGTTTGAGTACTCGAGTGTAATTTCGAAAGAAAATTCACTTTGAAAATTATTGCCAGTGCTTGTGTGTCTAAGATACTCGAATTCCACTCACGGAAATTACTTTGCGTGACTCAGGATAACGTGTCCTTGAGGCAAATACTTATTCTGGTTGCTACCTGCTTGTGATGTTAACCAGGACAAAACGTTTTATATGTCATAAATTACATTGTATATAATATACATCACACATGAACCAAGGCTTTAAAATATTAATGCTCGAATTTATATTTTAGAATCCGGGTAGAGAATTTGTTTTATGCTCATTTCATTGTCCATCAGATACTTCGGTACATATTGAGACATTATACACGGTGAATCTTAACTGAGAATCATGCTCTGACATGCGGATATAGATTTATAATGACATAGATGTGTATGTGTCTTAAGGCTAAAAAGTACAAAAAAAGCCGTATATATATAACAAAGGACGCTCAAGCCAAGAGGCAGAGGAAATTTTATTTCTCTTTAACGACAAGGTATAACCTGAAGACCAAAGCTTCAATGTTGTCACATGCTTGTGTGCTGATGTATATTTTTGCACTAGAAAACAACACAATGTAACTTTGACGTTGTCATTCATCTATTATATGACTTTACAGCGTCTCGCCTGCTCATCCTTTATTCATGAGAGATACATAACTTTGCTATACTTTATCTTTCTTATCTCTTTTGTATCTGATTTGGCTAAACATATATGTCTACATGGTCGCCATTTCATCGCGTCTCAAATTTTTTGATGCGAAGAACACGCAAAGGGGTTATAAATGTGGGAATGATAGCACAACCAAATCTTGCTCTTTGATATACGTTTATATATTGTCGGTTTAAGGTTCTATATCTAATTAATTATATTAATTATAATCAATGAATTATAATGCAATGGTTTATTATCTTATAACGTACAATGTACAGATTATATCTTTGGGCGTTATTGCACGACTTACAGAATGCAAAACATTATTGATAGGATCAAAATATTTTCTTTGCTTCTTCTCGGCAATCATTTTCATTTTTTTATTCTTGTTAGTACTCTGAACGAAAATCATTTGTATACTATTGAATGGATAATTTGATCAAATTTAGTATTGAAACTAGAAATTCAAATTGCGCGCATACGCACGCGTTCTACTTCTAAATCAATAAGGAATCAGGGTCTATGTTTTCGAGTTATTTCGATATTAAGCTAACTTCAATCAATCATCAATTTTAATATACAGGATTAAAAAAAATTGATTTCGTGCAATATAAATGAAAAGATTCCGCGACAAAATATCCCCGACAAAATTTCTTTCAGACAAAATATCAAAACACATAAGCTTGTTACCGTATTGTGCACTTTTATCATGGTTGTGTGTGTTCATTTGATATAAGACCAACACATAAGGTTGTTATCGTGTTGTGCCCTTTTATCATGGTTGTTGGGTGTGTTTATTCGACATAAGACTAACAGATAAGCTTGTTAGTCAAGTTATTTAAGTGGGGGGTTCCGCCCCCAACCCCTGCTATGATCGGATCAATTGTCGTGTCAATCAATTGCCCTCGGTTCAATTGTCCTTCCCCTTTTATCATGGATTTTGTGTTTGTGTTTATTCCAAAGTAGACTAACACCAAGAATATTATATCGGGGGATGTTTTCTCGGGGATATTTTGTCGGAAGCTAAAATGTCGTGGTACCAAATGAAAAAAAAAAAAATCCAAATAAAATAAATCAACAGATTTTTCCTTTCAAGCAACATAAAAGGGTGTGTCGCTTGGAAACACGCGCAATGACTTGATAAATATCTATTATTTAAATCAATTTTTTAAAAATAAATTTTTTTCGTCCATAAATGGCCAGATATGGTCGTATTAGAAAGTTTTATCACAGGTTAAAGGAATATTATGAAATATTTGAAACAAAAAATACGCAAATAATCAAAAATTATAAATTATCGTTTCTTTCCATTTTAATTCATAAATCAGGAATGGAATATTTTTTTTTTATTAAAAATTCAATAAGCATAAGTTTATAAAAAATTCAATACGTTGTGCAATTTTTGATGTTCCAAATTTTTTATCGTATTGTATACAACATATAATAGTAATTATCTGGTTTTGGCTATAAATTTATCAATCGTTGTACTTATAAATTTTTTGTAAAACCGATATGCTTTTTAGCATATAATAATGGTTTGACGGTGAATTTAAAATGAGATCCTTCTTCAGTAAATATTTAAGTACCTGAGGAGTCTCCTTCGGCGATGCTACAAATTATCGCAAGCAGAAAAAAAAAATAGATCCTTTGTCGAACACTTAGAGCGTCGGTGTTGGCAGGAGGCGGTCAGAAGGGCTCTGTAATTAGGCTTCATAAAACTTTTTGAGTACGTTCAACCGATCTCTTAGCATCCTCATTCGTGAGACTCGAGACTGCTAAGCAGCATCTTTCGACTAAAAGATACCATTGGTCCATTGGTTCAAGTATCCAATTTATTCTTATTCATTTACGGGAAAATTATGTGCTTCCTATCGCATGTACAGCCTACACAGCTATCCCTCTCAAAGCTATTGCTGCTGCATTGTCAGTTATATGCAATTCTCGATCGTCAAAATTTAAAATGGAAGTTTTATGGTTGCAAGCGAGAAACTGTATACTTGTAAACTTTTAAGCTGGCTCTCAGGCATACCAAGCTAATTTTTGTGCAAATGTATTTATGTACACTCTGTTGTACATAGTATTTTATAATTTAGTTTTATTGGAACAATAATTACGAAAAATTATTTTGGAGTTCATAACATTGGTAAACAAAATTTTGTAACAAGAAAGGCTCTTAGTTATTTTTATATTCTTATTAAAAAATTGTATTTATCTTCAATTGGTACACAGAAAAAAAAAATTTCTTGAACCAAGAAAATTGTAAGGAAGACCGAAGTTATTTTGGAACAATAAGAAATTTTCTTGGCTTAAAAAAATTTAACTATGTTTGAGAAATTTTAATTTCATTCAAGGAATTTTCAATCTTCCTTAAGATTTTCTTGATTTAAAAATATTTACGCTTGACTCAATACTTTCTTTCTTTCTGTGTAGAATTTTATTTTTGTTCGATAATATGTGTTACTCCTACTTTAACATAATTAATTGTATGTATATACAAGGGAGTCTCGTGAACTTTGACTTCGAGGTGTTTCAAATTCTAGAAATTAAAGTTAGAGAATGTATGACGGTAGACAAGTCCCTCCACTGCTTTTTAGAGAGACGGTGGGGATGTCATAGAGAGAGAATTAGAAAATGGAGATTTTACTGTATAGTAGAGTTCTTAATTATACTGAATTTCTTTAATCTCGACTTTTCCTATATTATATATTATTATTTTTATAAGTTTTCTTCACTTTTACTTGTGTCTAAATTTTTCTATTTTCGTTCTTTCGAGTTCTTAAAATTCCGACCCTGAAAGTTCAAATATTTAGGAGAGTTCTGCTGTACTTGAAGGAGAATTAATAATTTGGAAATAGAATAGTAGGTATAATAGTATGGTGGTTAATCATAACAAATCATTTTGAATTCTCAAATTATTTCTGTCCATTTAAACTATGAGATGAGCAAATCAAGCCTCTAATATTGATGAAAATTTCATTTTTCGTAGTATACTTTATGAAAAAAATACAAAAGATGAAATTGAACACAATTTTATTTTTTATTTTTGAAAAACAAAATTACACACACAGAAAAAAAAATTAACTTGATTCAAGAGAAAAATTCTTGAACCAAGTACATAATTTTGAAGAGGGCAATTGTCTTAAATCAAGGCGGAAAATTCTTGAATCAAGTAAAATTTCCTTAAATTAAGAAAAATTGTCTTAAATCAAGAAATTTTCTACTCAAATCAAGAATATTAAGCTCTTCAAAAATATATACTTGATTCAAGAACATTTTTTTTTCTGTGCAGAAAAAAAAATTGATTTGAATCAAATGAAAAATTCTTGAACCAAGAAAATAATTTTGAAAAGTTTAATTATCTTGAATCAAGACGAAAAATTCTTGAATCAAGTAAAATTTACTTAAACCAAGAAAAATCTCTTAGTTTAAGAATTTTTCTACTCAAATCAAGAAAATGAACTTCTTCAAAATTATTTACTTGATTCAAATAAATTTATTTTTCTGTGTATATGAATGAATTGTATTTATTACTTTAAATGCATCCAAAAGCCATCATATAATTTTGCTTCTATACGTTACATTTTGTAAAGAAAATTAAAATAAAAAGTATTAAGATATATTCTGCTCATATTTTTTAGTAAATTTATTTAATTTTACTTTAAAAGTAAATATAATAAGTCCCAGCTTGCAGAGATATACGGTAGCCTGGATGGAAACGAAACACCGCTGGTTCATCCAACTATATGCTTCGTTTTATGAGCAAGCATAAAACCGTAAACACGTGCTATAAACTGTAGACGAACGTTACCAAATATCAATCCAATCGTTACCGATATGTCGATCGTACGATTTTTTGCCAATCGATTAAGCTGCTGAAGTAATCATTATAATTTTCGGATCAATTCCAGCGGTAATGAAAGCTCAAATTTAGAATGTATCAAAAATTTCACTTAAATTTAAGTAAATTTCATGTTGAAAGATTCAAAAAATAATAAAATTCATTTTTTTTATTGAAAATTGAACAAGTACGCATATGTGTATGACATGGATTATGTTTTTGGTTGGAATAATATTCCAACAGTTAACGCGTTCATAAAATAGAGGATTGTATAGAGAGGGAAGAAATTAGTTCAACGAAAACCATTTCAGATAAGGGTAAGTGTTGATGTCCAAGCAAAGCGAGAGATAGAATCACCCGAAGTCTTGTATCGTGTTTTGGTACTTTAATGTCATGCTACACTACCCACTACACATTTTATCTCTCTTATCACTTATATTAAATTTCGAGTTTTAATGGCTTTATTCAGTCGAAATAAAATTTTTTTTTTATTCTAATTTCTAAAAGTATTTATTGTTTTTTTGAAGTACGTTTTAGGAAGATAATTTTTGTGGAGTAAGTTTTGATATTGAACAAAATTAAAGGTAAATTAACCTTGTAAACAGACATATAAATATCACGATTGTTGCTAACAGGGTATTAGAAAAAATGGCTTTTTCAAAAACGAGAAAATGAAAGTTTTGATGCTAAAGGGAGTGACATGATTCAAAGTAAACTTACAAGAATGTTTTTCTCAAACCAGCCACATTAAGGTCATAAAAATAGTTTTTTCAATGTTTTATGATGATTATCCGGCTGAGTCAAAAAACAATTTCGATTGTATTAGTCCTTTTAATATTAGATTTTGAGGTTTTTCTCAATACAGACCTCACCATTTTCTGAAAATTATTTTTTTCGGTTTCTCTTTAAATACCTTTTGGTGTATACCTGTCTTGTTTGTTCAACTTTGATTATTTTATTTCGGCTAGTCTCTTAATTCTCAAAAGTTTATAAATTTCATCGAAATTATACTAAATAGAAAAAATGAGATTATGGAATAATTTTATTGCGTAAAATAAATAATTTATGTTTACGCAGTAGTGATGGAGAAATAGTAATTTGCAATTGTAAATAAATATATGTTGTTGCCAAAGTGGCCTCGAATAGTTTCAATAAAGATTAAGATTTCTATAAAATGTTAAATGATCATAAAATTTTCATAAAAATAATGTAAAAAGTATAAATTTATAAAATGTACAATTTATTCACGGTAAAATATTCGTTGTAGAAAATTACAAATAAAAATAATTTAATGATATGTAATTTTTTCAAAACTATTATGTGCTACGATGGAAATTTAAGGAGGGATAAGGACCAGCCCAAAATGTTTTCAATGTCATAATTTATTTTAAGAAACTTTTTGGATAATTTTGTTTCTTTACAATAAATTTTAATAATGCTAAAATAATAATAACTAAAATATCAATTTATTTTTTTAACTTTCCTCTCCTCCTGAGAGTAAGGAGATGAAGAAAGAGTGTATAAAAATTATTCACATCGATCCTCTGTATTTTTTTATCCACTCCCAAAATTCAGCGCAGGCCATAAAGAATATGCTTTGTGCGCTGCGAATATCGCGCAGGGGATGGAAAGCTCAATGACGCCGACGCTCTCGGAAGGACGCCAAGGGACTGCGAAAGCCCGGATCCGTCGGCCTGGTCCTATCTTACATCTCATTTCCAGTTTGCATGACGTGAGCCTGTGGCTATATTTTTCATTACTGTAATCTCGGAATTTGCATTATTGACTTTCATTCATGTCTGCTGCAATAAAATTTTTTTTTCATTTCTATTATTATCATTATGATTTTGTCTAATATAATTAACTTCTAATTAATAAATAACATTTCATTCTTGTGTTTCATTATTATAGTCATAACCATTATTCATTATTAACATTATTCATATGTTTATAACCTTTTATCAACTGTTAAGTGTCTGAAGATTTAAAATTTTTGTAGGGGATAAAAAAAGAACTGTATAAAGAAATTCTTCATTCCACTAAATTTAAAAAGTAAGTAATAATTACTATTAATCTTTAATTTTAATATAAACAATCATCAATAAATTTTTTTTTGTTACTGACCATTTTATTTTTATTATTTATGAGGTACGTATAGTTGGATTAGCGAGTCTTTGCGCTTCAGGTATTTTCGGTTTTTGCCCCCACCATCTCAAACATGTGCTTAAAAAATATTTAATTTGTTTTTAAATAACCTGAATTGAAAATGCGAGTTTCAATGCCTGTTGAACAAACCGAAACTAGTCAATTTCAGACCAATGTGACTGTTGCCGGGCAGAAATCAATCATTTTCTTTCCGGAGGAAGAAAATGATGATTTTCTGGCCCCGAAATGAAGTTGCAGCTTTATTTTCAATCCTATCAGAGTATCTTTTGTTTATTTTATACCTTTGTAATTATCATTCTAAATGTTAACTGTACTGACATATTATAATTCTGTTACTAAGTACCAATAAAAATGACAATATAAAACTATTTAATTTATGAATAATGTTTGATAAAAAATCATTCATTAGTTTCTTGAATTGTAGGTTTTAATTTCTTCAATAAATTTGATAAAAAATGGTATTTTCGCTATTTATCTGAAATTATCTAGTTCTGGTGGGCTTCAGACATTAAATCTAGCATTTGTAATGTAGCTTTTATGAAAAATATGATGTGTGACGCGAAATGAAACACGATTTCAGACCGAGTGATGCCAGCCCTCGCTTCGCTCGGACAGGGAACTTCACTCTGGTCTGAAATCGTTTTGTTTCCTACCTAGTCACACAATACACTATTTTGCTATCGATACGCTTGTGTCAGCTATTAAGATCAGATGGTGAGGGCAAAAACCGAATTTTTTCATTTTTTCAATTTAAAAATTGAGAACTGACAGAAAAATTCCGTCCGACTTTCCATCTTCATTTCTTCACAGATTTCAAAAGTTTGAGATCTCAGAAAATTGTTTTCTATCCGTGTAAATATTTCATGACTTATTGAAAAAGATTCAAAATTTTACTAAATTTAAATTTGTGATATTCAAAACCTTTCTCTTGAAATTTATTTTAAATTGCACAGCTCATAAGACCAAACATTTACGAATTGTTTAAGTTTGTCATAAAATTTTATTTGAGAAAGTTTATATTGAGTTATTAAATAAATAATTCATATTAAATTCACATATATCAAAGTGGTTATCAATACGACAGATTGTGGTCCCTGAGTATCTATAAATAAGACGAAACACGGACATTACAGTTACAAATAAAGTTATTTATCCACTTTAGCAATAAGATCGTATTTATCGTACATTTTAAGGACAAGCTAACGACATTTCGATGTCGATATCGTTTCGACAGACAATGCTCCATAACCAGATTTAACTTACCATCACAGTATTATTATCCGATTCGACATCAAATATTAATATTGCCTTATTCCTTAGTATCTAAGATAGATGGATTTTATTCCTACGCTTGATTATATTACAGTAAAAGGATTAATATTGTATTATGGAAAGTATGTATGCACTTACACATTAATCTTGGTATATGATTAAAGCTTTCAGAGTGGGTACGCGTGAATTTAGATCTGAAAGGCTTAGATTTTATTAAAATTTTGTTAACATTCATTCGTATAAGATTAATAGTCAGCTAAAAAAGGAAATCACGAAGAAACATTTTACATAAAAATTATTATTTTATGAGAATGAGAAACACCCAATAGGAATACATATTCATGAATTCTTCGAGGATTATTTGTGTTTTATAAACATTCTTCTGACATCGCTTGTGAAATTAATATCTTTTTGATAAAATATATACTTTCTGGGTAAGTTAATTATTAAATGCTAGAATATATTTCTCTAACTGAATGATATTTGTAGTTTTTTTCAATCGTTTGGGCTTTAATTTGAAGTATTTAATTTTATGAGTAATTAACAAATAAGTAAATAACAGTTTTGACATTAAATATCATAAAATTTTATAAACACTATAAAAAACTTTATGCTGAATTTAATATTTTGGTAGATTTCAAATGATAGATAATTATAATGTTAATAAACAGCTCCTTGTTTATAAAAATTCATGACTTAGATAATTTTTGATAATTTTAATAATTTTAGATAATACTAATAATTCAACTTGTATTATATCCCAGAGACCCTGTTATTGGCCATTTGATTGTTGGGTCGTGTATAAAGAAAATAAATAAATAAATAAATGACAATATGTTTTATAAAAATCATATTTTTACAAAACATTTAATTGTATCAAGATTTCTTATTCAAGCTTCCATCTTTCTCGATATACAAATTTACAAGCATAACAAAAAGCGAATGAATATTTTTACAAATTAAAGTATTTTACAAACTAAGTACAGAACGTTCTGTCAATTTTAAAAAACATTTAAAAATTGTTATTCTCAATATTACTTGTAGAATTGTATTTTATTAAAAAATGATTTAATACTTTTATTTTTTTAGTTTTAAAATGTATTTCTAACAGAATTTGTGAAAATTCTATTTTGAAACTGTAATTTTTCCAGTTTTTTGCTCAAGGCTAACTATAAAATTATAAAATTCAACTATCATTTTTCTCCTGAGAAATAATGAAAATTAGTTTTAATATCATATAATATCTGACAAAGCTCGTTGTTAATTTGTTGGAAAAGAAATGTTATTTTTTGACGATTTCATCGTATACTATTTGTTTCAAATTACTTACACATTATTAGCTGCAGGAATTGATTATGAATTACAGGTAAATTACTAAATTATTGCATCATTAACTTGATTTTGACATTGATATTGACATTACTCTAGTATATAGAAGATATTAGTCAATTAGGGAATGATTCATGGTGCTGACATCCAACAATCAAAATTAATAAAAAATTACGGTTAGCTATTTGAAGAAATTAAATATCCATTTTTCATAAAAATTTGAATTTGAAATAAAACACTCACTCTGATAATTAAAAATCAATACTTTAAAAATTTTCAGATACTTTTACATTTCATGAATTTTTACTTTGTTTTGATTACTAAAAAAGATTTTATTTGGACAAGAAACAAAATTTTTACTGAATAGACAGGCAAGCGAAACAAATGTGAACATGGATAGAAAATATTTTTACCGGTTTACGTATAGAAATACATTTGAGTAGTCAAAATATGTGGTAAGGTGGTTAACCCATATTAAACAATTGAAGAAAACGTTTAATCTTATTTATAAGCATAGAAAACGTACAAAATTTTAGAAACTATTATTTAGGCTATTAAAGTCATCTCAAAGAGCTTAAAATGCATTACATGTTTGCTGACGTCTTTGAACTTGACGACAACGGAAAGTATCAGACACGGTTAATAGGGTAAATAGTTTTTCAAGTCTGTGGTCTTCGGATATAAAAATTGATTCGAAAATATAAGATGGTAATTTTTTTAAATTAATTTTGGCGGTATTATTGAATAGAAATTAAAAAAAATACTTATTATTAAATTCTAAAAAATATTTGAATATTTTGCCAACTCAATATAAAGAATTATCGAAAATTAATAAAAACAAAGTTGAAATAAAAAAATGGTTAGCAAATACTCAAATTCATCTAATTAATTCTTTAAAATAATAAAAAGTTAGTTACCAGATACAAAATCAAATCAAATATAAAATAGATCAAACATTAATTTGTAATTTATCCTTTAAGGCTCATGAAAGAGTAACTCAATTAGTAATAAATATTTTTGTATATCATTAGGCATTAAGCCTATTTCTTTTTCCCTACCCTATGTACAGACAATCTTTTTGTCGATATGGGGATTATATGTAGTTATTTTTTACGACTATGAATGTAATGTTGGGAAATAAATAAATAAATAAATTCTAAAAAATAAATGAGAAATTTCTAAAATTGACTAAAAGCATACTACATAAAAATAAATTTAAACAAAAATTATTGAACATTATTTAAATTGTATTTTCAAATGTTAAAAAAATATGCAAACAGTTGAAATTATAATACTTCAAAGTAATTTTTTATATACTCATACATTCTATACCAATGGTGTAGGGTGCATTTATAATCAGGTTTCCAATTCTCAAAAGATATTACAAACTTGAGCCTAGCTCTTCAAATATTTTTTTTTTTATTTTTATTTGTCACCATCTGTGTCAACACACAATTAGTTCCAAGGTAAATATTTTCAACAACTCGACCACAGAGCGTTCTGCCTTACGTCTTAGTATATATTTTTATTTTAAAGTTTTTCCTGACCTTGAAATGATTCGCGTGAAGAGAATAAACAAAAAATAAAATTTTGAAAATGAGGAAGTCTTAGTTTGTGGTTAACGGAAACCTCAGAGCTTATGAAGTCTTCATAGTGTTCGGGTTTGAAAAAAATTGAAACTGTGATGAGGTCCGACATTTTTGACATGATTCTGTACTTTGCTTGTCTGTTCAAGATAAGAAAAAAATTTATTGTGTAATATAAAATTTAAAAATGTGATGTTTGATGTTATCAATCGAAGTCCTTGAAACAAAAGTAATTTTTTTCTGTGAGAAAAACAAGTTTTTGATTAGTTAATAATGATAGCAAAAGTGATATATGTTATGTGTAACTAAGATTTTTGGTGTTAATTGACAGGTGGAAGGTCGACAAGTAAACGTTATCCGTCGGATGTCCGTTTGTTTTAATTTCTCGGTCAAGTCCAATACATTATGTACACAAACTTATGAGTTAACGGTTTTAAACAGGTTATTCGCACGTATTCTAATTGCTCGTTCAAACAATAAACGAAGGTGTAGAACGCAAACGTTTTGGGCCTGTTAAAAATTAGTTTCGGTAAATTGTGAGAAATGTGTTGGGACAGAATTAAGTATTATTAGATACGAAATTTTTAACTTGAATCAAAACATATTCTATTTGATGTACAAAAAAAAAAGAATAGTTACAAACTTTCAATCAAAAGGAGTTTTACATTATAAACTAAAAATTTAATTACCTCTAATAATTTTACATATGTTTAATCTATTCTTTTAACGCAAATTCTTGCTCAAATCTCAAAACATTAATTCTCAAATCAATCAATTAATCAAAAAGTCAAATCACTTTTGCTTTGAGTATAAAAAATATTTAATTAAATTTTTCGAGCATTTTTACCTTGCAAAATTAAAGTTATCATTTTTGAGAACTAGCTTTTAAAAAACATGTTTTAATTATTAACTACACAGAAATAAAAATTTACTAGAATCAAGTAAATAATTTTGAAGAATTTCATCTTCTTGGTTTGAGTTGAAAAATTCTTAAACTAAAAAATTTCACTTGATTTAAGTACATTTTATTTGATTTGAAAATTTGCTGTCTTGATTCAAGACAATGAGCTTCTTCAAAATTATTTTCTTGGTTCAAGAATTTTACTCTTGATTCAAGCTCATTTTTTTGTGAACCGAAATTTTCTTTTCATTGTTTATAAAATTAATATTAAATTCTAATGGAAAATATTTATTTTAAAATTAATTTAAGCAACTTTTTGATTTAAAAGCACAAAATTTTTTGGTCTAGGAAATGATTCATCTAGAGATAGAAAATCATTTAATGAAAAAATAACCAGCGATAGAATTCGAGCTACATTTTAACCGTGTTCCCATAAAAAAGTGCGAGAGCGCTAACCATCCGACTAAAGAAATATTTCTTTACGTAGGACGTATTATAAATATAATAAGAATATGTAATATTTTCGGTATCCCGAACAAATAAAAAATATTTGTCAAAGAATAATTAGAATTTATTAAATTATTTTCAATACAATTTTTCGATAGGAAGAAAATATATTTCTTCATCTTGAAATAAAATATATAGATATTTGTTTTTTGTGTAGCTGTGTACGTAAACCGCCGATTTGTACAATAATTATTGTTATACAGTCATAAATTAAATAAACGATGTCTCATTCGAGCAGTTATGAGCAGTTTCGACTAAAATGAGTTGTGAAGAGTAATTAGTTAATAAAAATATGTTTTACGATGATTATTTTTATTCGACAGCTATTGGCTCATTAAATTCAATCACTCATCTCGATATGACATGAGATGAAAGTTTGTTTGTGTATTTGGTATACTTTAAAGATTAACCGTTACTGCAAAGGTTTTTACTGTATTGCTTTGGGCCGGTATGAAACGTTTTGACGTAGTGTTTAATAGATCATAAAATGTATTTGAGTATCTCGATAAATATAACAACGACTCTAGGCCGTCGTAGGATTCTCGTAATGCTTCTAAATGTATATTCAAACCGACTACTACCGAATCTATTCACTAACTTACTACATCTAATGTTTAGTGGAAGTTAAACACACCCTTAATACGGTAATACATTATTTAGGTGGTAATTACTGATTTGATCTCGACAACATCTTTATTAATGTCAATATCGTATTATTATTATTATTATTATTATTATTATTATTATTATTATTATTATTATTATTATTATTATTATTATTATTATTATTATTATTATAATATTTAATTTAATATAGATTTTTATTGTTCAATACGAAAAATCCATTAGAGGCCATTTTATGTGTTGTATGTTGTCAAGTACAGATGCCTGTGTTATGTACCAAGAAAGGGATGCTACAAAAATGTGCACACGCGCTAATACTGTTGCGTTGAAGCCTGGGCACAGCCCATAGTGTATATATATCACTTCGCTGCTTGCCGATCGATTCGATTCTGGGTTTTACTGAAGGGCTCGTATAAAAATAATCCATGTATGTACTCGTACACATTCAAAAGATTCTTTTTCATTTTTCTTTTGTGATTTTTTGTGTATCAAAAAATTTGATAAGCCGTTGAAAGCCTTTCAAAATTGACGTGATTTTTTTAGTCTTCTAATTTAATATTTATAATTTTTTCAATCTAAATAGTAATGTTGAGTAAGAATAAGTAGTGATTTTGGTGTTGAGAGAGGAAATGTTTATAAAATATCAACTTGTATAGATTTTTTATTTCATTGACATTTTTTGGTTAGCTAATGCGCTGACATGTTACATACAGACGATGTTGTGACTGTTATGCAGTTGAAACTCGCTGTGTAGGCCAATCGCGCCACGAAAATATGAAAAAGAACGAGGTTCTGTGCTGTCGGGCCAGAAAATATGCGTAGCGCGCATGCGCTAGAGTAAGCCACAAAAGTTGCTCTTTCTGGAGTAAACTGTGGCCCAAAAGAGCGTACTTTCGGCTAGGAGAGCATTAAGAATTAGTTGACCGAGGCGAAGAATCGGCTTTGCCTCGGCTAACAATTAGATATGATCTGAGACATTTCTTACTTTACTTCCCTAGGTGTATAATATACTATTTAACTAGATTATTGTTAATGAACTATTTGATAATAATACTGCACAAATAATTTAAATATAAAGTTAAAAAAATAAAATATAAATGTTTTGTAGATTTTAGTTGATTTATTGTATATTTTGACAGCTAGTAAAGTAAAGTTTATAAAACAATTCATGTACTCTACAAGCTTCGAATAATTTAATTTCAATCTTTTTTAGCCGTCGATTACTAATTAAATAGTATATTACACACCGAGGGAAGTAAAGTAAGAAATGTCTCATATCACATGTAATTGTTGGCCGAGGCGAAGCCGAGGTCAACAAACATGTGATCTGAGGCTTTCTTATTTACTTCCCGAGGAGTGTATGCTATTTTTTTGCTCGACGAAGGCAGAAAGTGGCAACTTCATTTAGCGCAGCGGGCCGAAAGTTGACGCTTTCTGCCCGTCGAGCAAAAAAACTAATTTACGCTAGGAAATCCAACTTTCTGGCCTAGGTTCGTAATATACTATTTTTGTGAATTATGGAAAATTAAAATAATTACGAATTGCAAATAGTGTACATCAACATTTTTTCTGCAGTCTAAATATCTGCGGACATATTAAATATTTTAAATTAAGTAATTAGCTTGATGAAAAATTTATGTCTAAAATACAATAATTTAGAACATTGCTTGGTAAAAAATTTTGAGCAAAGTTGATAGCACTAATTTATGTATTAACGGTGAATTCGATCCTGGTAGTGTGACTTCATTACCTTAAGCTTGTTTTGTCAATCTAAATTCCAATAACTATTTGAAAAAGTTTTTTTTTCTTCATGATTGACAAAAATATAATTATAATATAATGTGAGTACTTCGACTTTTACAATCGCTATATCTTAGAAATCGCGATTCTTAGAAAAAAAGAATGAAGAGAAATTTTGGAGATAGTTGCATAATCTACAATTTGCATATATATAGGATTGATGGAGACTTTTCAAATTTCATTTGGAATAGCGAATCTTACATCTGCATGTAAAGATCATACAAGCTCAATGTCTCGGAATATTGAAAAAATAATATCTCTTCGAAATCGAGAGTTTCACGTTTATTAACATTATCACATTTCTGAATAATAATAAAATATATTACAATAAATAACTATAACACTATAATTTCTTAGCAAAAACTTGTGGTAGATTTTAATAGACATTATAAAAATTTTTTGGTAAATAAACTGTGTGACTCGTGCACTTCATATAATAAACCTACATGAAATAAAAGAAAAAAAAATGAAAGATAGAAGGTAAAACGACGAATTACTTGTTAGAGAAATCGGTACTAATCTTGACTTTGTATAAAAGAATCTTTCCCATCAATTTTGAAGAGGCCATCACGAATAACGTGTAAAAGAGTTTTATGTTTATAATCGAGTGAATCGCGAGAACGAGCCGATTGAGGTGGGTCATTTCAACATTTACTTGACCTCTTGAAGTGCAAGGTGCGGCTCCCACGCTATATTGCTACATATAACTTGAGAATGTGTCGAGAATTTTTTTTTATGCCACTATAGCATGTATACATGAGAGCCAATATATGTTTGCGAGAATAAAATTTAAGCACACATTTATTTTCAGTAAATACAATGGAAGTAAAATTTTCATATATGATCAAAAAATGATTGAAATCTGATATAACGTTAATACAAAATTTTTTTTTTTTTTTAATGAATGTTATTTTTTTAACAAAAAAGTTCTCTTTTATATTTGTTCAAGTTGTAAGCTTTAATTCAAAAATATTAAAATTTCTTGTTAATGTGATTTATTGGAAATTGTTTGACCAAATCAAAAATTAGATAAAAATTTAGAAAAACAAATTACATACTCTCTCGATTGTCGTGAATTGAAACCCAATAGTGGCTGTCGAAACATTTTTTCACAAAAAGACCTTTGACCTATCTTCAGGATTTTATTTGGTTTGTTGTTGGATAAAATAAAGTAAGTTAAAGTGGAAAGAAATAAAATTTGTGGAATGATATTTTTTAAATCTCCCGAAAGATGAAACATTGAAAACAGTAATTTGGAAAAGAAAATTTCCTTAAAAGTGTCTTAGGGCAATAAAAGCAAAATAAGTGAAAATTTCGTTGTTTGAAAGCGAGAGAATTTTGAACTATAATTTACAGTGCGGTAATATGGTAATATTGAAAAAATTTAGTACAATTAATTTTTCAAATGATCTTTTAAAATAGTAATCCAAAAAATCATCATTTGAAAAAATAATATATATGACCTTAATTTGTGTTTTGATCTTGTGTATTTTACAAAGAAAGATGTAAAAAATTTGAGTTAGTCTTGAAAGCTTTAATATTATTGTTTAAGAATTAATATTGCCTATATTCATGTTCAGTATACAAATTTTTGAGTTCTTCAAGCTTAAAAATTTATGTTTCATTTTCTATCCAAAGTCCGTATCAATTTTTCCACATCACTCATCCTTCAGACAAAATATTATCGTAAAATTCAATTTGGAAATTTTATTCCATCGATTCAGACAAATTTGACCTTGTAAAATATCTAAGGACCATTTTCACTCTAAAAACTGTTAAAGTATTATACCTAGTTTTGTGGAAACGCAGCTCCTAAATATATAAAAGAAACTATCTCAACTACTACCAATAAACCCGTTTAATGTAAAATACAATCCATTTATGTAAGTGTTTATAAACTCTACCCAAGATTCTATAGCGATATAACCCAGGGACTGCTCCCTCGGTATACTATTATTACTATTCGAAACTATATTCCCTTCAATTTAAATCTAAAAACTACTGCTAAAAATTATAACAGAGGATCTCAGTTTCTAATGTAATTGTACATCAGTAAGAGGAATATTTTAAGTCTTAATAATTATTTTTTAAAAATTGAAAAAAAAAAAAAAAAAAAAAAAAAAACAAATTTCTGCCTCTTAATTTACTACCGACCAAATTTTGAAAAAGAAAAAAAAAGAGCATTGTTGTTTCCAATCCGTGTAAAAATTAAAAAATTATTATTTTATATTTTCAAAATGCATGTAGATAGAAAAATTAACTTTTCAAAGAAAAAAAAATCTTGAACCACGAAAGTCATTTTGGAGAATTTGATTGTTTAAAATCATGTAGAAAAGTTTTGGACCCAATAATTCTTTTTATCAAAGCAAAGAATTCATTCAATTTTTAAATGCATTAGTATTTTCATTGAGCATTAAATTAAATTTTTTATTGGATATTGATTCCATTAATCATTAAACATAATTTCTTAGTAAAAAATATTTATTATTAGTCATTAAATTTAATTTTTCAGTAGAAAAATAATTTATAATTTACTTAATTTTATTATTTCAAGGGATACTTTCATTGGAAAATGATCTATAATTTGGTAATTTATTATTTTTTCATTAATAATTTCACAATTATTAATTAAAAAATTAGTTAAAAATTTTAGTGTTAAATATTTAACACTTCTATGTGTAAATTTAACACTTATTCTATTAAATCAACACAAACAAGTGTTAAATATTCAACATAAAAATTTTTAACACAAAGTTTTTTCACGCAATGACGCAAAATTTTTTACTGTGTAATTCATTTTTCTATCAATCCATAAAATTTCAATATTTTCATATTTCTTTCAATTTATGTAACTTGATATACCAAATCGTCTACTCGTTTTCAAAAATCCCCGAATCTGTAGTAACTTACAACGGTACATATTTATGAATCATCGAAATAATAATTTATTTTGAACTTTACATTGCATCCAAAATATTTGAATATATCTATCGGCATCTGGCAGTAGTATTATCTTACTATAGTCCTCCATATGATATGTGACGAGTAGGCATCTTCTACCTTACGGCATACGTCGAGTAGTGGTGGAACTATCTCACATACGGTAAAGTGGTGGTAGAGGTATCATACATACTAGAGCTAGTATAGGATGAGTAGACTCGCTTGATAACGTAGTGGGGCAAGCGACGTGATATTATACAAAAAGTGGGGAGTTGTTAGCCAGAAGAGATTGGTCTTATAAAGGTGTTCGCAAACGCGACTGGCGGAACAAATTCGCGAAACGAATTCGAATGGAAGACTGCGAATGGAAGCGTGGGAGGTTGAAAGCACCAGAGTGGGATAGATAAAGTAAGATAAAACGAGTTGAATATATGTCGCGAGGGGGTAGTGGAGACGGCGCATCTCGAGGTTTTTTAAAGCTACTGGAGGGTGTTATGCGCCGTCGCAGGCGCTTACCAAGTGATTCAGTGCTTCCCGTGTACTATTAAGATATAATACCATGAGCGTCTTTTCACAATTTTCATCCTCGTGTATTGCTATGCATTCAGAAACTATCTATCGGGCACATTGTTGCCGGCACGTACGCACCCTATCTCATTTAATCCCATAACCGCCCTTGTTTGGCCAGTGAGTGAAAGATTTTTTTTTAATAAAAATAAAAATCACTGTAACAATTCTTTTCACAAAAAATGACGGAGAAGTAGTTTAGTACAGCACAAATTTTGCATGACAGAAAATTTACTACAAAGTTTGAATTGTTGATATGATTATACTATGAACTGTATGTTAAAATTAGTGAAGAACTTTTATGAGACAATGAATTTAAAAAATTTATTAATGCAAGATGTAAGAATAAATTTTGTAAAAACTTAGCTTAGATTAATTAACTAAGATATTGAAAGTTGTGTGATAGCGTTTTGTAATTGTTTGTTGATTAATAAATTTAATCAAAGTGATTGTTGATTGCAAAGACGTGATTTAGATTATTTATTAATTAAGCTGTAAATATCTTAGTGAGACAGTTAATATTTTTATGGTTAATTGTGAGTCACGGGTGTGAGCAGTAAAATAGTCAAGTGTCAACATAATTTGAGGAATAAGAGGTATGTTATAGTGTAGTTTATGAATATCATTTTGATTAAGCTAATGACCGCGCTTGAATTGATTAGAAAGGATTTTTAAGGTGTTAGAGGTAATGATTCAGTCCTACTGGAAAAAAATTAAAAATGTCATGAAAAATTTGAAAATATGGCAAATGTATATCAAAATATGTATATAAATAAATAAATAAATAAATATATATATTTATATATATATATATATATATATATATATATATATATATATATATATAAAATATTTGTTTCTATCTAACAACGCTTTGTTATAACAAATTTCTTATAAGAAATATTATTTATTCCCTAAAGAATCACTTAAAAAAAATTTAAGAAATCAATTTCTTACCCCCAAAGAAATCCTTCTGTCAGTGTAGATTTGATGAAATTTGAAAAGTGTAATTATCATTTTTTACAGTAGGAAGATTTACTTAAACTATTTCGAAAAGCTTCTCTTGTAAACAAATTTTTAGCAAAATTAGACTAACTCCTCTTTTATTTTAAAAAATGCTTTTTTTTTTTTAATTATTTTACGTTTATGTGTTCAATGATTTTTTTTAGCTTTTAATTTTAGATACAAGCAGTTTTCAATTTTATTTTCAAACAAGAAAAGTGTAGAGCAATAAGATTTAATTTGCATATAAAAATTTTGATGAAATATCAAATTCATGTAGTAAGTCATCATAAAATTTTATTGAATTTAATTGTGATAAATATAGAAAGTATAAAAATATCAAACACTGATGTAATATTTTCGTTTTGATATTATTTCTCAGTGAAATTTCATGAAAAAATATTCCAATTTTATGATAATACGATATTAATTATTTTTAATTTTTTTTTTCAATTCTCAATTTATTTTATTTTGAATTCTAGTCAAAATATATGTCTATACTGCTAAAATTTCCTCAATAATATGAAGGTTTAACTAATCCATTTTCCATTATTATTGCATTAAAATTGCTTCTCAATAAATGGTTTGTTGAACAGAGATCACAAATACTTATAAAATCGTGTTCTTTAAGAACGCTACATTAAATTTGAAGAAATTTCATTGAATGTTCACTCATACTACTAGTCAGAAGCACTGATATTTACAAGTAATTAATTTTCATTGGCCTCGAGAACGAATCACTGATTAAAATTCTTTTTTTTTTGTTAGTTGGTTATGTACATGGAATATTTTCCTATAAAATTCGCTATTGAGTATTTTCGAAATTTACTAGAACTTATAAAAATTTATAAATCTTACAATTAAATTTTATTGAACTTGAGTGACATGTAAAAAATTCTCAAAGCATCAAAACAATGAATAAAATTTTTTATTTATTAATTAAAGTCAATTGATTTTGATAATATTCTATCTTCATCGTTTTAAACGTAAACATGAATATTTCAATAAAAGTATGTCAATATTGATAAATCAAGAAACTAAAATTTAAAAAAAAATTCTTCGAGATTGCAAACACATAAGTTTGAGTGTTCCAACTTTTTGTAAGTTATCGGTTCTTATATTTAATACATTTAGGTCGATTGTTTCTTTATTTAAGTAAGATAAACTTCATTAGTAACAATTAGTGAAGCGTTGAGGTAGTATTCTACTCTCGACATTTCAAAAAAATATATTTCAATAACAATTATTTTGTTTAACATAGTAAATAATAACATTAAAAATAATCTTTTCTGGACGTCCTTGTCTCTGTTCTGTGTTTATGGATTGGTGTATATGGCAGGAAAATTGGTCGAAAAAATGATCGTACCGGAATAATTATTTTTTTTATTATCTTAAGTAATACATGACGGACTTTCTCAATTAATATGAGCGTTCAATCACTGTCGTTAAATTATTATTTATAAAAAATTAATGACTGTATTTTTTTGTATATCTATCTTATACATTTTATTATACTCGTTTTTTTCCTCACCTTAGAATTATGGCGCCACTGAACCAGAGCAGAGTTTTCTGTTTCTTATTACTTTGCTTTTCATATTTTATTTTAATCAATTTGATTGTGAAAAATGAGATTATGAGGCGTGCACTTTTGGATTTTCCAAACTTTTGTTTGAAGCAGGAGAACGAAGCTCTTCCAAAAGAGCTTACATTGGTATGCCAATGACGTAAATAATAACTCGATAACTGCTCACCTAAAATCTAGGACCATACAAAATCTCTTCAGCCTGTTTGAAAATTTGATTTTCTTTTACTCAAAAATTTTTGCTCGTAAAATAATACAGTTACAGTGGTCCGATCGTTTAGAAATTTTAACACAATACTTTTAGATATATGTACTTTCGAAAAATTTAAATCAAGAAAAATAATTTTTTCAAAAGTTACAAACCAGAACAATCCCTTAAATTATTTTTAATTATATTTAAATCGAATGATCAATATTATATAATGAAGAAATTCTTTTCGTTTAAAAGATGAAAGAAAAGCCAACAATTTAGGGTATATGTCTAACTTTGACCCGGAATGGAAAGTTTAATTTTCTACAAAAACATGAATCGCGGTACTTAGTAAATTACTTGTCTTATAAGATATAAAATTCTGAGTTTTAAAAATATTTTTTATCCTATTTGTTGAAATAGAAAATGGAAAATTTTGATTCGTGACCTGATAACAAAATTAAGACCTGTTATTGTTACAAAATGTTTATTTTGAAATCTCCTGACGATATTTCATGAACATTTGAAAAAATAAATTTAAAAAAATATTTTTCATATACCCAAGTGATTAATACATTTCTTGTACTTAGAAAATTTGAGTTATTTTTATTTTCATTACATATTCACCATAATTTAATTAAATGATATAAATATTCTGACAAATAATCTATGATAGTTTGCATTTAAATCTGTATAATTGTCTTTCTTCACATATAGCGTTTTGATGAAACATGTCTATGTCGGATAATCACAAAAATGGTTCAATCAGACTTAAACTTAAAATTAAAATCTAAAGTGTGCAAAACATTATTATGATGTATTACAGTTTATTATGGTACTTGAGAGTAATTCTTATTAAAGCTTATCCATGTGTTTTAACCCCACAGTGGTCATCAAGGGTAATAAGTGTGCGCACGCATACGCCATGGATTGGAGCGCCAAACTCCTTTATTTCAGATTTGAAATAATAATGTTCTGCACATTTTTCCACTGCGCATACTAGTAAAACGTAACACTTACAATTGATATTTCACATAATTTTTTTGTACACACGCTTGAACTTTTTGTTCTAAGTTTAGTCAGTCTATTCTGAATTGATCGGTTTCGTCGGCATTTTTGTGAGCAAAACAAAATGAATACGATCATAATGAATCACCATTCGAGAAGTTCGTGTCTTATTCTAAATGTTCAAATTTAATTCATATCTTCATCTGAATGAACTTTACTAAATTATGATTTACAAAGTCGTCCATCCCATGTTTTGAAGTTATAGCTTTTTTTAACTTAATCATCTTTAAAACAGTTTCTATGTAATTTGTGAATTGTAAACGAACATTGAATTCAAATTAAGCCCACTCAAAATAGATGTATGCACAGTATTTTAGATTTATGAAGGTATTACCTGGGCCAAGAAAGTGTTGAATTTTAACACTGATTGGCAATCAAGATTCCGCAAACTGAAAGATCGCTTGATAAGAACTCGATCAACCATATTGGAATCCATGATGGCCGTAATCATGATCACCCAGATTAAACAGCCTCGCCCCATGGAAATTCTGCCAATAGCATCCCGTTAACATAGTCATTCATCCCTTCCTGTTTCCGACCGGTTTGCCCTCGAACTATCTGAGCTCTTTCTCCGCCCAGTTGACGTCGACGATAACCGGATATTCCAGGAGGAATACCGCGGCCATCATGGAAAAGTGCGCACGCATCCCGGGTAAATGTGGTGATGGGCAAACATATGGATACGTTTTTTTAGCAGTGCCAATTTTTATCTTCGGAAAATTTGCTCTTATATTTTTTATGAGACCTCGAGGTTCAATTTCGATGACCCTTGAATGAATTTAATTGCATCACAGTGTTTATAGTAATTATTGTCGTTGCATTTTCATTGATGATAAAACTCCATGCCTAAAATGAACATCATAAAAGGTAAAAAAATTTCGAAATATATAAATTAAATTTAAAGAGCAATTGCGTTCTAGACACTCTTAAAATTTCTTTATTCATGAAAAAATGAAAAAAAAAAAAAAAAAATTGAAAATGGTTGTTGTTTGAAAGTAACAAGTTACCTACATTTGAAAATTTCGGGAATACCATTAAATATTTGAAAATCACCAATATTTTATGATACAGTAAAAGTCAGTTTTATCTACAACAGTTGTTGATACTTAACCGCAAATTACCGTTTTCTATAACTAGTGTTAACATAATAAATGTATGAATTGTACTTACATAAGATTTTGATCACAAATAAACACGTTTTATTGTTACAATTTACACCTTTTATCATTCATAAATCTAAACGGTAACAAAAGTTTATGAGAGACTTAAGCGATAAGATGTCAGTTACCTACAGATATTTGATTTTAATGACACAACTTGCTCATGAATAATAGTTTCGTTCATTAATAATTTCAATGTTTAATGGTATTATTTCCTCGTTAAACTTTCATTACTCAAATACTTAATGCACTCTATCAATATTACTTCTATTTATTCGAGATTAAACACTTAAATTTATTGATGTCATGAAAAAAATTAAAGTGTTTTAATTTTTTTTTAATTTTTAAATTTAAAAAATTTAAAGACTAATTTTAAAAAAATTAAAGACTACTGAAGAAATTAAAGTGTTTTATAGAGTCCCTAGTCAATTATCTTGAAGATAACATTTTTATTCAACTAAAAACTAATTCAATTATAACTGGTATAAGATAACAATATACAATCGATGTAATATGATCTTCTGTTGGACCAAAATCTTCTCATTATCTACAGGACACTTATCTTCCGTTCTACCAGCTCTGTGACAGCAGTGAAGTCCTTTGATGGTAAGGAAGAACTGATACTTTCTACACTAAACTCTTAAAGATTAGTTAGGTACTCTATGTGTACCGACGGAAACCTTTTTAGTCACAAGCTTTGTTGACTTTTCGGAAGTACCGAGTGGCGTTGCGATCGGGTATTGATCGTCTTCGATACTGAACATATAGGTATATATCGAAGGGCACATTTTGTAAGTATATGAATTTTTATAGCTAGATTAAAATGTGTCAGATCTTTTTTAAAAATATTTTACTAGATTCTCAACTGCTTGATATATAAATTCAAATTTATTATACGGATTGATGAGAATGTATTAAAAAAATCTTACAACAATCTATGGACTATAATTTGGAGAAAATTTTTAACAAAATATAGAGCAGTGCATAGCTTTGATGCAAAAAAAATTTTTTTTACATTAAAGCAAATTTTAAATCGAATGGTAGCAAATTAAAATAATTATTGATATTTGGAACGGGTATTTTGGGATTTTTGTTGTCTAACAAAAATATAACATTACAACATTTGATAATGATGAAATTTATTTAATTTTTCGAAATTCGAAACCGTCTGTATTTAATATAAATCAAGTATTTAAGTGATATCGATATTTACAAATACATGTGTTAGATTTTATTTGAATACATTAACATTTCAGCAGTTAATAGTCGGATAGAAATTTGGTCGACAAGCAAATAGAATTTGAAAATAGACAGTCTAAATAACCTTTAAATTAATTAAGTTTTAATCACGTAAATACTTTATTAAGTTCTTGTATAAGGTTTTATATGACTTTTTCCAAAAAAGTCCATGGAAACATAATTCTATCACTTAAAAATTCGAAATGTTAGACATTTCAATCTTCGAAATACTTTTTCTTTATTCATCTTTAATTGTACTTCGACGATATTTTATTCGAAAAAGATGACCAATTCATTTGATCCTATATGCTCGACTAACATATGGTCTTGATTAAATTTATATCCTTTACTTTAACTACTAAATATAAATTATAACCAGTCAATTTGAATAAATAATAAAATAAAAAATAATTACAAGTATCTTTTGGAAATTAATGATAATCCAAAATTCGTTTATGTTTGATATTCGGTCTACGTTTTTAATATGTTTTCTATTTTATATGGCAGAAGTAGTTAGTTGCATGAATATGTTATTTTCGATCTAAAATTTCTCTAATGATGTTATGAATTTTTATTTTTTTACCTTTTCTTGTTCTTATTTGTTCCATAAAAATTTAATAATATAATGTGATGAGATATTTTAATATGAGCTGCAATCTCGGGTCGAAAAATTTAAACTGATTTTGAGCAAAATCCGACTAAAAATTATGGAACGTTTTGGTCTGTTTTTGACCTTGATGCGATCAAAACCAGCTAAATGATTGTGACAAAAAAAATCTGATTTTGATCTTGAAACAATAGAAAACAATTTTATTATAGCATTAAAAATTGTCTGAAATTAGACTGAATCGGGAATAGTACGGGCTAAAATAGATTAAATTCTCATATAAAATAGATACACATTATAAAATTAAATTGAATGAAAAATATTAAAAATTTTCATTTATCGTAAAACAGATTAAATTTTTTGACCCGGAATATAACATATAAAATCAAAAATACTTTATGTGCATACATTAAAATTTGATGGGTTACTTAAAAAATTAAATATTTTTTTTTCGGCGGCATGTCAAATAGATTAAAGAAAATAGTTGTTGCAATTTTCAGAAAAACTAATTTATTATTATAAGGCGATTTTGTAGCGTGAAATAAGTATGCGGTCATACCAAGATTTGCCCATTAAATATTACAAAATGTTTAAATGTTCAGTTGTATAGCTGTCAGTACTTCACGCTACTTGATGTACAAGCTGTACATAGACACAATCATCCACTTCAACAACAGAGTAATTTCCTTTCTGTGCACATGGTGGCCAGTCTGTTACTCAACAATCCATTATTTATAGGACCCTATATCCGTATACCTGCTTTTTGATCTGCAGGACTATTACCTGCATTTGTTGCCGGCTATAGCTCCATTATCTACCCTACGGCAGTAAATATTTCTCTGTAGCTTATCGTCCGTTTTTTTTATATTTCAATAAAAATTTTTGTCAAGAAAAAACACTCATATTATCAAATACTACGCCGGTATTTATAGTGAGTGCATTTTAATTAAGCACTTAATCCAAAAACTTTTATTTAAATTTATTTTTCTCATGCAATTAGTCGTAAATACTCGATAGGATATAATAAAATTTCAGCTCAAGCGAAAGAAATACAATCCCATAACCTGGAAAGAAGCTAACTCTTTAGATTTCAGTATTTTGGTTACACCAAATTCTTTTCAACTTTTAAACAAGGAATCCAGCCCTTAAATTTTATCGTGCATTCCGTTCATATAAAACGAGTCTTGTACACCTATATATTGCCTGGAGATACCTCTGATATTCCCTACTCTGCTCCGTTTGGGTTTTTGTCCACGATTTTCATCCAAAACGGACAGACCAGTAAGCAACGACCATCGATTTCTTGTTAGCGCCTGCGTATACTGAAAATTCTACCCCACTCTTTTAGATGTAGATGGACATTCTCGGTACCAGTCGCTAGATGCTTCTCCAGGTTTGGTTCCTCTTTGATTTTTGTTTCTCAGAGTATAACTTGCATTTTGTTCTTTTTAAAATATCTTTGCACTATTTTAAGTGAGTTAAAAACAATGTAACAAAAACTTTTATTTTAAGGTATTCGGTCCTCTTAATTCAAGTAACCATTTCTTAAATCAATAAATTATAGTTTTTAATCAGCAGACAATTTTCTATTTAAAAATTTTACTCTCTCGTAATGCATGATATTAACTTCCAAAATGTTGTTGAATCCAAAAAATTAAAGAATTTCTATATTGATAAAAATATGTGTTTGATCCAAGTAAGAAAATCTGAAGCCAAGATAATAATTTAAAAGAATTATTAGATAATTCTGAACCAAGTAAAAAAAATAGTCGAAAACTAAGAAAATTTAGCTTAAATCCGTTTTACTTAGTTCAAAAATTTTTCAGCTTGATATAATACAATAAAATTCTTCAAAATAATTGTTTTTATTCAAGATTTTTTTCATGAGTCGAATAAACTATTTTATGTGTTTTCCATTCATAAAATAGTCTTAAATACTATTCGGGCTGTTAATGGAAACATTTGAATGTATCAATTGAAGATAATATACACAGTAAAAAATTTTGCGTTAGATTTTTATGTTAAATATTTAACACTTTTTTATGTTAATTTAACACAATAAATGTTAAATTTACACATAAAAGTGTTAAATATTTAATTCAAAATTTTTTGACGCAATGACGCAAATTTTTTTACTGAGTATCACATACTTTTGAATAATTAATTCACCATAGTTGTATATCTATCGAAAATACAAAGATCTCAACCCCAGAATTTAAAGATCAAGAGAGTAAATTTCTGAAACAAGAAATCCGTTTTTTTGTAAATAATATTTCGCTTGAAAGAAACTATATTTTCTGTTAGAATAGTTCAAAATTAAAAGCTTAGTTAATTTTACCAATTATATTATTGTTGTATAAATAAAGTCATTTTCATAAGCACTAGTTGACCCCTTTTTTCAAATGACGATGTATGCATGCTCCTTATGTTGGAGATTTTTATAAAAGAAATTAAATCTTGAACAAAATCATTGAATTAAGTTGAAATAAAACTCAGAAAATGTACGGCATATATATGTGTCTTTTCTTGGTAATCTTCCATTAATCCCTTTTCTCGTGTAGCTAAAAACAGGGTCTTCCATTATCTCGGCATCTTGATTGAACCCTCCCGCTTGATGTGAAGAAAGGGGAGAAGTGGTTGAAGGGCTGATCTGCAATGTTCAGGAGCACAATTCCGGGCTGGGGGTTGGTTTTATGAGGGCGCAGAAATCTCCTCATCAAGCGTTCGCATACTATCCACCTATCTCGTGAACCATTGCAAAAGATGGCGTAGGATGAGAGGAACACTGCACTGAAGTGTACATATAGCTATTCTCTGTAAATTGCACCGGGGGTTATCATATATACCTCTGATGTAGATATAGGAGCGCCGTCAGGGAACTAATACCGGCTCCAGACACAAATGAGCCGGCTTGATTCCAATTATTCAGTAAATTAAATACAGGAACTTTATAGTCGCGCCCTCCTGTCGTCCTCGTCGTTCAGTCCCTTTATATGTATTTACCAACAACATAGAGGAGTTATTGTCGGGGGTGGAATATATATGTGTCGCGAGGGAAAGGATTCAAACCACAAGTTCGGTCACCCTCAACTTTATATAATACGAGGTAGTTTATAATTAATATGATCCGGGCTAGAGGGTGAATTTAAATTTTAAAAAGATTCAAATTTGATACAGTTTTAGTTTTATGACACACCCATAAATTTTGATAAATAAACAGAATTTTAATCATAAATTAGATGCATGGGTACAATAATCATAATAATTTTTTATTGTTAAGATAATAAGGGTAGTACAAAAAAATTACTATTTTTTAGTCTTTTTGTAAATAAAGACAGTTAGTTTGTCGTTTTTTAAAAACTTTTGTAAAATATAGCATTGATAAAAAATTTTGAACGGTCACTCAAAAATTTCTAAAAATGTAAAAAATTTTATTTTTTTATTTGTGATCGTATTTCTCGTTATTCTTCTATTTTTTACGGTAAAAATTGTTAATTAAGATATTTTAATAATTTCAAATTGATATTTTGATTTCCACATGATTATCATAGAGAAGAATTTCCAATTTTTTCCCTCACAGTTGGCATATTGAAGAGCAGAAATCCAAGACAAATATGTAATTATTTACGATTGTTTTTTTATAGATAAATACTTATTCAAAATCCCCAACAAAATAAATTGCTTTGTGATCTTGTGTTTTTTGATTCTTTCAAAATTTTTACAAGTTTTCGTGTTTATTCTATAAAGATACTATAAATTTTGATCGCTTAAAAATCATCTAAGAAATTTAGATAATTAAAAATCTTGAGCTACTTCTCGATATAAAAAGATTAACTTGATGTTTCCAGAATAAATAAATTTAAACGCATAAAATGATAAAATAGCAAAAAAAGGGTGATTAAAAAATGAAAAATTCAATTTTTGACGGTTTTAAAAATTTTAAAGACTTTGAGTGGCCTTTAAAAGAAATCCAATAGATCTAATTTTCTGAAGAAACTCTCAAATCATAAAAAATTAACCTACTTTCAAAGATGACTGGAAAAATCGTCAGTTTTTTTGTACCACCCTAGTTGAGATTTATATTCATTAATAAAAAATTCAAGAAAAAAACTCTTGATTAAAGAATTTTTTGCTATGATTTAAGATGATGTAAGCCTTTAAATTGATTTTCTTGGTTCATGAGTTTTAATTCTTATACTATCCAGACAATAAATTATTCTCTTAATTTATACGGACACGTGAATTATTTTGATTAAACTAAAAGCAGTTTTACCTCCGTCTATATATCTAACGTGTAATTAGATTCCAAGTAAATTCTACGGACCGTCGGGGAGTTTGGCTACTTCGTAATTCGTAATCTGTATTTTCTTCGAGAACTTCGCTTAAGCTTTTACGAGCACATATCTCCTTATATATATTCGTCGACCGTCGCATATCCAGCGAAATGCCAGAGGCAAGAGGTAAGAATCGTCGAGGAGTTTTCCTCATGGTTTCCAACCTCCTCTTCCTTTTTTCTTCACGTCATTTTCCTTTCTCCAGGCCCTTCTTTGAGCGCTCATTACAGACTTCTACTCCGCCCACTGTCCTTTCAGAGCTCTTATCTCATTTTTTTATTTTTATACACTTATTTTTACTCCGTTTTTAATTTGTTTAACTCATCCTCGTTTTCAAGACTCATTTTCTTTTCCTCGGCTTAACCTAAAAGAAAACAAGTTGAATTCATGAATAACGTTTTAGTCCAAGAGAGCGCATATAATGCCAATGATATTTTGATATACGACCAACTACGTATAGGGGTTGAAGTTTGCAAGAGTCATTTACAACAATAACTTTCCTGTAATTGTACTCGCATGTTTTCTGTATCTTTTCACTGCATGTATGAAGATATGAATATGATGCGTTCTTTAGGCTTTGAATGTGAACGTCGGAAACGAAAATGTTATCCAGTGTGCAAAAAAGGGGATAGAGAAAAGGGCGTTTCCACCAACGAGAGAAAATTTATAATCCGTAACATTTCCGGCTACATTCAGTCCTAGTGAACATCCCTTCAACTTTTCCTCCTTAACTTCCTAAAAATGGCGGTGGTTTAGAAATACATCATGAATAATTTCCGAAGCTATAAAATCCACCCAATGATTCTGAATTATTTTTACATGATAAAAAATTTGAGAAGGATTCTTTATAAGTGTAAGAAAGGAAAATGGAGTTTGTGACGTCGACTAGAATAAGTCCTTAGAAAAAAATGATAAATATTGATCATTTTCACTATAACACCTCAGTAGTTCTTAAAAGTGTCGTTACCTGAACTGAACATTTTCGGACCTCTATAGGTTTTGACTAATAGATCCTAATTGTCAACATTTTAAGAGCTTGTAAAATTTTAGTAAGAAAGAAATATTGAGACTTAAGGACTTATTAATAAATTTTTAGTGTTGTTGAAGTGCTAGATTTTGGAAATATTTTTATACAATAAAAGCTATACTTCTCTCTACGAAATAGTGAATATTTACAATTTTAAAGTGATTTTTTACTATATTGTGCAATTTCCGAGACATTATTTGAATTTGGGACAGGTACACGCAAAAAAATTTGACTTGAACCAAGAAAATTTGTAGGAAGACTAATATTTTTTTAGAGTAAGAAGAAATTTTTTTAAGAAAAGAACATTTTCTTCAACCGAAAGAATTTGAGTTCTCTTGAAGATTTTCTTTTTAATCAAGAAAATTAGTTCTCTAACGAAACATTTTTTTCTGGTTACTGTAAATTATTAGTAAAACAAGTTTTACTATCAGTGCAAAATACAGTTTTGGAAAAAATATCATTTTCCTTTTTACTGCAAATAAAATTATTTTCTGTTATGAAGGACCAACTTTGATGATTCAATAAAATACTTTGGAAAATAAAAATTATAAAATTTTTTTTTCTACACAACTGAGGTTTTTTTTTTGGAATTTCCTTGGTTCCAGTAAAACTTTTCTTCTCCGTGATCAAATGTATAAATAATCTTAATTTATTTTAGCGTCAGGTACAGGCTTTTAGACATTTTACCTCAATTGACTAACTTTTTTTATATTCTTGTGACGTATATACCGAAAATTTTCAAAGGGCTAGAGGATATAAATAATCGCTTATAAGAAATCAAATTTAAATCCGTAAAATAATGTATATAAATTACATGGAATCATGGGCTTATGATTGTTAGATAATGTCTGTTTCGAAATGTATACTTCAGAATAAATTGTTGTGAAAAAGTATTTTTTTTTTATATTTCTTTAGCCATCTTACTAAGGTTATTATTAATGAAGTATAGTTTTCTATACGAGAATGAAGTAAGGCTTTTTTATGAGAATTACGTGTTTGATGATATAAAAGTTAAAACTGAATTCCAAACAGTTTTAACTTTAAAAAACAGAAATATTTTACCAACTACTTTTAGATGTAACGATTCCGTCGGGTGTTTTACTTCGATATTATTGCTAAACTACAATGATTTTTTAAAAATGAAGCAAAATATTTTTCATATTTTTTCGTAAAAAATAAATATAATACAAAAATAAAAAATTGAATCACATTTAATTTGTTTATTCATATTACAAAGTATCAAAAAAGAAGAAAGTGATATTGAAAAAAAATTTTTTTTCTATATTATTAAACAGGTTACATACATTTATGATATTTACTAATATATGTTCTTTGCTTAATAAAATCGTATAGATCGATATTTATGTTTCAGGATAAAGAAACAACCACCCACCATACAGTTCAGATAAACTATGAAAATTATGTGAACCGTAATATGAAATGAAGCGATTCTCAAAGCTATGATAATAATTCATACTTCATAAATTGAATGTTACTTGAATTTATTAGAAATAGTAAAGTTATTTCTTCTGTAATAAGTTATTTCTTCTATAATATCACATTTTTAAGATTCATTCTTATCAATTTTTTCGGTCTACAAAAAGGTTTTTAGTTCCGTCGGTTCAAAATGAGAACTGTAACAGTTCTGTTGCAAAAATACCCAATCTTTGATCAACATTAAGCTTTTCAGTTGAATTTCAGTAGTCTTTAATTGATTCAATTTGACAAGTTTTTTTGTATACAATTAATATTTTTTTCTTTTTTCTTGATGAAAATAAGTATTGTAAAGAATATTTCATACATTCGTATGCTAAAATGATATGATTCATAATATATTGCTTATTTAAGATGTAAAAAAAAATCATTGTATTTTAAAAGACATAAATTAATAGTTACTAAACTTTTATAGTTTATAAAGTAGTACTTTATTAGTCGTATTAAGTATATGAAGTAGTGTTATTAAATGTCACATATTAATAAAATTTTAATTTTACAAGAAATAAATTCAGTCTTTTCATAGCCAGATAATGTCACAAAATTATTAATAGTTTTCCAGTAATTAAAAATTTTGAGGAAATCATTAGCTTCTAATAATATAATTATTTTTTCATATTTGCATACGGGCGATTCGTTTTGTATAAAATAATTGTTTTTTGATTAGAAAAAAAATTATTCCACAAAAATAATATTTTACGAAAAATCTAGTACACTAATCCAAAAAATCTTTTGAGTGTTACATAAATCAAATGATTTAAAATAAGTTTAGAAAACAGATATGACCTTTATAACCATTTTAAAGCCTTCTACAATGAAGGTCGTTTAAAGGATTTTTCGAGCGACCCAAAAGTCATTCGTATTGCCACAGAAAAAGATTTTTTCTGTAAATATAATTCACTTTTTTTTTATTTTTCTAATTTTTGAAAACACAAAGAGACTGTGTATATAAAAAAATATATCCGGCGTCCTTCATCATCATTTATCTGTAAATTTCTTGCTCTCAATTTTATACAGTTAGTTTTAATGATAAATAAATAATACTTTAATAAGTTGAACTACATGAAAAGAAATTTTCTTTCAAATTTACTGTTAAATTCATGAGAAAAATTACCGGAGTATATAATAATCGTGGGACATCATAATATGGCTGTACAGCTTAGCAGTAACGAAAATAACTTTCAAAGTTCTTTCGACAAATCTTATCGGAGTTAATTATAAAATAACGTAATTTTTTCTTCACTTTTATTTGAGTGACGATAATACACAGTAAAAAAGTTTTCGTCATTGTATATTACACTTTAGTGTGTAGAATATTACACTCTAGTGTGTAAAATTTAACATTCTCATGTGTTGATTTAATGATTTAATATACTAGGATGTTAAATTCTACACACTAGAGTGTAATATTCTATATACAAATTTTAACACTCTACACAATGACGAAAAATTTCTTACTGTATAGTTGAGGAGTTACACAGTAGGTGCTACGATTAGCTAAAAACAATTTCTTTTTGCTCTGACATCTACTTAGGTCTTCCAAAACAATTTCTTGGTTCACGTAAACCTTTGTTTTTGAGTGTAACGATAAAATTAAGTTGACTAAAGCCAAAAAACCTTGAATCCAGAACATCATTTTGAATCATTAAGAAAAATTCTTTAATTAAGTAAAATTTACTTGTACCAAAAACAATAATTTTTCTGCTTGGTTCAAAATTATCAAAAATACTAATAATATTCTTGGTTTAAGATTTTTTCTCATTAAGAAGTATCAACTGAATGCTTAACTAAATGTTTTTATCAGTGTGGGTATCAACATTTAGTATTCCAAAATCAATATCACTATTTTCCATGAAAAATGAATTGGTTATTAGACTTAAAGTTATTGTTGTATATAAATAACAGGGTATAATTAATATTATCGTAAATTAATTCTAAAAATATCAAGAAGCTTCAAATACTCAACTAGATTTTTTTCATGTTTAAATACTTTTTTCCATTTTAAATTAAATTTATTAAATAAATAAAATGTATCAAAATTTTTCAAACAAAAAATATAATTGTTAAAAATATCTATTAGTTTATAAATTTTTGACTTTTAATATGATTTATATTTGGTGTTAATTTTTTACTGTTTGTAAACAAAATTAATTTTTTTTAAGAACTGGATCATATGTACCGAAAATATTTAGGTTATTTTTTTTTTTGTAGCATTTGTATAAATATGGGGTAAAAACAAAACTACTGGAATGTAACCGGTTCTATCAACTTAACTCAGAGTGTGTAACTGGAAGTTTTTCTAAATAATACTCCAATTTTTTCTCTACAAACACACAAGTTGGAACTAATCCCAATCCAAGGACTTACAGCAATCGTCCAAGGCCCTTGATTTCATTTGTTTCCCCTATATTTTTAAAGTTTATAGTTATTGATAGATCAGTTCTAAGTTTCTCGTCGTACTGAACTGATACTAAATGTGTGGAATTTTTTCGAATTGAATCTATAAAAAAAAAAAAAAAAAAAAAAAAAAAAAACTAAATCAGCAGTGCAATAATTTGATTCCAAAAAGTGGAAATGTGATGAATTTTTTTGAACATTAAAAACAAAAAATTAGAGTGAAAAGATTGAAAAAATATGATTTTAAATGTCAGCTTTCTTGGGTGTATAAATTTTATCATAAAAAGAAAATGGTCGCATTAAATTGTAAGAAAAAGATTATATTGATTTTGAGTGTATATTTTGAATTGTTTACCGATTCCATACATTGGTCGAGGGTGAAATCGCAGTGTTGTATTATTATTCTCTCGTGCTTTGCGACGGCCGTCGAATTCTTTGCCAAAGAGAATCGCTGCGCCATTATTAACTTGTGGTTGCTCATGTAAATGAATGGTTGCGTGAACTCGTCTCAAAGGTAAGCATTACATGCATTCCTCAAATGATTATTTCAATTTTGTATATTGAAAAAAATAATCTACAAAAATAAAAAACTGAAGTTGAACTTTTACTGTAATAAAATTATTTGATTAATTTTTTATGAAAATTATAACGTATCTATCGTAATAATAAAATTCAATAAAGTGAGTTTCGAAATTTAATGTGTGTGGCGTATTAAAAAAAAAATGAAAAAAAAAAAAAAATAAAATAAATAGTTTGCAAACAAAATATGAAGCGGATGTAATAACTCATTTGGTTATTGCATATGTGACATTATAACAGTAATTAATTTAGCGTAAATTAAATTAATTTCTGTTCGCACTTCGTCACTTCACACATTTAATAAAGTTATAAATTATAAAACAATTCTTTGAGAATTTTGCAATAGTTTGAACTTCTGAATAGATATTTTTTTAACTTCCCGCTAAAAAAATTAAAAATTTTCAAAAATCGGGAAGTCATTGGTTTTACCCTGTTATGACTTCTTTTTGAGTAACACAGGAAGAAGCCCTTATTCGAGATGTCTAAACTTAGTTCAAAGTAACGTTCAATTAAATTAAAATCGGTCACAGGAATTCAGGAATCAGTATTACAGCTGATGTCGTTATGAACGTACTGAATAATTCTGTGATAATTGGTAGAAAATTTAAGTTGTCAATTTTTGTAATGGTTTATAAGATGCATACTAATACTTTATATGTTTCAACAATAATATATTTTAAACTGTGAACTAGTATGATTGAGTTGCTGAGGAAGTCCTAATGAAAGGACGAAACGTTCAACTAGAATCAATTTGTAGTTTAAAATTATTTTTCTGAATTCCTGTAACCAATTTTAAGTTATTTACGTTTTCTGGACGTGATCAAGATTTTAAGGTAACGTTTAAGTGCAAATTCAACTCAAAAGTAGTCAATCAATAGTTTATTTTGCTTAAAAACATTGTCTAGTAAAAATGTACTATTTTTGAAAATAGATGATTCTGTTTTTGAGTGACATATTGAAATTTTTTTCGTATAGCCTTAAACTTTGATTTTAAAAACATGAATATGTCCTAAATTCAGAAATATAATCAGCTTTCATATATTTGAAATAGAATATAAAGATGTTATATTTTAAGTTACACAAACAATTAAATATTTCGTAAAAGGTATAAATATTTTTTGGTAGTCTGAAAATATATGAATCCTTTTACCACAAGAGCCCGATATACAGTAGCAATAAATGTGCGTTATTGTGTTAAAACCATGATGGTATAGTCTGGTACTGCGATATGTACATTGTGTAGAGTGGAATATACGCTCGTCGAAGCATGGTTTACGAGGTGTTGCTCATCGAGTGCTCAAACCATTGTCTTGCTAATAAACACACTTAGCCGAATATGAATGAGAAACCCTATTGCTTATTGAGGAAGTGCCAAATTACCGGATGATCATTTTGTAGACTTTGTAATACTTATTTTAATTTAATCTGTGCTGATACTTTGTATTTTATCGATATTTTCATGTTAACTAATTTTATTTTATTTGCATTTGAGTTAATATAAATTAACCACAACTCTTGCGTTTAAAATCGACGGATTGAACTTAACTTAAATGTGGATACCAACTATTAAATTTTTATAAGGATGCATAGAAATACAGTTAACTAAAATTATAAATTAATTTTACAATTTTAGTAAGTTTTTTAACCATTAAAAATAAACCAGTACTTGTAGCCAAGCGATTAACGTACTTGACTTCGAACTATGGGTACTGGCCGGGCCTGGGTTCGAGTCCCACCATGGTCGAATAATTTTCGATATGTGCCAGGGTTATTTTCGATTCTCTTCGACTGTGAGGACTCGGCTCATTGTTGAACAAACATTGATTGTACATGATATTCATAGAGGCCTGCTGGATTACACCAGCAAGAGAAAAAAAAAGCTATTTAAAATTAGTAAATCTCAACAAATGATAATTGTAGTTTTAAAGCATATTTTGTTTGTCTCTCAAACTGAATTTTAAGATAACATATCAAAAGTGTCGAGTAAATTTAAACATATGTGAGCTTTAAAGTTTTGTTTAGACGGACACCGAAAAAAAAATTTACTTGAATCAAGTAAATAATTTTGAAGAATTTCATCTTCTTGATTTGAGTAGAAAAATTCTTAAACTAAGAAATTTTTATTGGTTTGAATAAATTTTACTTGATTCAAGAATTTTTCGTCTTGATCCAAGGCAATGAAACTCTTCAAAATTATTTTCTTAGTTTAAGAATTTTTCTCTTGATTCAAATTAATTTTCTTTTCTGTGTATAAGCTTTGAGGATTGTATTAACAAAATTAAGCGACATTTTTTCAGACAAATTTATCAGACAAATTATGCAATAGGAATCTAATAACAATATTTTTTTTAATTTTAGACTATCGTTCATGTAAATATGAAGTTATCGATTGTATGGTTCCCGTTTTTCTGCAGAATGAATTCAAGGTAAGATTTTTGACTGTTTTTGTTTTATTAAAAAAAAAAAAAAAAAAAAAATTATATCAAAATTTAATAGTAACATTTATGTTCAATGAGTGTTATGTATCATATTGCAATGCTAAGTAATAAGGCAGTATAGCAATTGAGATTTCAAGTTCAAAGCGTTAATTGCTTTTTCAAAACTATCATCACATCAAACGACGATTTAAAGTGTTTTGATTTTTTTCTTTTTTATTTGTTATTAAATAATTCAAATTTGAATTCATTACTGGTGGGTATAAAGCTATAACTGCGAGTTAATACTCCCCTCTTTACCACGCAAAATGTTTTATTGTCGTGATATTTCATGTTTATTGGACGCGCGTTAAGTAGCTGTGAAAAGTGTGCCTCGTTATTTGAACAACAATAATATATACGTTAACTTATGGCATGGCAATGAAGCTTCTATAAAAACTGGCACTTATCTATACTTTTATTGCACTTTATTGTACCTTAAGAACTCTTCAAGTTCAATCATAATGGCTTGAAATTTTTCAAGTTCACATGCAACGAGAAGTAGTTATAGTAAGGAGCGACCCACCTCAGTATTTCCAAAAGTCAATTTTTTTTCTACAGCTTTTTTACATTTTCACATTAATTTTATTTAGTGAATGCTTATAACTGATAAAAATATTGTAATATATTCATTCATAAATATTCCAACGTATCTAACAATAATAGTGCACTTCTATGTATTAAACATAATTCTTCCTACTATATACTCATTATTAATAATTTCCTTCTACTTTCTAATTTGCATAATTGTTTGCTCACTAAAATAGTTCAATTTTAATTTTTTGAAGAAGGCTTTTCATAAAAATTCACTTTCTAAGAGTTCTGGGTGTGTCAAAAATAAAAACACTGCTAATATCAAAGTTTAATTTGGTACAAAAGAATTAATTACACTTATAAGGAAATTAATTTGATTCAAGAAAAAAATTATTCACAAAAAAAATCATTTTGAAGAGTTTCATCATTTTCAATTCAGTAGAAAAATTCTTAAATTAAGATATTTTTCTAGGGTTGAGTAAATTTTACTTGATTCAGTAATTTTAAATTTTGATTTTTAGACCAACAATCTTTCCAAAATAACTTTCTTGAATCAATTTAATTTTTTTTTTTTTTAATTAATTATTATTTAGAGTCGGTCTTAACTGCTGTGGTCATATCGCCGACTTTAACTGTTGGGAGTGGTACGTTGGGATCTTTTTGGGTCGTGAAAATCTTAATCTACGGGGCAAGGGTCGAATATCAACCAAGATGGTTTCTAAGATCAGCTTGGGATTCGAACCCACGCCTGGCCGGTGAGCCAGTCGGAGTACTCTATAGGCCATGCGCCTTAGACCACTCGGCTAACCTCACCGGTTAATTTAATTTTATTATTGACGTAAGAACAAAATTTTGCGAAAGCCAACCCCTAAAATTTTTGATGTTATAAATATATTTATAAAAAAACAAAATATGTCATAATAATATGACACGTGTTTGTTTCCAAATACATATGGAAACGCTGTAGGTTATTTTTTTGCAACTAATTTATTGTTTCTGCAATAGAAAATGTACTTTATAGTTGCATAAAACATTTAAACTTCAGCTATAGAATAAAAAGTATCCGAACAATTGGTCTTGCAGCTTAGAAATATCTTCATAGTAGCATTTAAAATGTTAATAACAAGAACAGAAGCTGACTAGATAGTTTCGTAATAAAAAATCCTTTCATCAAAAGGAAGGATTTCAACTTTAAAAAAATTTCCTTTTGCAACATTAGCATATTTTATCTGAAATTATATATAATAGCTGGAATTATGTACAAAGATACAGATGGTCTGCGAGAGCGCTTGGAATCGTTGAATTTTCCGCCGACAATAGCTGTGTACCCGTTGTCGGTAAATGTACGCCGTCAAATGTGAAAGAGCAAATATACATAGCTCGCATTGTATGTAAGAGTTTAAGTCGAATAAAGCATCCAGTGGGAAAAGAGCAAGAAGTACTGAGTGTTATAGAAAGTGCATGAATGCGATGTGTCCGTACTCTCATCTTTCCAACAGCTATCATAAAGCCATTAACTTTATTATACTGAGCTATTAACTTAAATATTACGACTCACGTGTCGCGGGCTCCTGCTCTTTGATTTATTGCTCTGCAAAATCACGATACGGGTAAATTTTCTGTTTTTTCTTCTTTCTTATTTTCCATGAAGACTTTTAATCCAGTGCAGGTTCCCTTTGCATGTTTTGTAAGCACTTTACATATTCACGGCTTGCCTTGTGCAGATTATGGACAAAAAATGTAATTGAGGAGTAAAATGAATTAGGAATAAAAGTGTACAGGTTACACATGAATCATTTTTAATTTTATTGTTACATTTACTGCTGAAAAACAAAAACTTATTTATTATGGATGTTTAGTATGGATGTGTCTGATTCTTCGCTAAATTTTTTTTGAGTGTGATAAATTTACATGAAGGTAATCATTTACGTATTTATAACTTCAGAAAAAGTTCATAAAATTTTAATGATATTTAAAATATATCTACAGTCTTTTCAGTGGAAATTCATCAATTTTCACTTTCTTCATTTATTTCAAATCCTTTTTGACCGTTGCAGTTTTTTTGAAATTGATTTTTATGGTGCAAATGATTATTTATTTTTAATATCATATATTAATTAAAAGATTGAAACGTTGATCTATTCGTTATGAATGATTAATCAACATACAGTAAAAAATTTTGCGTCAATGCGTCAAAAAATTTTGTGCTAAAAATTGTTATGTTAAATATTTAACACTTTTCTGTGTTGATTTAATATAATAAACGTTAAATTCACACATAGAAGTGTTAAATTTTTAACACAAAATCTTTTGACGCAATGACGCAAAATTTTTTATTGTGTATAAGTATGTCTGAGCTTATTATAAGTAGTTACTACTGATAAGAAAATTTTAGAAGCTTTGTTTGGGTATTTCTGCTGAAATTTCAAAATTTGGCCGGAAGTATCCAGACAAAACTCCTGTAAAAAATGCTATGCGAATTAAATAAATCCCTTACGCTCAAAATATGCCAGGAAATATCCAAACACAACTCTTGTTAAAAGCGGAACTTAAAATTCGAATTTTAAGAGATCCATCACGGAAATTACATTTTGGCACATCCTAATGTATATAATTAGTTACAGTTTAAATCGGCTATATCAATATTTTCAAAATTGCTTGATTCCGATATCTCAGGGATTCATTAATTCAATTACAATTAAAGCTGGCTTATGATAAAACAAAAATATGATAATACAAAAAACTCAAAATTTGATATAAAACAGACTATGAATAAGACAAAATTTCAGCTAGAAGTTGAAAATAAAAATAATTGCAAGTTAAACACACTATCAATCTTTTTTTATCCTACATTTTTTAATACTACTTGAGCTTACATCGATCGTTTCATTATCATGCAAAGTTATTCTTTTTTTGACTCAGAATAGTTGAAATTTTTTTACACCGTTAAATTATTTCGAGCATTAAAAGTCTGGATCTGGTTCATATTCAAAATTAGATGCAAATGTAATATCAACAATGTATTAGAAAACTATCTCCAATGATCACGTCTGATATGCAGATAATTTTTCAATGCATACACAATGATTTCAATCGATCAATTCAAATCTTTCAAGCTTTTTCTCCTTCAACTACCTCTGATTTGAATTTTCAATTTAAAGCTCCTATACCAAAAGTTTATGTACACAAGACTTTTAAATCATCGAAATTTTAGCATTTGCTCAACATTAAAATTTGCTGTCTTATCATGAATAAGAAAAGAAGGTGAACCTATAAAGTAAAAAATAGCAATAGATCCTCATCCTCAGTATACAGTTGAAAAAAAGATAAAGGATAATATTGTTGAAGTTCATCGATCTATTGAAGATTTTTTATGCCGGGTGAGCAGGAATCGAGCGTAGGCCAATAGCGGGAGAGAAAAACGAAGGATTTAAAGGTGGATCTACTGCTAGTGGGGATACAGATATTTTATACGAGTCTCGGGATTTGGAATGAGAATTTACGGGCGGACCACTGGAGAGCGGAGAGGAAACATTGTTGGAAATAAGATGTCTTCCAGTAAATATATAGTATACACAAGTAAGTCTTGGCGTGTATATATATACGTCTTCTCGAGTCTGGTGCAGGAAGGCAAAGACCTGATCTAGCTATGCTGTATGGGCGTACTGGAGGGACAGCTTGCCAACGGAAATGGCTGCCTTTGGTTGTGGCGTCGGTGTTGGAATACAGACCGTATCCTTTTTCTTTCCTTATTCATCTCAGTTCTTTTTTATTTTTGGTCTCTCGCTTCTGAGTATGTAAATGGTTGCATTATTCAAATCCGTGTGAGTAAGACTGGCCTCAAAGCGCACATGCGCACCAGACATCTTTATGAACTTGTTATTATACGAACCAGCGAATAATCAAAGAGCGGTTCCCATATGCGGCTGCTTCAACGTTATACTTTTAATATTCATATGCCTTTCTTTTCTTTATGTTTCCTTTTGAGCGTATATCTAATCTTCATTTTTTAACAACAATATGAATTTTACTTGGCAAAAATATACTTCGGAATCAAGTTTCTAAGACTTTTTACATTTCAGACAACAGGTTCCATTTCAGTTATCGTAAATGATCATTGCTATTTTGATAGACTGATTTTTTCCAACTCGATGCCTTATTTATACCTAATAAGTGGTTTTGGTGTTTTCATGCTAATTTTAGATTTTGTTCATTTTATGTCAAGGCACAGGCCAAATGGCAATTTCAAGACAGACATATTACATATGATAAGATATATGAGGTTATAAACGTGAGTATATAATAGATTGATAGAAGTGGATTATTGCTGTCAATGATACAATAAAAATTAAAAATGCATTAAAGTGAAAGATAACGTAAAAAACTAAAAAATAGAACGAAGAAATACAGTGTCAATAAATATAATTATATATTATATACAAATAAATAATAATTAAATGAATAAAAAGGCTCAACCTTGAGCAAAATAAATCCAAACTAACTATCTAGATTTAAGAAATAATCAAACAATTTACTTTTGAAAACTTCTAAACTAATAGAATTTTAGCCTTATTTTTACAAAAAAAAAAAAAAAAAAAAAAACAGAAATTTTTGACTGTCAAACAGACAAATAAGAACAATTATACAGACCTTAAATCAGAATTTTACTTGCTTTATCTTTATTTTCTGAGCAAATTTCAATTATTTGTAATGACCAATTTTCATTGAATTTTCGATCTTAAAATCATTATGTGAATGCTAAAATCTAAATACTATAAATAATAAATTTTCTGTCATTAATATTTACATATATCATCAAAGTAACTCATACTTATAATTTTAGTATGATCATTCAAGATAGTAGCTAGTTTTTTTATCAGTGCATTTTTAAACACACA
Organism: Cotesia typhae; assembly: GCF_013202065.1. Taxonomy (NCBI): domain Eukaryota; kingdom Metazoa; phylum Arthropoda; class Insecta; order Hymenoptera; family Braconidae; genus Cotesia; species Cotesia typhae. The sequence goes on along the minus strand of NW_027423756.1, from coordinate 4,283,759 downwards.
AATATATTTTTTGACATCTGAAGTTACTTTGTCTGAATGTAAGAGTTGAAATACTAACATGGATTTTGTGTTAAATTTCACGAAAATTTTTAACTGTGCATTAGAACTTTACCTCAGAATAAAAAGACACATTTTTTTCAGTAATAAACAAATTTTATTTTGAGCATAAACAGAGTAGTTATGATCTGTAATTGTTTATTAATAATGTATTTTTACTGTTATTGAGAATTGATTATCTTCAGATAATTGAAGTATATTCAATTGATTTTTTAGAAGTCTTTATTAATTTATTGATGGTTGCATTTCATTTATTTTAAAAATCTAAAAGTTTCGTAAAAATTTCATTTAACCTTTATTTTAAAATTGAATATGCTTTGAGCAAGACTCATACGGCACTGAATCTAAAACATCATGAATAAATTGAGATTTGTTTGATCAATATTTCCATTTATTGAAGATTAAAATAGTATGAGTATTTGGTTATCAGGTTTCTTGATCCTCCGACAAAATATCCCCGAAATAATATATGTGTTAATCTTTTGAAGATAATGATTTTTAAAATCATTTAAAACTTTAGTGTTTATTAATCCTTATATGTTGGTCTACTTTTAAATAAATACAAACAAAATCTATGATAAAAGGGCACAACACGGTAACAAGCTTATGTTTTGGCGTATTTTTAGATAAATACACTCAAAATCACGCTTAAATAATTAATGAAATAATGTTCGTAGTAGCTAATAATTTTTATTTCATAAAATATTAAGTTTGTTCGATATTGATCGTCTGATAAATAATCCGTGTGATATTCCGTTTATTAATATTTGATTGCAATGATATTTTGTCTGATGATATTTATTTTGGGGATATTTTGTCGGGGTATCAACAATCATGGAACCCAATTTTTATACTCATAAAGTCTAAAATAATTTTCATGTTCCTAAATGTTTGATTGTAGTTCAAGTAAATATTTTTCCCGTGCACAATAAAAAATTTTGCGTCAATATGTCACAAAATTTTGTGCTAAAAATTTTTGTGTTAAATATTTTACACTTTTTTGTGTTAATTTAACACAATCAATGTTAAATTTACACATAAAAGTATTAAATATTTATGAGTGTGAATTTAGCAGACATCTGATAATTTTTTAATAATTTATAAACAATTTATTTGTTACAGTATAAGGGAGATAGTATAAAAAAATGCATATGGAAATTTTCTCAAATTTTTTCTATGCAATTTTTTAAATATTTTTTGCAACCATTAAGTTAAAATTAATCTAAAAATTCTCAAAAATTATGTGTCTGCTGAATTCACCCTCATAAATATTTAACTCAAAATTTTTTGACGCAATGACGTAAAATTTCTTACTGTGTGCAAATAATCCAGAAGTTTTTTTAGTTTCATAACAAAATTATTTTTATCAAATGCTTGAAAACTTTTTCAACTTCTCGCTATGAACATAAATAATTTTTTATCTACTCTTGATAAAATTCAAACAATTTTTGAGATTAAACTATAATGACGCGAAATTGTCATCAGTCATAAAAAAACATAGATAGGGTAAAGCAAAAAGATAATCAACTTTTAACAGCAGGTGTAAAAAGCAATATATTCTCTATTGATTACCAGAATTTATGCCTTAACTTGGCGAAACTTCTAAGAATGTATACCACGGCACCAAGGGGTTTCTCTTGCCTCAATGAATAATAATGATCCTCTGAATCCCTCATCCCGCATGCTGAAGCAACTCACAGAGCTCGAGGCAGTTCACCCAGTCGTCTGTGCTCAGTAGTCCGTAGGAAGCTCCATAACTCTCTTCAGGGGTGGGTAGATAAAAAGGGTAGAAGGGTAGAAGAGTAGAAGGGTGGTTGGCTATCTACTGCCTAGAATATCTGGCCCGCATCGAAATTTCTGGCTTGCGTCCCTTGCTCTTGCCCAGGGCTCGCTGGCTTGTCCAGGAATAAAGTAAGAGAAGGGAGACTCGACGAGGGTTAGAGGGTGTAACCGGGGGTCGTTTTCCAGTATTGATCGTGGCAGCTTCTCGGGTGGGGCCGGGTACCACGTAGGGAACAAAGTTTACGCTGCTCGGATTGGTAGGTTACGTCCAAGATGGCTTCCAATATGTACCGGAAAGGTGATGACTGGCACATACACATCCAGGTTTTTCTTTTTCCTTTTGATTTTCTTTTTGCTATTCCTGGGAAATGATCCAAAGCTTATTTTTCTTTTTCCTTTTGTTTTTTCTTGAAACTTAGCCTCAGTAAACGGGTAAATGGTTCTTTTTTACCACTCGCTTTCTCTCCTATTTCCTGTATGCCGTACAGCACGCCGACTACAGACTGCGCTTTTTGCAGCTTTAAATTTATTACAACGATATATTCACATCCATTAGACGCCTCAGTTCTTCTGTTAAGTGCGCTACTCACTTACAAATCTAAAAATTCACGCGGCTTTTAAATTGATTTTAGTGTAATCTTCTCTCGAATATATTTTTCATGTTTGCGTGTGTTTAATGTTTAATGCCTCAGGAAATAAACAAAAACAATAATAATATTTCATTAAAATACTAATAAATCTTTCTTTGGGTTTTATTTTTTGAGGCTCCCATTAGTTTATTCAAATTATTTAGCAAATTGAGATATTTCAAGAAAACACTTTCAACTAAAAATTTTTATTAAGAATTCCCAGAACAGTAATATTGATATCGATTTATTTAAAAATATGACAAGCGGCAAATCAAAAAGAATTTTTATCTTTAGTTCTTTTCTTGTAAAGATATGTTTCATGTTAAAAGTGCACGCGCATATGTCTTGATTAATTTTTTTTTTGCTATATTGATCATATATACATATTTAAAACACTTATCTTCTACAAAGTTATCTAGCTTTTTTTTAATACCAGTAATAGCATCCATTAGTAAAACATTAGTCACTCTAAAAACACCCAGGTTTGTTGATGAAAACCCAGAATTTAAATTTTCTTGATATTGTGGTGGTCAATCTTATTCACTCATCGATGAAAAATTTTTCGATAAAGTACACTCTCATCCTAAAAAGAATCCTCTACTAATAAAGTCTTAATGGAAGTTTTTTTCGTTGAAAGGATTTGTTTAGTGTGAATCAATGTATATAAACATCTTAATCGTATGATTCATTTTTTCCTTGAAGAAAATCCAAACTTTTTTCTCAGAATCGATTTTCAAGGATTCATACCTTCAAAGAATATTATTGTTACAATGTTACATTAAGTTTGGGTGAATCAATTGAGATTAGTCATCGTGGGAAATGATTGAATCAAATCATGTCGAATTTAAAACTTGGGTGGCAGCTTTTGATTTGCTCGGCTAGATAGTTCAAAACAACTTTAGAATTTATTAATACTCTAATCATAAATAATGGGTTGAGCATTAGAAATAAATTAAAAGTAATAGAACTTGAACAGAGTACATAAATAAATTGAGCTAACGATGAGAATTGAGAATAATTTGAGCATATAAAATATAATAGGCGTGGCGTAATGAGGATCAAATACATTAGATGTATTTGATTATTTTTATGATTATATCGTAATAATTATTAATCTAAAGAATATTAATATATTTGATTCTATTGCTCTTGATGAGAGAATTATATGATATACGTGAATAATTTTGAGGCAATATATTTAACTTGAGATCAATTGATGAATTTCATAAAGAAAATTCTACTTGATTGAAGTGTTAATAGATGCATAGTATTGAAAAGTGCAATAAAAGTATACTAGGGTAATAAATAAAAAAAAATTTTTTTTCGGAACGATTACAGTTTGAAATTATGAGATAATAGTTTAGGGATATTTTTTTGTTTTTTATAATTTTTGTAAGTAGCCAATCGTGAATTGTACAAAAAATGTATCAACATGTTTTTTTGTATAAAATTGAAGGTTCTACAAAAAAAATTTTAAATGATTTTTCGATAAGCTAGTTGATTCCAAAGTTATTCAAGATCAAAGTGCACCTACCGTCAATATAGCCGATTTTTGATTATTACAGTGAAACTACTAATTTTATAAGAAAGTCCGCCTAAAATTTCATGCAAAACTTGTTTAACTTTCCCGTGCAAAAAAAATTCTGATTCAAAATAAATTTAAGATTGAAATTTATATATTGACACAAATATGAATTAGTTTTGAGATCAATTCAAATTTGAAATTGATTTGTAAATAGAAATTAGTATCCCTGTAGAAATTTCGACCCTGCTTTAGAATTTTATTAAAGACTTAAGAATATTTTATAGATAAAATTTATCCTAAATATTTTCAAGTCTTTATTAATATCAGAATTTTTTTTTGCCCAGGTTTCAAAAGTTGTTAACAAATAATTATTTTTTATTTACAAGAATGAAAAATAGTAGTATTTTTTGATAAAATTTCTAGTGGAAGTATTGATTGCATCGAAATTGAAGCTTATCGAACTACTTAAGTAGATATTAGTCCTGAAGGTTAATTTTAACATGATTTTCAAAGCTATAAACCTGCTTTTTTGACATTAATTTTAAGAGAATTGAACGTTCTCTACACATGAATTTAATACCGTTGCATTTGAAGATAATACATCTCTGCTAGACTTTTTTATGATTGTTGTACAAAGGGCTTGGGTCTTTTATTCAAAAAAGAAAAATACATCATTTACCACTAAATATATTTCCATTTAAAAAGAAAATCCATATCTAGAAATAGATGACCCTGAAACGGAAGACCATTCCTGAAACTTCCCGTTATTTTTGAGGATAACAATGTATAACAGTTGATAACTTTTCGAAATTCAAATTGTTTTTTATTTCTAGAATTTTCCAATAAATCAACTGATTTTGCTCCACCTGGTAATGTTCGATAGATTTTTTAAGACAATAAAGGGAATAATTTTAAAAATTATTCGGTAAGAAAATGTGCATTTTATGCGTAAAAGTTGTTTTTATTTATTTTTTTTTTTTTGAAGGTTAAAATCTTCTAATAAACTTTTACATCTAATTAAATTGAAGTTTTAGAGAATTTTTTTGAATGCTGAAGGATAACTTCTAAGCTTTCTCGAAAAGTTATTGAAAAAAGCTTCATTGTAATATATTTTACAACGAAATTTTTGGAAAATAATAATTTCATAAGATTAAATTTAAAAAAAATATATATTTTTGTAAAAAAAAAGAATATGTCTCATAAGTTCACATAGTCATATTTATTAAAGATTTTTAATGGTAGTTTTGTATGTAAACAACACGAAAACAGTAACTTTTTTTTGTTCCAATAATCTTGGTGAGGAGTATAAGGGAAATTTTATTTCATATCGTCGCAAATTTTATGACCAAATTAACTGTAGCAATCTCGTGAAATGGAATAGTATTTATTGGGAGTATACCTAAAGTAAAACAACAACACCAATTGTATGAATTGCTTCCTTCGAACAACTAGTCTAACTTATTAAGATTCAAAGCTAGATTTTTTCAATTTTTGCAAGTATATTCAAAACATGTTATATATTTAACAAATTGTCAATATCAGATAACTCGAAAATTTTATCAACTTTCAAAATGAATCAATTAATAAACGTGCAATCTACTATAAATAACGGAGCTAAAATTTAGAACTTACACTGAGCTTATGGAATTCAAAAAATTATTCAAAATTTTTAACTCGTTTACCCGAGTCCAAAAAATGAACTTACATGAGTTTAAATCAATTGTTTTTTATAGCAGTTGAGTTTATTTAAATTAATTTTTCCAACTCGGGTAAATATGAAAGTAAATTACACTTTAAAAATATTTTTATTGATTTCAAAGATTAATGACATTGAAAACAGCAAACAATTTGAAGTTTTTATTGTTAAATAAATTATTTGGGAAAATGAATTAATTTTTTCGAGAAAATTATCTGGTTTCTGTTCTTTCCGGTAACGTTCAATAATTTACTACATTTTTTGATGATTTTCAAACAATTGCTTTCTTAAGTAGCACAAATTAATCAAAAAAAAAAAATTATTGCAAAAATTTTAGATTTAAGTATTAAATTAAATGCAACAAAAATTTTTAAAATTTTATTTCTCTACAAATTGTGAAGTTTAAATTTTTTACTTTTAAATTTAAAAATAAACTCAACCAAAATCAAAATGAACTGTAACGTGACGAATTCAAGGTAAAATATGTGTAACAATAGAGTAGAAACACCGATAGAAAAAATAGTTTGAATTTTTAGCATAACCTCGAAAAGGGAGCGTCGGACGAGTTATAAGTCTGAGAATACCATTGAATTTTATGAGGTCACCCGTTAGAAGGATATTTGAGTTTGTTTGGGGCATAAGCTGAAGATTAAAGCAACAGTTGTAAACATCACCTAGGTTAAAGAAAAGTTAAAAGCTTTCGAAATTGTAGCAATATATTTAAAGGGTTGAAGCTTAAAAATGATATTAACGAGGAAGCGTGAAAATTCCAGAAGTGGCACGCGTACACAAAACCTTACTCGCTCCTTCACTCTCGATTTCAACGTGCCTTTATTGCACCTCTTAAATTCGCATTTATGAGCTCTTATGTTCTCCCCCGCTTTGACGGCTTCCATCCATCGTCGTTCGTCGGTCGGCTAGTCGGGCGAAAACAGTTGAGTTAGACCTGCTTTACTTATATAGGTAGATGCATACCGTTATGCACCTAAAACAAATCGATATGGCTTTTCAAATGACCACTATAAATGTAATAGAGGTATCTTTAACAATTATTCATTATTCACTGGTTAGCCATCTTATTCGTGTTATGTACCATTATAAGTGTCAGTGACATAAATGATATCCTAATAAATTTCGTTGCCACATTTATTAATCGCTGTCGACATTTTCAATCAATGAGTTAATGAATAAGAAATTTCCTAATATTTGAAAATTTTATTTTTTATGAATATTTTTTTTCATGATTGCATATTAACCTATGCTTTTTTATTAATTTGTTTCCTTTTTTTTTTCACAACCAGTTTTATCATGCCAAAAATTGAATAAAAATATATGCCCGTCCTTCCTCTATATAATTATTCCTTTATTAAATATTTTTAAAAATCAAATTAAAACTCTTTAATGATTAAATAAGGCTCGAGGTTCTATTAACTCAAACTTAAACTTTTAAAAATGATTATTTGTGAGAGTATAAAATAACTGACTTTTTAAATCAAGACTTCGTTTGTGTGACAGATAAAAATAATGAAAACTAAAGTGATTTTCTGACATGATTGTTTGAAGAACACATGCATCTTCTGTAAATTGTACGATATTTTTAAACAAAAATTATTAATTAATAAGTTGAAAACTAAGTTATTTATGTAATTATTGACATAATTTTTAACCATTTAATGAAAACTACTACTAAAAGTTTTCATTTAATTGATTCAATTTTAAAAAGTATCTACAGGTAAAAAACCTACACAGAAAAAAAAATGTTCTTAAATCAAGTGTATATTTTTGAAGAGCTCAATATTCTTAATTTGAGTAGAAAAATTTTTGATTTAAGAAAATTTTTCTTGATTTGAGGAAATTTTACTTAATTCAAAAATTTTTCGTCTTGATTCAAGACAATTACCCTCTTCAAAACTATATTCTTAGTTCAAGAATTTTTCTCTTAAATCAAGTTTATTTTTTTTTTCGGTGGAAAAAAAATACCTTTATTTAATAAAAAGAAAAATTCTTCAAGTTAGAAAATCATTTAAAAAATTTTGCCATGTCGAGTGAAAGCAAAAAATTATTTGATCAAAAAAATGTATTTAAATTGAGAAAAATTTCTCAGGTGAAGAAATTTTCCCTTTCCACGGAAAGAGCAAAATGACACTGGATATCCTCCCATATTACTCAGTGATATCTGTGGTGAAAAAAATTTCAGATAATAGTAAATGTAATCCAGATTATAATACGTGATTTTTGGATTATACTCAGTGTAATCTTTGATTTTAATCAGTAATTTTTCTGATTATACCCCGCGTAAGATTATACTGGATATAATCCGAGATGATATCCTAAATAATTTGTATTATACTCAATAGAATCTTGAATTATATAATTTTTTCGAAAATTGTAATATTCAACTTTTTTCTTTTTTATTTTATAAATTTTTTTGAAAATTTGTTAAAATTGAGATAGTTTATTTTTTTTTAAATGGTTCATTTTTTTAATATATTTTTCAAAATTGCAATGCAGAATATTTGCAATGCAATGCATGGATTAAAAATATTTAAAGAGCATTTAAGCACAATTTTTCAGATAATTTGGGGTTGAAAAATGTTTGGTAAATGTTATCGAGTGGGGTCACCATTTTAATTTTAATTTTTTTGAACGTAATGTCTATTTAATTTTCCTGATATATTTTTTTTTGAAAAAAAAATTACTGGATAAAATGGGAGATTACATTGAGTATAATCCAAAAATCATTTAGTATAATATAAATTTTTATTACCACAGATATTACTGAGTATAATATGGGATTCTTTCCGTGTAAATGAGTTAAATTTTGTTTTTTCAGTGTAACTAAGATCGTTATTTTATAATGGAATACAAAATATCCAAGTTAACAAATACGTTTTGATGTTAATAATTCAGTCAAGTACATTTTTTATAAAATAAATAACATGGTTATGTCTATCATGAAAAAAACAAATTTGATAGTTTTAAAAAAACTTACGAGTAAGTATTCGATGATACTTTTAAGAAATTTAATATTACAAATAATTTTTATATTAATGTATAATAACCATCAGCTTATAAATCTTTTAAAAACATTCAATATCTGACATTTGTTTAATTTTGCAATTCATATGCATGTATTATTTAAAGTAATTTCAATGTCTTTGCTGTTTTCATGAGGGAGCATTAATAGATATAAACATTACATTTTATAGCAGTCGTCAGACACAAATTTTAATTTTATTTAATCTTTACCTTTAACATCGCAATCGACACGTGTTAGAGTATAAACCAAAAAAAAAGTTATCATCTATATCTATACGGATGATATTTCACGGAATCACCTCTGCAATAGCTAATTTTATACAAAATTCTAAATATCAGGTATATTACTTTAAAAATTAATTAAGGTATTTTATACCATTATTTCTTCATTAAGTATTTAACATTTTGCAAGAATTACATGTTGAATATTCATTAATACAATAAATTTTTTAGAAACACACTTACGAAAAAAAAGGCAGGAGAATTGTGCTGTTAATGAGATTGTCAGAACGCTCAATTCTTTCTTTGTATTTTTTTTTATCTTTAGAGCAAGACGGGAAAAAACGAAACAGGATTGGAATTGAAATGAGAGAATTCAGACGTGGTCAATAAGTGAGGGTGCCACAGGGTGGTTAGGGGAGGACTCTGATGAGAACCATGAACCATGATGAAACCGGCTCTTCGAATAACTCGAGTTGGATCCAACCAATTAAGATATCGACTTGATCGTGGGTTGGACCTCGGAAATTCTTTCATGTGGTAGACGTAAAAAAAGAAGAAATATGCGTATGTCCATAAATAATTGAAGGCTTTAATTAATGGTTGTATGTTTATATACACTGGAATTTCTTTTGATTTATCAAGATACTGTATATACTCACAAAAATTTGATCTTCCGAAATTTTTATTTTTAATTTTCTACAAAACTGAAAAAAATTACTTGATTCAAGAAAAATATTTTATTCAGATTTTTAGACTTGTTTTGCGATATTCTGTTTGAACTGATTCAAAAAACTCACTCACAAAGAACGAAAATAAAACTCTTGGAATAAGACCAAAAAGTTCTCCATTTGATATTTTATGAATTCAACCAAGCAATTATTTTTTCAAACAAGATATACTGACACTTCATCCGAAAATTTTTTTCTTGAATAAAGATGTTTGATACTTAGTATTAAATGGATAATAATTACGTTGAAAACTCCTTGAAAGCGAAGAACAAATTAAAAAAAATATGAAATCGGGAATCAAGCTGAGAATCGAACCCGAACTTCCCTGATTTCATGTCAGGAAATCTACCATTTTAGCCACTGGATTCATCTCCGCAAACCTTTTTTCAATAAATTCTCTAATTTTTAATGAAAACTGAACTTAAGTACTGCTGTTAAGTTCTGAAAGCAGAATTTAACTATTGTTAGTTTCCAAAAATTTTTCTTCAATAAATTTTTTTCAATTATTTAAATGTCACTTGGAATTTTTGCCGATAGTGTTGCGCAGAGGTGATGTGAGTGAAGATTATATACGCCTACCTAGATCTAATTGTTGTATGTATGAGAATTCTTTTCTTGTTCGTGGTATACACATTAGGAATACGCTGACAGCCGAAATTACAAAATCTGAAAATTTTGAATTATTCCGTAGCTTTTGCTATGATTATTACTTACAGAATTATTGATCTGCTATATTAGACGTTGATTGTTGTTAAATTGAATGTTGCTGCGCTTGGTATGACACAAATATCATTTAAAAACACTATTAACATATTATTCGGTTAATTACTATATTACACTGATAGAAAAACAATCTTGATTCAAGAAACTTTTTTTCTTCAAAATTTGAACTCTTAAAACTAGATATAGATATATTTCTTTCAAGAATTTTTGTCTCTTGGTTCAAGATAGGCGATAACATTGATTCAAGATGTTACCGACTTGTGTTAAGAATGGCTTTTTTTCGAGTCATTAATTTACTTATTTCCAAGAAATAATTTTTTTTCGATATAACAATTAAAGACTATTTAGTTTTTGAAGTATACTTTGATGAGTTATTTTAAGTTTTTTAAACGATAATGTTATTTTGGTTGAAAAACTAAATGTATCGATTGAAGATAATATAGCTCTTAAGCCAAGAAAATCTAAATCAAGACAAGAAATTCTTAAAGCAAAATAATTATTTGTCTTCCAAAATAAATTCTTAGATCAAGAAAATATCTCTTGAGTCAACATAAATTTTCTATCAGTGTAATTTTATTTTTCAGTTATCATTTAATGTATCAAAAACTCTGTACTTTATACACTATAATTATAATGTATACTTAATGATGGTTCTGAGGGAGTCTAGGCTCCAGAATCTAATAAAAATTATTATCTATCTAAAGATGCAGAATTCCTAAATCAATATTATGAGAATCAAGACATGCGACGATATTTTCCTTCAATCAAAATAGTTGTTTATCAAGCGTACATTCTTTATTATAATTATAATCATCACGACTGTTTTTGAATAATGACATTAATCACTTATTACAGTGTTATTACATCGTTATGAAAGTTATAATGGTTAATTATATTTTTTATGTGTTTTAATTACATGAAAAATTCTCAAGTCATAAGAAAGATACTATACTCTGTCAAGAGATTAGTTTGTAGCAATGTATGAACGATTTTATGTGCTTATGAGATATATGGACGAGAATTATGATTGCTGGTAGGATTAGGGACGCCTCATCGTAAATACGACCAATCATATTTATTAAAGGACACATATATATCTATATATTTAAAGTTGACGTGTGTAGTGTATCGAATGCCGGTGAGACTTCGATTCGAAAAAGTTGAATAAGTAAAACGAATTTATGGCTTTTTCTCACAATCCATTTATTTAATTTATAGAAAAGTATTTGCATAAAATTATTTTATTTTTGATATGTAATTTTTTTGTTTCATCTCATGTTAAACATCAATAAATATTTAAGTATAACTTTGTTGCAAATTTAGATGCTAAACATCCATAAATCTATCTTATGATCGTAATGATCTCTCTCTTGAAATTTTATAATTTATGTTCTTTTTATAACACTAGTCATTTGTATATTAACTAAAATAAAGATATTACTTTTTATCTTGATTCTTGATGGAGGTATTTATGTTTATAATTGGTTGCTTTTTGAAACACTGGAATTTTTTTAACTTTAAATTGGAAATGTTCTTACTTTAATAAAATGAATAGTATAACTTAATGAACATCGTACGGAGATCAAAGAAACTTAATAAAAGTCGCTCTGTTACTGTTTAAAATTAGTATGAGAACCAATCGATTTTAGTGAAGTTTTCTAAGAATGAAGAATACGGAATCTTGAAGAGTTTCACAGAAATCGATGCTAAAATTTTCTATAGATCTAGATAGAAATCAATAGACCACAGGAATGCGTTAGAATTTCTTGGCGAATTCACATAAATTATTATTTGGACAATTACAATGTGAGAATTTGTTTTTTTTTTTTTTTTTTTTTAATTATTTATTAAGAAATTTTCTTTGTTTTATTCTTATTGTATTATATCAGTCTATAAGTACTTTTTTTTTCTTTTGATATTAATGAGGACATTAAAGATCAAAAGTGTCTTTTTTATCAATTATCACAACAATTATTTGAATTGTTTCATCGTTTGTCGATCGAAAACTGCAAACAAAGTTTGAGTGAGTTACTCACTCATTACTTAAGAGGTGTCGTCATTTGATCTTCCTCTATAGAATTTTTTTGTCTGAATAAATGAAAAAATTTGAAAAGTAATTAAAATCACATGATAAAAATTATGTATGAAAAAAAATTACAAATCCGTAACTAAAGAAATGAATGTTTCTTCTCTGTGAAATTGAAGATATTTCATCTCAAGTTAAACGTGTATACCAAAAGCAATAGAGTTGTAAACGATTCCTGGAGTAAAGAATAAGTTTAAAGGTTCTCAGCGTCATGAACCTTCATTTTGTATTGGTTTTTTACTGTTGGGTACAGACTTATGTATAAGACAAAAAATGCGAGTGCTCCAACGGAAAAGAGATATCATCAAACGTAAAATTGAAAACAAAGTAATTTTTATAGTTTTAGTGTCTCAATTTCCTATTTTTTCTCGGAATAATTCTTTTTCTACAATTATTTTTTGCAGATTGTTAGAAACACAATTATATGAGGGTTTTTTTTTTTTTTTTTTTTTTTTTTCAATTTTTATAGCTCATTCCATTTTACGGCAACAAATATAGTGACTTTATTTAGATAACTTATTTTCAGATATTAACAATATTCCTCCGCTAAAATTAAAAGAATAGCATGTATTTAATTTGGCTAGTTTTCACACGACAAAAGTAATTACTTCACAAGTAATGTTAAATATTCATTGTTTCATCAAGATCAATACAGTTTTTTCATACACAGAAAAAAAAAAGTTCTTGAATCAAGAAAATTTTAAGTAAGACCGAAGTTATTTTCCAGCAAGAAGAAATTTTCTTGGCTAAAAAAAATTTAACTTCGTTCAAGAAATTTTCAATCTTCCTTACAATTTTCTTGATTTAAGAAAATTTGACTCAAGACTTTCTTACTTTCTGTGTAGAGCCGTGGTTAGATAGTTTTAAATTGTTCTTAGTTTTAAAATTTTATTTACAAAATATGCAATAAATGGTTTGAATCGAAATTTAAGTTTTGTGGAGCCCATTGAACGCCGCCGAGTTCGTTCAAATCAGTCCAGCTAAAATAGCTTCCTAGAACCTCGACACGTCGAGATTTGATGAAAATTCGATTTTCGCAAACCGGGGTGAAATCAAGAACTTCCCGATCTTTTTAAATTGCTTTCATCGTGAATAGTTAAATATTAATGTTGATTTATTAAAAAAAAAAGTTAGTGCTTGACTTATAATTGTTTTATTACCTCCTATAATTTTTTTGATTGTCATTAATCATTAATATTTCAATTAGTTAAATCCATTGGGATTTAATAAAATACTTATTTTATTGCTCATCAGTCAGTACAAAATTTGAAATAAAAAATAACTTTTTTATTACTAAATAATAAATTTATTACTTCATAACTTTATTGCAATTGATTAATTTATAAAATGATACAGTATAATTTTTTTCAAAAACAAAAAGTCCGAAATTTATTAGTATTGGTAATAGAAATTTACATAACTATTAGTTTTATGCTATTTTTCTGTTTTAATAAAAAAATATCCTGTTTTATATTAAAATCTCATTAAAAACGAATGTCTTTTTTATGATTTTATTTTTATTTAACTGCTTATTTATGAATCGTATAATTACACTAAAAATAATAATGACTCTGTAGGGTTCCAAATTAAAAGTGGGTAAATTGAGAGAAATAATATCATTTATATGGAACACTATTCAATTTTATCGTATTTTTCACAACTTTTTTAGTCTGTCAGTTATCGACAGAAATAAAATTACTGACAATTATTTTACGTATTAACGGTTATGCTGTAAAACTGGATTTCTATTCGACATTACATTTAACATTTTATTTATCTTATCATTTCTACGGCGTTCATATTATACCTGTAAAAAAGCCTCCCGAGCTTTCACTTACATAAAATAACGCTACCATACGGTATCTTCACACATGATCCGGCCCATGCAATTTTATACTCTTAAAGATTTTTTATATTTTATGTTTTACAAATTTTGTATTATATCAACTACATCGAAAATAAATACAGCTTATTTTTTTAAATCTCTTAGGCTCTTAAATTTTATATCTTCTTATTATAAAATATACATTAACTCCAAAATACTCATACTATCAATGCAATATTATAAGATCATGCTCATCCGAATGAGAATCTTCACATTATCTGAAGAAATACAACCATATCAATTTTCTAAATTAATTTATTTGAAAAATATATTAATTAATACTTGAAAAAAAAAAAAAATAAATAGTTCAATATTCTGAATTTTTACTTATGTCTCATTCACTTTATAAAATAATAATTTTTTTTTTCTGAACAGGCCACTTTAGTAATAAAAATAATTATATTATCATTTTGATAAAACTTTTTAAAAATAAATCGCAGCTGTCTTGCTTCAAGAATTTTTTCTTGGTTTCTAGATTCTTTGATTAAGATCTTTCAATTATCTAAAAATAATTTCATTGTCTTTTAATTTGAACACGTTCTTATTTTTTAATTGAAGTTATTGTTTCTTCAATAAAATGCCATTTTCTCAAGTTAAGAAAATAAAATTTGTATTGAAGAAAATTAAATTTTTGCTTTAACAGATTGCGAAAAGTACTTGAGTATTTAAGATTATTTTGATAACATAAAAAGTAGCAAGAATTCCTTAATTTTGGTAGTTATTTTAGCGGCAGGCTATAAAAAAGGTTTAAGTATTATCTTGAACTTATGTTATTGCGTATCTCAATCTAAGAAAAAAAAATTGCTTGGAAAAATATGCACATATTTTGTTTAAATGAATAAAGTTGAATTAAAAATGAAAAATTATTTACTCTTTATCCAAGAGTTATAATTTACCGATTCAAGTTAATTTCTTGAATATTTTACGAGTGGAATTGAAAAAAAAAAAAAATTCAGTATAAAAAAATCAAATTTTAAACCTTAACCGTTTTGAACACGATATATTTATCACAGTAAAAGATGAACTTTACAGCAGCATTAGTGTCAAACATTATATACCGAAACCATCGTTACGTTATACAGAGAGCAGGAATATGTGATCCAGTAGTATGGTTGTCTGATTGGATTTTCGCAGAAGATTTCTCACAAGAAGCAAATCAGTATAATATTATGCTGAGAATACGAGAAAGAAGAGTAGAGAGGGAAACAAGACTAAAAAATCGCGGCAGTTATGTATAGCTTATTTCTTAGGACGTTACTGGCACTTGCTTCGCTTGGACTCGCCTCTGCGTGTCTCGAAGAAGCGAATCGAGGCATTCGCTACTTGCTCTCAGTATAGTTTCCAGCATAGTAATTCTCGTTGGTTGCCGTTTGGCAGCTCTTTCTCCCTCGCTCTCAGTCTCTTCCTAATGCTCCTTTCATGCTCGTCAACTCTTTAACTCTTTCTCTCTTATTTAAACTTACTGTTCTCTCTCCATCACATGTTAAACCGATTCTTTACCTTTAGGTGTAGTGGTCGCGAGTATAGTAGTGCTGCCAAGCTTTGGCAACCAACGGCGAGTAGTCCGCGAGTGTATTTCTGTTTCACCGCTCGTAGTGCTTGCCTTGCATGGCAACCAGTTCCAAGGGAGTCCGAATATCGAGGGCTCAAAAGCTTTCAAATGGTTACAGTTTTACAGTTCTGCACGCGACCTCTAAGTTAAAGTGAGTCCATACCAGTGTGTTGACATCAACTCGGCAATTTGATTATCCCGAGTCTGATTCGATACAGTTTGAAGAATTTAAGTGCATATTAGTGTTACTTTTATTTTTCTTAAAAAGTTATCGGCTATCGGAGGTTTTAATTCTTACAACAAATCCCTCGTAGCAGAGTATCAATGTAAAAGCTAGAGTAGCTTTACTTAAAAGAGTGATCCTTCCACAATGTCACCCAAGTAGTGTTTATTCCCACCAGTGACCAATCTCAGACACGGTCTCCAAGGACACTAAAATTTATGGACCAGTTCTAGTTCTTCATCCCCATTGCGCTGCATCCCACCGACAAACTGGAAAAGACCAAAAAAATGAAAATAAAAAGATAGATTTGTCGATTTTGATACGCCTGGATACCGTGAAGAATTAAGACAGCACAATCATTTAACAGAATTTTTTAGTCTCACAATTTTTTATTTTAAATTATTCGTTTTTTTAAATTGCACTTATATTTTTATTTTTATTGTTATTATTATTAAATTTTGTTGATGCAAATGTTACTAATTTAAAGTAACATACTTTTGTCAGAAGTTATGACCCATGTTCTAGTTTAGAGCGTTAAATTGTGCGACATTTCTAATTTAAACAAGACATTGCAATTCTTCGGTGGCCGTCGGGCGCACAAATTTCATCGTGTTCCACTTCTGCGAACTATTTTTACATAACTTTATGGTGGCTTATTTTTGAAAATTAAAAATTGTGATAATAGTGCAATAATTATACGATTTTGTACATAAATGTTATGAACTTTGCAAGCTCAGAAAAATGGTTTTTGATAACTTGATTATTTTACCGATTTTCTTAGAGCGTACCTGCTTTTCAAATCGATGTATATATGTGCGTGCAAGTTATCGTTTACTTTGGAACTCGAATCGAACGATTATTGGTTGTTTCAGAAGATAATCAGCCATCGAGTATGGACTAGCTGTGAGAGGTCCTACATCAAGGGACGCCTATTGGATTGTGTTACAACGGTTGTTTTTCTTCGTCACTCCCGGAAAATTGGTGGTAAACAACGGCGGCGGCAGCTACGAAATAGTCGAAATCTAATCGTTGATTTTCAGCGACCTCTGCTACGTTACAGCCGCAAGGTGAGTCATTTTGTGGTAATGCGCACATTAATATTATTGATCGATTACAACGTCGGAGTCAAGGATATCAAATGATTATTTACGTAATAACTTCTTTCAATTTTTTGCGTTGTTTATTGAAATTCTTTTTCCATTTTTGTGTAAAATTTTAAAAATATTCCATATCAATTTAAATTACTGATAAATATTAGTCGTTTACTAATTTGTTATAGCAGGCTGGTTCATTTTTTCAGATAAAGGATATTACATAAAATTTTAATGAACATCTATCTTATTATTCTTATATTTAATTAAGAAAAACATTTTACAGAATTTGATTATCATCAATCAAGTACAAAATTTATTGGACTAAATAAAATCCACTTAAGCCAAAAAAATTTTTCAGTTCAAAACATTTCTGTTTAATTCAAGATAATCAAACTCTTTAAAAAAACTGTTTATTTTTTTAAGATTTTTTCTGATTTAAATTTATTTTTTTATTAGTGGACGAAAATAGAGCTTCTCTCAAGATTAATATCATATTGATCTCGGTTCAACTCATCACGGCGCAAAATCAGTACACAGAAAAAAAGGTTACTTGAGCCAAGAAAATATTTTTCTTCCTAATTATTTTCTTGAGCGAAAAAAAAAATTTTTTTTTGACAAGAAATTTCACTTATTCCAACAAGATTAATTCTCTTGCTTTAAGAAATGAGTATCTTCATCTAAGAAAATTTATTTAAGCCAAGAAAATCTTCTTGTTTTGAGAAAATTTAGCCTCTTGCTCCAAAAAATTAAATTTCTCGATAGAAGTAAATTTTCATAAAATTTTTTATTGATTAACATGTCAAATAGAAAAATCGAATAATATTGAATCATTTTTTTTTATTCAATATGCATAATTACACGCTAAAATAATATAAATTGGGTATCAAATATTCAAGAGAAAAATTTTCTCAAGGTGAGAAAATTTTTTTCTCAACTGAAGTAGGTAGCACTTCTTACCTAAAGTATCTAAAAATTTTGATCAAATATAAAAATTTATTGTATCACTTATCTATGATAATTTGAATTAAGAAAAAATTACTTCCATCAAGAATAGAATTTCAAGAAAAATTTTTACTTCAGCCAACACAACTTCGGTCTTCCTTCAGGCGCTCGAAAATTTTCTTGAGCTAAGAATTTCGTTCTCCAGTCAAGAAATTTTTCTTTCTGTGTAGAAAAATCTCTTTTTAAAAATGTATTCCATTTATGATATTAAAACTATTGAAATTTATCCATATATACTATTTCGATTTAATTATAGAAAAATTAAGACTAATTTAAGACCAAAGGAAAATTTTAATAAATCATACTAGGCTTAAATGTTGAAGTTGGGATCATGACAAGTCAAAACTCATAACCATAAGTCTTAAATAAAAAAAATACTTTTGACTAAATCTATTTTATTCTCTTTTTACCTCTACGAATGATGTTTCTTAACGCCAACGTAAACACATAATATTTTTTTTTTCGTTTATCTACCAACATTTAAGCTCATGAATAATATCAAGTTTTAAAATATATGAGTTCTCTTATAAAAGCTGAAGTCTTATCATCCGAATGTAATTTACACTTGATGGATTTTTTTCAGTAGTCCTCGAAGATAATTCATTACTGTAGAATTACTTTTTGTATTATAGAAAGAACGAAAAAATATTCAACTTTTCCTTGTGTTAAAGATTTAAAAAGAAGTATTCTCATATTCTTATATTTTTTAATACTTGTTGCCTTTTTATAATCCTATAAAATATTCTACAGTCGCTGGTATCGACTATAAAGTATTTTCGGCGTTGCACATCTTTCTGTTTAATCTTAAAATATTAGAAGCGACGTAGAATTTTTTTTATAAGTGATTAAAAAATTATTTATTTAAGCTTGAAAAAGAAGATGGGATCATAAACTACTACATAATCTCGTGTTCTTTTTTTGTATATTGTAAAAAATATTTTGTATACTTTCAATGTTCAGTTAAAGAAAATTTTAAATCACATTCGCGAATAAATTATAAATTTTTTAAGAAAACATTAAAATTTGAAATTATAATCCAAGTGAAAAATAAGACCACACAACAAAAGTCTGATATTTTTTTCAAGATAAATTTCATATTCTCATAAAGTTCTGATAACAAAAAATTTTTTTGTGAAATTTTCTTTTGTGGCTATGCTATCTACCCTTTCATGCTCGAACTTATCAAGTGGTGATAAAAAATAGACATTTCTGTTTTGCAAAAGAAAAAAGAAACCGTGATTAGAATAAATGACCAAGACACGCGTGCTGTAGTGAAACCAACGAGCAACATGACAAGTTAGGGTTTCATTTTATGACTTGTGGTCACTAGTACTGCGACTTCAGCATTTATTCTCTCTTGGCTACCATCAGATTCTATATCTACCTTTACTCTTTTGTCATTAGTATATGTCGTACATTTCTTGTGGTCTTTTGGTTTCAAAGACACTGTGGTATTCATGATGCAAATATCTTTCAACTAATCATGTAAGCTTGATGATATATGTACATATCAGTTGCATGCAATAATTTTATTGCAAGGAATGCGTGTAAAAATCAACATGATAATTTATATTTCATTTGATATAATTTGTGTATTTAAAAAAAACAGTAAAATTTACCTTCATTTTTTTGTAAATGATAGCAAATCAACCATAAAATGCACGGAAAACAAAGTGGTGTAAAAATTAAGCCAAGTGATAAAAAAACTGTACCTCTGGTAATACCAACTGAGGTGATTCTAAAGTTGCACTACACAGTCATGCAAAATCAGTATCTAATTGCCATTTGGCCTGTGTCTTGGAATCAATAAACAAAATCTAAAAAAAAAAAGATCTAATTTATTTATTCAAAAGCTCCAAGTATTTCTATTTTTTCTATAACGAATTTTCAATACTCTTCACTGATTCTAGTTTATTCTGTGCATTTAGACTTCTAGATTAAAATACCGTTTTTGTTTTTTTCTTTTTTTTCACATAAGCCAATCAGTCAAAACCGTTACAGTAGTATAACTTCCGCTCTATACGGAAAAAAAAAATTGTAGCTGCTACAAGCTTTGAGCCTGTGGATACTACATTCCACTTTCCTGTAGCTGCAACGAGGTTGGGTCTGTAACAGTTACAGGCGTGGTCCTGTTGTAGCTATAAGCCTACTCTCTTAAAAGAAATCAGTGAAATTCCACTGATTCAACCAGTGAATGACAATTTCATTTATTTAACTAGTGGATATAACAGCGCGCATGCGCGTAGATATTTCGTTCACTGATTCAACCAGTGAACTTCCCTGATTCACCAATGAAATTGTTATTCACTGGTTGAACCAGTGAAATTGCACTGATTTCTTTTAAGAGAGTAGTTTTGTAGCAACTACAGGTTTAACCTTCTTGCAGCAAATCCTAGCCCTAACACAGATACAAGGATAACACTGTCACAATTACATAGGCTTAGTAGTTATTTAATAATATTTATATAAAAATATTTGGC
Source organism: Cotesia typhae (assembly GCF_013202065.1). Lineage (NCBI taxonomy): Eukaryota > Metazoa > Arthropoda > Insecta > Hymenoptera > Braconidae > Cotesia > Cotesia typhae. Next base: position 4,263,036 of record NW_027423756.1, on the reverse strand, counting down.
CTGCAGTATTTTTAGCTTGGGTCAGCTGATTTAAGGACGGTTTTTGAGTTTTAACTATTTTTCCGAGTTGAAAAAATGATGATAAAAAACGTAGAAACTAATTATATCGCCACTAGACATTTAATTTAAAATATGAGCTTTTATATTTTGTATAAAATGAAACTTAACTTAATATTTGTAATTAAATAAAAGCTTTAATTGTTTATCACTGTGACCCTTCATTCTTATTTATTATTCCTTAAAAATTCTTTTAAATTCCAAACACATACAATCACGTCTTTTAATCCAAGATCAAAATTGCAGTAAAGTAAAAGATCCGATAAATTGCTTACAAGATTATGAAACTTAGTTGTAAGATGAGTTTTATTATATTAACAAATTAATTATCAGCTGATCCATGTAAAAAACTAATAATTTATGTTAATATGTTGATTTCTAATAATTAAATTAAATTTTAAACTTGTAATGAGCTTAACCTGTTGCAGCTACAAAAATAAGCCTGTAGTAACAACAGGCTTTTCCTGTTACAGCTACACAACTAGGTCTGTAGCTGCTACAGGTTTAACTTGTTGCTGCTACAGGAACACGTTATAGGCCTAAGACCTGTAGCAGCTATAATTTTTTTTTTTCAGTGTACCATGAAAATTTTTAACAGTAGTATTAGCCGATCAGAATTTTTTATAAATATTTATATCATTCAATTATATCAATGTTTTTAAAATTGGTGCCAGAAAAGTTATAGAGTGAGACAATAATTTCATTTCCCAAAGCCTCGTAAGGTGACACATGGTCACTAAATTTGTTCACTCGAAGAAACTCATTTTGTATCTTTTAAATTCGGTTCATAAGCACCATCAAGTATCATTTCAATTGAGTCCATCATGCATGCACATTTATTAGTCGAAAATAAGGGTGCACTGTCTATGCGTTAAGCATAAAAGAATGTTGAGCATTATTTTAGGTGGCGCTATCCGTATGCATCAACACGCAACGCACTGTTAACGAAGTAGTATTAGTATTGTTGCTCCGCCCACGTGCATTGAACGAATTAAGAGGTCATTAAAAATGTCTGAAATAGCATTCAGTTGCTTGGACAGGAGAGTCTAGCAAAAGATTTGCTCTAAAGACACTATTAATAAGTCTCTTAGTGCAATCGTCGAAGTGTAAACTTATGAGAAATGGAAGAGAGAAATTGAAAAAAACTTGCAAAAATTAAAAAGATATCGTCAGATAAAAGTTCATAGTATCGATAGCAACGCATAAAGATTTAGTATCAGTAATCGCTGAGATGTTAATCTGATTTTTGAAATTTCGGCATTTGCCACGAGTTGTTCTATCATTGCAGAATTGCTCAGGGAAACTTAAATAATCTAATTTAGACAAAATTCTCTTTCTAGGTATTATACAACCTCTTATTAATAGGTATGGTTCAAATAACCTCATTGAAAAAAATTTGCCAGATCTTAATTGATTTTAATTAAAACCAAATTATCCACACGGAGAAAAAAATATCGTTCTCATCACTATACGTATCGTAATTATCACGATCCAGGCGAAAAGTAGTGGGAAAGTAGTGGTGCTGCAAGCGGTGTATCGTGATTATCACGATACGTATAGTCCTTAGTACCATACGTTTTGAGGTAATCACAATACATATAGTGATAGAATACAAACGTCAGATAACAGTCGCTATACATATGATTTTGATAATGACGATACAAAGTTTCGTGTTTATCACGATATTTTTTTCTCCGTGCAAATGTAAAAAATGAAGCATTACATAGTGTATCGTAATTAACTAATACGTCAAATTAAATGAAGTATAAAAATTGATTAATTTTACACAGGAAGAAAATTTATTTGAATCAAGCTGATGAGTTTGGAAAACTTTCGCTTTTTGATTTGAATAGAAAAATTCGTAAAATAAAAACTTTTTTTCATTTGAAGTAAATTTTACGTTCAAGACAATTAAATTTATCAAAATTAATTTCTTGGTTCAAGAATTTTTAACATCCCGCTAAGAAAATCGAAGATTTTCAAAAATCGGGAAGTTATTGGTTTTACCCCGTTTGGTAAAAATCGAGTTTTCATCAGATCTCGATGTTTTAAGGTCACAAAAAGCTTCCCTGACTACCCCCGCGATGTTGTGATTGTGTCTGTATGTATGTATGTGTGTGTAAATATGTGAACCGCTTATAACTTTTAAATGGTTTGATCGATTTCATCGCAGTTGGCGCCATTCGAAAAGGCTTCGCAAAACTTAGATTTTGAATACTATTTGGACCAATTGGGAGCGGTAGATTTTGAAAAATTAAAAAAAAAAACGAAAATAAATTATCAATAAATTATCAATCGACTCTAAAAACTAATCAGTTTTTAACATTAAAAAACTACGTTGATCGCCGCTAAGCTGGTCAAAATCGGTTGATTCGTTCAAGAGATATCGTGAACAAAAGAAAACCGAAAAGTGATTTTTCGGAATTACTCCGAAATTCCTAGTTCGATCAATTCAAACTTAAAGATTCTTTATGAGGCTTAGAAACTGCGTCGAATTCCGCAAGCCGCGTGAAAGTCGGTTCATTCATTCTAAAGTTATTGCGGTTTGAAAATTCAAAAAATAGTGTTCTATCAAACGTTGAACTCGAAAAGCTCAAAAACATAGAAAGGATATCTCTTTGAGCTCGGAGAGTTCAAAATAACACATAAATTGTATTTTTGAGCTCAAAGAGCTCATAAACACTATAAGTGCAATTTTAAGCGCCTAGGTATGGAATTAGCGGGAAGTTGTAGGGATGGGCTTGAAGGTCAACCGTTTTCCTAATTTTTTTTTTTTTTTTTTTATTAAAGTTGATATTTTTTTCAGTGTATGCTTAGTATAATCACTAACAGTGAAGTTTTTTGGAATTTAAAGTTATTCATTTATTTATTAATAAATACATTTTCAATAACTATTATTTTTAATTATTCATTTATATTTAACCAAATTATAGCTTGAGGTTAGTATCATGAAGTTGATAATATAGATATCTACATTAGTGTGTAGTGCTGTCTACTAAGAATATTCACCAGAAGTCGTTTATGATCATTTTAATTAATAAATTTTATACCCTCTACCAAATATTTTATCAGTGTAGAGGTACCATCATTGAATATTTAATAAATCTATGAATACAAAATGATTATGAAAATTTTATTTAAATTAAAAAAGAATAATTCGCGAATAAATATTGAAGAAAAACAAATGATAAAAAGAGGAGTAAAGCGAGTAACGGAATAAAGTTGAAAATTTATGAAAACGATAGGGAGTAACTACGACAAAGCAGAAAGAGTGATAAAGAGAAAGCCGGGAAAAAAGTGTCAGGATGTAAATTTGAAATCGCCGTTCAAGCCGATATTATATACCAGAGATTATATATATACCCTGTGGCTTCAGAAGTTTATATAACAAGTAATATGAGTGCCCTGTATATGTGTAGGTGGATTATATTAACTTGCAGGATGCTGCTGGGAGGGCTATGCGATACTGCTGTATTTTAAATACAAATGGTGGAAGGCTACGAAGGATGATCACAGCTTACAAAGTGGTGTGGGCGATTTTTACGGTTGCGAAACGTGTGTTTCATATTCATTTTATTCCGCACATGGTATTGTTTTAATTCTTCTGTCTAGAAAAGAATATTTTAGGAGTTAAAAGGTTATTCGTTATTCGTTAGTACGTTTGTGTTCAAAATTATTAATTTCCTAAAAATTGCATGAAGATTGTTAATTTAATTAAAAATTTTGCTTATCAATTTGAAAGTTGACAGCAAAACAATATCAGTGCTTTGAAAGAATTTAAGTAGTTTAGATGGAAATTATCAGATAAAAATAATCAATTTATGACCATTATACATTAAGAAATTTTAGCCAAAATTTTTCAGCCAAATCAAAAAGCATCGAGTTCAAAAGTCATCAATTCGACAAATAAAATACCCCGTATTTTCTGTAATTCTCCTAATTTTTCAAAAGAAGTAATCTGTTCAAGACAGAATAATATATAATGAAAAAATTACGATTACGCCACGATGGGCACTTTTGTGAAGCATTTAATTTTAAGTACAGTAACCTATATTTTATTGAAATAATGCTATGAAATGCTGCGGAGCAGTGAAAATTTAAGAAAACAGCTCGAGTTTTACGTGAATATTTAACCGAAAATCTTTTCTCACCTTGATCGAGCTCTTCATAGTAATATTGGGAGGCTCAAATTTTCAGTAAATTTTTTTTAGGATATCTCAGAATGTTTTTTTTCGAATCTATGACAATTTTATTGACCAAAACGACTTTTGATCATTATCAAAAGTATAAGTGATTTGTTTGTTATTCACATTTTTATAAAAAATTTCAGGGTGCTTACTTTGCCTCCTCCCCTTCTCCTAATTAATTACTTGATAAGTGTTATCAATGGTTATTAGTTATAAGAATTATAAAAAAGATTATATAAGTACTTCATAATTACTCTTTAAATATTACTTTATAAAAACTTTGTTACATGTCCGCGATAGTACATTGTATATAGTTACTATATTTTACTATTAAGTTGCAACAACAATAGTAATCCTATTGCAACAATAGGAAATTTTTTTCCGTGTTAATTTTAATTATATCTATAGATATACGCAAAAAAAATTAACTTGAGTCAAGACGAAAAATTTTTAAATCAAGTGAAATTTACTTAAACTAAGAAAAATTTCTCAGTTAAGAATTTTTTTACTCAAATTAAATAGATAAAGTTCTTCGAAATTATTTTCTTGATTCAAGTTAATTTTTTTTTCTGTGTACAGATACCTCTGGAGTGACCTGAGTGTATTGATTCCTGAGCAGGTGTTGGGGTTTTTACCTTATTTATCACAAATATTAGTGGCACTTTTTCACTAAGCATATAAATAAAAGTAAATTTATCGATGCATTAAAAGTTCAATTTATTTCGAATTTTCTAGGTTATTATTTTTGAAATAGTATTTAAATTTAATAAAAAATTAATTTTGATTTTCAACAAGAAATCATCGATGTTAAAAAATTCTTGTAGTATAATTAATCAAAAGTAAATTGCTGTAATGATCATGACAGGATCACCTAACTTTGTGTCATTACATGTCATATTACCAACCATCTTGAAAATTGGTCAAATTATTGTGATAATTTTTGCATAGAAAATATTACCCCCCAAATTTTCTTTTCAGCTCTGTCTTCTTAAATTTATGTCATGCTTTACTAAAACAGACTAGCAGAAAAGTTTTATCACAAGAAAAAAAAAAATTTCAAAATTGCGAACTAAAATCACAGTTTTCGAAAAATGTTAACGGTATTAAAAAAAGTATGTCAGCTTGAACAAATAAAGAGATCTAAATCAAAATAATAACAAGTAATTCTTCAACTTTAAATTTATGAACTTGCAGTAGGTTCGTTTTTAACAACCACTCTGTGACTTTTATGGAAAAAAGAGTCAACATACTAAGCAAACACACATGTTTTATATATTATATATATGTACTCAGCCATTAATAGTAAAAACAGTAGCAAATAGTTAAAAAATGTTTGTTCATCACAGGTAACTATAAGGTAGACATGGTAAAATACTTAGCAGCATGGCTGCCGTCGGTCGATGGCGTACGTGTTTATTCTTCCAGTGGGAGAGATAAAATCGTCATGCCCCCAGCTTCATGCTCCATGCTGTGTTTAGTTATTTCCAACCACACAAACAAGTCTGTACAGAATACGTATTCCCGACTACCATTCTACGAAAAGAACGAGTATTTCGCCTGGATTAAAACCGGGTCCAGTTGAAACTGGTTATCGACTAGCATTTACATCGAATACTTTTATTTCTTATTTTCCATTCATGCAAAGTCGGGATCAAGATTTCAGCATTTTTAAATAAACATTTGTTGAGATTGAGAATATTGAGTTTAAAAAAAAAGAATAGAATTTCCAAGCAAATTAATTTTGTAATTATTGCATCCGGACGTAGAGAATGTACATTGTAATCGGTGGAATTGTTCTCATATTAGAGCGGCTACTTGTCAAGCGAATAAGTGTCCTTGTTGATTGTTGTACATATTCACGAGCACACTTGTTTTTAAAAGTAATCTGGCTTATATTAGCTGATACGTTACGTCGAGCTATAGTCGTATAAGTTACGAGACACCGCCGAGCTGGTCTTGCTTGTTGCTTCGATGTAAATACACCGCGCAACCGATCAGCCATTTTGAATTCCTTCTCGAGAGAACCAAGAAGTATCGTTACTTTTCACACATGCGCATCAGTGCTGGCAACGAGACTAACCTTGTTGGGTTTTTATTTTTATTTTAGAATGTCAAAAAACCTGAGGGACCAAGCAATATTGTTGATACTTGATGTTGCAGCCGTCTGACATCCTCCAGGGTTCATATTCACTAGTATGTCAGCTTATAGCAGATATTGCAAAAAATTCAACTTGTTTTTGTGTCGAAATGAACTGGTCGCGGTATAATTGAAAGAAATATTTTTACATGTATATGGAATTCTTTAGTTTATGTATATACTATATACACACGTGATTCATATTTTATAACCTAGTTGGTAGAAAATAGCAAATAAAATAGGCCACTCTCCCCTATCGTTCAATAATTAAATGTTTATTAAAATAAATCATGAATATATAGTTGAAGTGTGATTTTTATTTTGGACAAATTATCGAAAAGAACAAATTTCTAATTCGATTTATTATTTTCTTACCGTGAATTAAACAAGTATTGAGGCGAAGAAAAAAGTATTGGATTGACTAGAAAAACAGTACTTTTTTCTTTGTCTCAATACTTTTTTTTTAATCAGGATAACCAAAAATTATTAGTTAGAAATGAACTATTTATTGACTGTCATTGTATGTAACAAAATTTTTCATGAAATATGTTGCATCTTTTGGTATAAATTTTATATTGGTTTGGTAATTTTTTAGTGAAACATTTTAAATAAATCTGGAAAGCGGTTAACCCTGCAGGCCATCTCTGGAAATTCCCATTAAGTCCGAGCTTATAACGCTCAAGAAATTTTATCTATTCCGAACTCTCAGATTTCTCTGAGCTCGAAAAGCTGATCGCTGAAAACAAATTTTTTTGAAAATTTTGAATTTTGATATTTTCCAATAGATTTTCCAATATCTCTCGAACCAATCAACCGATTTTCACGTTTTAGGCGGTGATCAAAGTGGTTTTTCAAGCTCTAATAATTATTTTATTCTATCGAAAATGATCCGGAAAGAAATGTCGGAGTTATGTAAAAAAACAACTTTTTTCCAAATTTTTCGTCAACGATTTCTCTCGAACCAATGAACCGATTTTGATGTTCTTTTTTTTTCTTTTTTTATTAAGAGGATACATACAACAATGCCGATGACTGGCTTATTAATGGCTTGCAATCATTGGCCGATAGTCAAATTAGCAGTATTGGGCCATTCATGGTTGATGAGTGAGTGGCCCATCGATCTTGTATCGAAATCGCCAGTGATACACTTGGCCAGTTATTCAGCTAATGACTTACCGATCAATAGATAACCTTGGTTGGCCGATGATCGAATTACATTAATGGGCTAGTAATATTTGGTAACCAGTCCATGAATTTCGTATCAAAGGCACTGGTTAATTTACCGGTAGAGCTTTTGGCGCGTATAACCAAATGGTCCAGGTTTGAATTTTGGTCTGAGCTGTCCGTATTGTATTTTTTCGGTTACTGAAAAATTCCCACTGGGCAAAGTTCCTCCGTTACATAATTTATACATAGAAGCTACAGTTGAAATAGAAACGGATTTGAAATTTTTTTGGGTATTTACTACAAAGAACAAAACAACAATAAAATTACAGAAAAACGGTCAAATTTACAGTTTTAACAATGTCAATAGGGGCTGACTCTTGTTCCAAGTCTGGCAAACCAAGACTTGTCAATTGAATACTGGCTGGGTCTTGGTTCAAGACCGGCGAACCAAGCGACTTCAGATATCACGTTACTAATGCCAAAAGGGCGCATCTCAACATCTACAGAGCCCTTTCATATCAATCAGAATGTTAAAGTCGACTTTCTCGTTTCACTGATTCCAACAATAGTCACCGAGTACTTTACGGACGTTGTTGTTAAGCTATCCCTGATAGCCAGAGTTTCAGATCAACAAAGTTGGTGTCAGATAGTTTCCACCAACTTAGGGGCAACTTGCAATAAAGTTCCGAATTTGTAATTGTTGGCACCAAGTTGGCTACAAGTTTCTGAGAAATAGAAGACCAATTCTAAGAAATAGAAAGCAATCTACTGCCGCAATATATCGCCAAATTTCTTAAGAAACTTGTCGTCAACTTGATGTGTAAAAGTTTTTGAAGCAGTTTTTGCTAACAACTTGGTGAACAAGTTGACACTAACCGAGGTTATTTTCAAGAGTTGCTGCCAACTTGGTGATAAGTTGCGACAATAGATGACAGAAAGTTGCGACCACCTTGTCTATCAGGGTATGAATGATTGAATCACTTAATATTTTGTTCAGGAAATTGCCGCGATGTCGACAACTGCGAAATTTTTTTGATATTCCACCTTTTTCCATGTTTGGCAGTAACCTAATTTAGATAAGTGACCCAGTTTTTTCTTTTTAGGAGCCTTATTGTCGTGGTGATTCCTAACCAGTGGCTGAAAATGTCCATCATAGAGTTACCAATGAACAGTACCCAATAAATTTTTGTTGGATGATCGCGAGACTATTATGTATGATGCAATTTATCGATCATATTTCACGATGCTTACGTTGTATTTAAATAACGCAGTGAACTAGGTGAGTTCGAAATGAGTCCCGTACTCACCAACTGCACCCATACTTGCGACGTAATTCTTACGTATAGTATAATGCTCCATGCCTCGGACAATGCACTGATACAAACTGATTGTAAATCTTTCCAAAGCTTGGAAACACTTTATACAATTTCAGAGCGTAATTCACTGTGACAATCAGTACAGTCGTGTACGAAATAAGAAATGCTTTCAAACAGTTTCCTTCAGGTAAAGTGGGTACTGGTGTGAATTCAGTGATGTTGATGGTTTCAAGTAGATTAATATCTTCACTTGTTGCCATTTTTACTCGTATACGAAGATCCTTCGAAAATCCAAATTATTTTTACTTAAAAATTTAGACAAAACAGTTTTATATTTGAAGGAACATGGATTCCGAAGTAACGACACTAGAACAAATGAAATAAGAATAAATTGAACTTATAAAAGTGCTGAAAAAACATCTATCGAGAAATTATCGGACAAAATTGATTGTAATTGAATGTTGTAGTCATTCGATAGATCGGTCAACTCAATAGACAACTTAAATATTTTATAGAAAGAAAAAAAAAATTATAATTTTACTGTCAATCGACTAACTGGAGTACTTTAGACGAATGGAATAATAGATTAGTATTAATTGTAATTTTTAAAACTAAAATTTTTCCGAATATTTACAAATTATCAAAAAATGCGGATTTTTGGAGAGAAAAATTTTAAAATGTGGGTTTGAAAATCGCAGATATTCGAATCTCATCTTAAATAGAAAATTAAAAAATTTGTTCTTTAATCTAGTGCACGGAAAGAACAAGATGACACTGGATATCGTCCCAGATTATATTGAGTGGAAAAAATTTTTAAATAGTAGCTAGTATAATCCAGATTAAAATGACTATAATCCAGATATCGCGCAGTATAATCCCATTTACAATGAGTATAATCCAGATATCACACAGTATAAACTAGATTTTTCTAGCTACTATCTGAAATTTTTTTCACCACAGATATCACTGAGTATAATCCGGGATGATATCCAGTGTCAACTTGTTCTTTCCGTGTATGACATATTTTTTCAAAAAAAAATTAAAAATGTTATTCAAAAAAAAAAGTCAAAATCGGAGTTTAAAGGATATACCCGTGGAGTTATGATGAGTTGATTCCAAGTTATGAATTTTTTAACCTTGACACATACCACTATTTTTTTGCAATTTTCACAAATTTACATTTTAAAAACTTTTGAAAATTAAGGGTTAAAAATTGACAAGTAAGCGTCTTTTGACACATACAAAAAGATGTCAAAAAATCAGCTCAATAAAAAAATGTGATTTTTTAAATCCGGTGATTTTGTATGGAATTACCCATATATACTTAGAACTGCAGAAATTTACAGATGTATTAGATCATTGATGTCTAAATTTCTGGGTATATATGTATTTATAGATCTCTATTTTTTAAAGTTTTATCAATTAATTGCTGTTTATTTCTTATGAAGCATATAAATAAAAAATGATTTTCTATGGACTTAACTGAATTTAATTTATTTTCTTTTTCATTGTTAATTTTTTGTTCAATGTTTTTTAAAATCATGGAATAATACAGAAGCCTTTTTTTTAAAAGTTCAAATTCATCTTTTTTGTAAGATATCTTTCTTTTATAGTTGCTTTCTTTTTTAAATTTCTGATTTAATAGATATTTATATTTTAAAAATTTTTCTGAATAATTTTAGTCATAATTAATTATATATTCATTAACAATTTAACAAATTTAATATCAATTGAAAATCATTAATGATTTTCAATTTTTTTTAATAATTGATGAAAAAAAAATTTCAACTTAACAACCTTTGCACATAAAAAAATATAAATATTACCATACTTAATGTATGAATATACACAATTAAGTTAATACCAAAAATTGTGAATTTTTACTCAATTATAATATTCATTGAGTTTGTATGTTTAGCAATAAGTGTTTCTATCCTTGAAAAAAAATGTATAAAAAATAATTATCCCCGCGTTTTCATATCTTACCGACCGAAGGTTTAGGCTTTCTCTCTTGAGTATATTATGACAGACTACTGAAGTTTTAGTCAGTGTACGAGAGATGGAGCTCATACAAAATCTAATTTTTTTCAAGCTTAAATATTTGATGGTTGCAATTTAATGTAAATATTTTATATTCTACGTTATTTATCTCTGCGGCTCATAGATACTATAAATTAAGTAATTTTCTTGGTTAAACAAATAAATTTTTTTAACTTCGCTCGCTCGTATATTTTTGTTAAGTGATACGGGTTAAACAACGACAAAAATATGACTATAAAGTTGTATAAAATCTTTATTTCCATCTTTACTCTAATATATTTACGTGTCTGACACGTATTATTTATGTAACTTTAAAGAAGTACTCAACTCGGCGTATTAATGTTCGTGCATGATTCTAATGTATATATATTTTATCATATGAAATTTTTATTCCGCACACGATTTTATCTTAAATTAAGGTTTCAAAGTTTTTTCCACGTTTCTATCTTTATCCTATCTTTTATCAAATGTTTTTTATCATGTTTTTATTTTTATTGTTTGCCATTGTCATGCAAAGATTTACAAGCGATATTTTTTATTTTTAAACAAGGAGACATAAAAACAACAGTTTTCTAGATTCTCTTGTAAATATCGAAAAATATTCAGTTAAATACTAATCAACAAAACAAGTTTGGACTGTAAATATTTATTATATATAAATAAAAAATCTATAAAGAATAAATTTATATAATTTATCAGAGAAGGTTGAACATAATTTTATTTTGAAAAAATTTGATTATCTAAATTAAACTTTCAAACTAAAATTAAGGATGTTCATAGACAAGAAAAAGACACCAATAGGTTATGGCTATTGGTTTCTTTCTCACGCACTATAGTTGCCTCTCTTTATAAACTATCACTCACTTACTTCCACTCGCGTAAAATATCGAAAGTCACTAACTTCAAACATTTTTTTTATAAAAAAATGAATATCGCTTGTTTAGATTTTTTTTTTTTTTTTGATAAAAAATACTTGATATATCTTCAATTAATGATTCTCAGTTTTTTGAAACAATCCTAAGAAAAGTACAATTGATATTTAATAAAACGTTCGTTTGAACGTCGGTCAGCGTAGGGTTTGTATGTAAAATATACAAATTTTAAAAGCTAATATTTCAAAATTTAGTGCCGCAAGGACTATTTAAAAAAAATTCCTGCGTATAGAGGATACTTATGAGTATAAGTACTCAACATTTCAAAAAATTTAAGGAAACTGTTTTTTCTTGGAACGTCCTTAACAGACATTTGATAATGTTTAGAAATTTTCCTAATAAATGAATAATTAAAAAAAAAATTTATTTTTGGTAATTTAAAGACACGATACGTGCAATTTTTATTTTTAAAAATAAAATATTTTTATTGTAGTAATTTCTTTATCAAAACAACCCTAAAAGTTGTCAAATGTTTCTCAATTTTTGTGTAATAACTACGTTTTTTTGAAAAACATATTTGGTATCACCGTCAGCATAATTTCTTGAAATTAAAAAAAAAAAAAATTCGCAACTTCAATGCAACAAGCGTAAAAAGACACCATTTCGTTTTTTTATAGACATTTCAATCCCTATGTAAACTGAAAAATTGAAATTTAATCATCAAACACATTATCATGAACTGTGTTAAGCATTTCATAAAAATTGTATCATTAAAGACACACAATTTTTTTTATAATTCATTTTTAATAGCAATATTGGAATGATGTTTTTGAGATAGCCTTCATATTCATTGCGTCATTATCTATTGTTATTTTTGTTTTTCAATAAATTGTTTTTTAATTACTGTATTAGAGCAAGTTACAATTTTATCGAAAATATTATTTTTTTCGGTTTTTACAACTGACTAAAAATAAAAGCTTACCTGCAGGCCAAATTTTTTTATGTTACTGTTACTGACGAAGTTTTTTCAAATGCTTATGATGACGAGTGTACCGTCGTGATATGTACAAAAATAGCGAAAAACATTCAAATGAACTTTTTCTGTGAGAGAACACTTCAAATGATATTGATAAAAAAATTTGTGTGAATATCGAGTGAATTTTAATAAGAAATTGAAAAGTTGTTGGAAATGTGTGAAGAAATTGAGGATTAGAAGTTATTCGATTCAGCATAAAAAAAAATTATTGTAGAAATAGAAAACTGCAATTTTATTAGTCTTGATCAATTGGTGTGTCTTTGTAGATGCAGTATGTTTAATTAGAAAATAATGCATACATTCGTCAGTTGTGCAACGAAATGTTTTGTACTTACTAATACAAGTGCTAATGTGAAGAATCTTTAAATCCACAAGCTATTTAAGTTAATTTAATGAGTACTTTTAAATAATTTTTATATACTCATAAAAATTTATATTAGTTCTCATAAATAAAGTCAAAATTTTATGTGATAGTTAGTAGTTACTACATCATTAAAAATTGAACTAAACAGTAGTATATAGCTGTGAAGTTAAAAATAGTTTATTTCGCATACGTGGTGAATTATCAAAACAGACCAATATCTATTAGCAGTTACGCCACGGTTATTTGACCATCGTGTGATAATGATTTCTAAAAATTCCCCACAATTAACTCTAATTGAATTTATATTGCAACGTGTCTATTTTAAGTTTCTAAGAATTATCTTTACATTTTTTTTAATTAAAGCCCATGCTGTAAATTGTATTCAATTATTTCTTATTTTTTTTCAATTACACATAAAGAAATTTTTCAAATGAATACTATGAAAGACCATAATTGCATACGCGGTCTTAAACAATATTATTTCTTTTCCAATCAATTTTTTCTTTGCCTTGAAAAAATTTTTACTTATAATTTTATCAAAATAATTTTTATGTTTAACTGGGACAGAATGAAAAAGTTCACGATTTTTATAAAAATTTCGTAAAACAAAAATTGTTAACACTAATAAAAATGCCATTTGGTCTCATCCCAAATGAAAGGTAGATTTCATTTACTAAAAAATTCTCTTCATTTTCGCTATTGTAATTTGTTGAAAACCAAATTTTTAAATTAATTACAAAAAGAAGTTATGCAAAAGTTTTTTTGGTGTATTGACTATTTGGATAATTATCTTGGACTAGTTAAAAGTTTAACAAAATCTGTTTAAAAATACTATTTAACATTTAATTTTAGTAATAGTATCGAAGGTAAAAAAGAAAAAAAATCAATGCTATATACGTCAAATTAAAGATGATTTCACAAGCTATCACATAAATTTTTCAAAAATTAGCTATCTCTTTTCAATCAAAAGTTATACATCAATGAAGTGGCCGAACCCGTGATTTTCACTATTTGGAAAATTTTTAATGGCATTTCTAAACTGATTGATCGATTTGGCTCATCTTCGAACTCATTCAAGGTAATTACCCAAAGAATATGTGGACCACGTTTCATCGAGATCGGTTGATAATTTTCGCAGATATCCTGATGACAAGGTCGGTTATATGTATACATAAATATATTTTTTAACCTTTTTTACATAAATTTATTTTTGGAACTGAACTACTTAACTTAATTACTTGACTGATTATGACATATGATAGCAAAATCAAATGAAAATTCCACCATGAGGACTAATGCAACAGTTAGATTCCTAACGAAATCTACCTTAAAACGTTGCTTCAAATTTTGTATTGCCATCATGCATAAAAAGGATTTTGTTTAAATAACAAAAAACGGGATAACTAAACAATATCTGGTGGTAACAAATGAGTATAGTTATAACAAGAAATCCATTAGTTGCATTAACAAAATTTATCAAATTGTACTAACAAATCAGTTTATTAAAATCACAAAATCAATTTGTTGCATATCATAAAATGACTTTGTTGCAATAACAAAACTAATTTGTTGTTTTTTAAGTGTATTCTTATAAAATTAACTGTAACAAATTTATTTGTTCTTCCACCAAATTCTCATTGTTATTCTTACAAATTTTCTTTATCATTCCAACGAATTATTTTTGTTACTTCACCGAATTCTCTTTGTTACTTTAATAGAATAATGTTGCTGTTTCAATAAAAAAATTTGTTATACCGACTAAAGTATTTTGTCGAATCAACTAAAAGATTTTGCTATCATAACAAAACTGTTTTGTTATTATAACACATCAATAACTTGTTATAACCTAAATTCTGTTATTTTAACATATGATTTGTTATCACAACACATCTTAGGCTATCTTAATCAAATTTTTTTCTGCATGCCTTTTTTCAAAACAAACTTCAGTACTAATTTCAGTATACGTTATGAATAAAATAATTATAAAAAAGAGAGAGAGAGAAATGATATAAACGAAGATTAAGATTCTAAAAGCTTGAAAAACGTGACTAAGAAAGGAATGCAAAGGTTCAAGATTAAGTAGGGTGTGGATTCATTAAGTTAAATTGTCGCTTTAGGGGTGAGCTTTCTTAATGACTTAGATCTGTCCAAAATTCATAGTTATCTTGTGCTCTCAACGCCTAGCATTGTGCAACCGTACGTTTCAACATTTAACCTTGCGTGTTCGGTTACTTTCGAGATTAATTAATGTTGATAAAATTTTAATCATAATTTGCATATTCATTAGAAACGTTGAATTTAAGATATTGACTGCAAATTACTTTTTTCTTTTTTGACCAATCTGCCTGTAAAAGTTCAAAATGTTCGAGTTTTTTAGGAATTAATTTTATCTTCATTAAATACTCCAAAATTTAATTTGATCAACGATTCATATCTAGTTAATTCCTCTAAAACTTATTTAGTAATTCCATTTGTATCAATACACTTTATAAAAGTAAGTTGTCGAAAAAAACCATAAATTTAAAACCACTCAATTTACTCCCTAGAGAGTTTTCATAACATACAAAATAAGAATATGTATAGATACCAAGTTTTTAAGATGGCTAAAGAAATGACGATCCGCCCTATTCTCTTTTGTGTGCAGGGGGTGTGGCGCACCAGGATATATCAGGGTGGAATGAGTCTCTAAATATGCTAATACCTCCAACGTGGGGTAATGAGTTCTTCAAAACACTTCGTGCGATGCTGTGAACTGCTGTATACATACGCATTCAGCTATAAACACATCTTGAATTCACTATATACCTTCGCAGTACATATATATGACAAAAGCTTATTATTTTCCATGTCTCATCTCCTTCTCCTTTTCTTTCGCATCTAAGACGCAAGAATAGCACGTGCATTTTTATATTACGTGCAAAAGATTTTCTGCTACATGACTTGCCGAGCTTTAACATTTTGCTTGATCATAATTAACGTGATTTTTCTGGTACTAGTCATTCCTCAAAATGAAATATTTCAGAAAATAATTATTTCATTTTTAGGATGTGTTTTTAGTTATTGATGAATTTTTTTTTTAATTATTTAATAATAGTCGATAATCATCAATATGGCCGTATGTTACTGAAGCGTTATCTGGTGTTGGAAGAAAAAAATTTCTTCTTCTAAGAATTTGACTATATCGAGTGTTGATCATGTACTTTTAGAACGAGTACGAACAGTTATTGATCAAAGGTAAAAATATTTGGCACTGAGACTTTCAAAACCAAGAGAAGAAATTTTTGAAGTCAAGAAAACATTTCATTCAAGTAATTTTCTTAAGGTAGTTCTTTCTCAATCTGTAGTTTATACTAGCGCTATCTTTTTCATTCGCTAGTGTTGCCTCTCTTACGGGCTATTGCTCACTTACTTCCACGCATGACTTTATTTGTTTACTTTACTAGTTTATCAATGATTTCTCAAGAACTATGTAATAAGGAATTCTAGAATTTTTTAGAGTAATTATACATGTATTAATCTTAGTAATTTTAGTTTTTCGTGAAATTCTTAAAATTTTTCAATACAAAAATAATAAAACTTTACGGTTTTTTCTCTCTTCTCCCGTACTATCTGTGTAATAATATCACTTTCAATTGTAATTATCTTCGGTTAGAGGTGGTAAATCGTTTCCAAATTTTAACAGCATGTGCATTATGCATTTGTTTACTTGTATTACACAGAAAAAAAAATGTTCTTGAATCAAGTATATATTTTTGAAGAGCTTAATATTCTTGATTTGAGGAGAAAAATTCTTGATTCAAGAAAATTTTTCTTAATTTAAGGAAATTTTACTTAATTCAAGAATTTTCCGTATTGATTCAAGACAATTACTCTCTTCAAGATTATATTCTTGGTTCAAGAATTTTTCTCTTGAATCAACTTAATTTTTTTTTCTGTGTATAAATTTGGAAGGTTTCTTGAAATTTTGCTCGCAGGGCTCAATTACCTTCATTTAAAGAGTACGTTTTGATTCAAGCTTATTTTTTTTTGTATAATATGTAATTGAAATATTGAATCAAAAAAGATGTTGATATTGATCAGAAAACATGCGTGACTTATTACGTCTTGCAATTTCCGTCTGCCATCTATATCTTTTTCTCTCGTATCCTGAGCATACAATAGGCATATACCCCTACCATTTTAGCAGGCACTTGTCCTCGCCTTTTTCTCAATTTACCCTTCTCATTCACATCCGATATTTACTTCCTCTTTGTCTGCTGACATCCATTACATTTCCAATTTCCACCACGTTTTCCATTTCCTGTGTCATAGTGATTCCTTGTTTCAATTATGACAAATCACAAACTCTCATCGGCCATTGTCTAGAAATTCCTGTTTATCATATCCTATATACCAGCATGATTTCATTATTGATATCGAAATCATTGTAAACCCGGTTATGGTAAACTCATATATGTGTTTTTCTTTTTAATTATTGAAAATTGAGAAAAAAAATTTTTTTTTGCTCGACAGGCAGAAAGCGTCAACTTTTGGCCCGCTGCGCTAAACGAAGTTGCCACTTTCTGCCTTCGTCGAGCAAAAAAAATACCATACACTCCTCGGGAAGTAAATAAGAAAGCCTCAGATCACATGTTTGTTGACCTCGGCTTCGCCTCGGCCAACAATTACATGTGATCTGAGACATTTCTTACTTTACTTCCCTAGGTGTGTAATATACTATTTAAAACTATAAAAAAATATGAACTTTAGGTGAGCTATTTAATTTACGAGCATAAAAATTAATTTTTGATGTCAATTGTGGCAATAAAAAAAATTTTTTTTGTATTTACAATATTACAATTAAGAAGACATTAAAAAGTTCATAAATCTCGATTCGTTTATGAGCTATATAATACATTATTACCAGTAGCATCGGTAAATAAACATTTAAATTATTATCGTGCGGTAAAATAACACTTCACAAAAATAATTTGATACAATATTTACACTTAAAGAAATACAGACTCGCATACATATATGTATAGAGTTAAAAAATGTAGACTAATAGAGATAAATAACATTTAACAAAACTTAAAGCGGCGAAAAAAAAATAAATGAGGAAAAACAAACGAAACTAAACGATTTTATGGGCCATCAAATTACGTTGACCACCCCATAAAATACTTAAGAGGCCTTTCACGCAAGACTCTCGATCACCAGTGGCTAATGTTCTCAGTCTATAGACTCACCTACGCATTTATGTTGCACCTGTTCCTAAAGATATACTTGTATATCACTAAAATGTTTCAGAATTATTAGCATTTACATGAAAAATTTCAATAATCATATGACAAACATACGCTAAATTATATATACATTTTTGAGTTTAAAGCATGGATTTTGTATGCCTCCATGAAACATATATACCATAATATTTTTTTATTGTTTAGCATCTCAAAATGTTGTTGAATTAATACCTCAAATTAAAAAATACAAATTAATTAATAGAATAAAACGAATCGATTAACATGAGAATGTAAAAACATTGAAAAATTTATATTTTTTATATTTTTACACTTTATAAATTAAATCGAAAAATCATCACAAATAATAATAGTATATTACTTACCTAGAGCAAGAAAGTAAGAAATGTCTCAGACCACTTGCAATTGTTGACCGAGGCAAAGTCGAGGTCGACAGAAATGTGATCTGAGGTTTTCTATTTTACTTTCCGAGTGCTGTACACTACTTTTTTGTTCGACGAGGGCAGAAAGTGGCAACTTTCGTCCCGCTGCGCTTAACAAAGTTGCCACTTTCCGCCCGGAGGGCAAAAAAATATATAGAGACATTTTAAACTAAATTTATGGTAATAGAAAAAAAATTTCATTTAAATTAGATTGGTTGAATTCCACCCCGTGATACTGTAATGTCGGAGCAATTCACAGCAAATGTCGAAATTTCAAGAATTTGATGACTGAAATTTTCTGGATATACTGAATTTCTCTAGATGTTAAACGGACAAAACTTAAGCTCTCCCAGTTATTACCGAGAATTTTTTTCCTGTGTTAAATCTTGAACGTCACCATAAAAAATTATTTACTGATTCAGGCATTTTTAATAAGCTCTTACTTAAAGGCTATACTATTTTAAAACGATTTCTGGTCGGTTAGGTTAAAAGAGCTCTAATGAGTTTGTCCAAGTGAGCAAAATTCAGCGAACATGCGCCATCTCACGGGATTTCAGATAATTAACTTACTGTTCCATCCACTCTAATCCTTTTGGTATATTCAAAAGTTATCTGTTGATATTAACTTAAAAAATACTAATTTTATAAGTGACAAATAATATAATGATCAATATCAATTACTCACATAATATATGGTAGGTTAAAAACGTTGTAGATTTTTTCGGTTAAGTTTGACATGTGAGTTAATTTTTAAAACGAACTGTTAAGTCATGATTTAAAATCTTTTAAGACTTGCTAAGTCTAAATATAAAAACATTAACAGAGAAAATCATTTAATTCCTAGGAATCATTACCAAATTTTCAGAGAAAACTATCAAATCTTACGAAGTTCATCGTACCCTGGTTCTGACAAAAATTTTAAGGAAACCATAAATTATTTATGAGTTTCTAGCATCTGTGTTTCAAGTAAATTACGTTTTCTTCTTACTTATTTCCGATAGAAATTGTTACACGTTCATATAGTTACGCTCTAAAGCTTCCAATATCGATATCGTACACTAAAAAAAAGTGAATAGTTAAAATATACTTGAAATCAAAGATAACATAGAAAAGGCGTAATCAGCAAAGGTATTCAATCCGCAATCTTGTCGACGTGGCGGTCATTTTAAATGACGAGAATCGTGCGTGTCCGGACCACCCATCAACGAAGACCAAATAGTTATATCCTTATAGCCAATTCTGCAGTCGTCTTCTTTTAAGGTTTCTTCTTCTTCATTGGTTTAACCTATCCTGTATAATTACTATCCACCAGGTACAGGAGAAAACCAGGATTTATCTACCTATAGATATATTTAATCGAGAGAATCCCAGCCCACTAAAGTATTTGAGTAGCCAAAAGCTTATTCTTATTATAGTTTTTTGAACGTAGTTTTATTTTTATTTTGTACTTCATACAAATCTAAGCCTTTCGTATAATTTTGTTTGCCCTTAATTGATCGTAAAATACCTAACAACGCCGTTGAAACGTTAGTATGGTTAATGCTGTAACATTATTATAAAGACTCATATTTTTTATCCATGATTACCTTTACCAAAAACTTGAAAATTTTTTTCTCAAAAAAAAACATTTCTAAATCGATAAATTAGATTGGATCACAGGCTAATAATTAGACCATTTTTATTATTCATAGTTACAAACTGTATCAAATTTTTTATAAGTTTCTAGACTCTCATAATAAAAAAACAAACTTTTTACTATGATTTTTCAAACCTAAATTCTATCTCAAAAAGATGTACATTCTTAAGTAGGTAATTAAAGTATTTAATTGCATCAATTAAATTATTTCATTGTAATGAAATATTAGTTTTTTATTATTTTTTTTTCTCTATAAAAATTATCATCATTAATGTCATATAATTCCAAAAATATTGCGACTATTTATGAATTAAGATAAAGTGTTGATTTAATAATTTAACCCACAAGAATGTTGAATTCTACATCCTAGAGTGTAATATTCAACACACAAATTTTAAGACTCTACACAATGACGAAAAATTTTTTACTGTGTATACTTTTCTGTCTGGAGAATTTTTTCTTTTCTGAAGAATTGGTCGAATAGATTAAAGTAATTTTTATTTAAATTATTCAGGATTTAAATAATTTCATCACATATATGTAATAGTCTATAGAGAAAATATTGATCATTGGTTACACATAAAAAAAATTAACTTGAATCAAGTAAATAATTTTGAAGAACTTCATTTTCTTGATTTGAGCAAAAAAATTCTTAGACTAAGAAATTTTTCTTGGTTTAAGTAAACTTCATTTAATTCAAGAATTTTTCTCTTGATTCAAGTTAGTTTTTTTTTCTGTGTAGGAATTGAAATAAATTCAACAACACAATGATTTACATAAAATATAAATGTTAAAATAGTTAACAGTAAAAATTAATCATAATTTTGTAATTCTTGATTAATCACTAATTTATTTATTGCACGTATGATCAAAAAAATTCATTTTAATGTGTTGCTACAATGACTATAAATCACACCGATAATTACGGCCGTTACTTTAGTTGTGACTGAGACGACGACATGCGATTAGTAAAAGATATAAATCTAAAATACTTGACAGCTAGCACCAAATTTTCCGTTGTTTGCTACAAATTCAATGTCTTTATCTCAAACAATTTATATAACTTCAATTAAATCAAAGAGAACAAAATTAACTTGAATCAAGTCAATAATTTTGAAGAATTTCATTTTTGAGTAGAAAAATTCTTAAACTAAGAAATTTTTCGTGGTTTAAGTAAATTTACTTAATTTGAACTCTTCAAAATTATTTTCTTAGTTCAAAAATTTTTCTCTTGATTAAAGTTATTTTTTTTTTCAGTGCACGTGTGTGTTATTTAAGAGATATTTTCTTTGTTTTCAGTGTAGTAGACATTTTATGTGCGTAAAAAATTATTATGCCAGAGTACTAGTTAAATGAAATATTTGCAACTTGATTGTGAAAAATTTGTTAAATTAGGCAAGTAAAAAAAATATTTTCAAAATCTGATAAAGTTTATTTTATATCAAACAATTCATGAGATTTTTGTCATTATCCTTACAAAATTACACTGTACAACTCACGTCACTTCTTGAGCTAGTGGTGGCAAATATATTATGCCACTCGTAAAATTAAGTTTTTATGATCATTTTATGGACGCATAGCGGCCCGTCGATCTTTGAAAGATACCCACGGGCGTTTGCTTCTTGCTAAGACTGTATTGAGGGGGCTCATGAGCTTCTTTACACTGTAACTAGCTTCTACCAATTTTCTGATTTTCTTTTTCATTACTATCATAACTTTAAATTTTTCATAGATGATCTATAATGTCATCGTTATTATTACTATTTCCTGAGCAATCATTTTACACGTCCATTGATCCATTCGGGATCATTATCATTACACACGCCATTAAGTCGATTATACGTACATAAATATCCGTTTTTGTCGAATTATTAATTCGTCACTTTAAAATCAATAAAAAAATAATAAAGCGTTCAGTTATTATCAGAATGTAATTATAATTATACTTTAACTTTTACATGGGACAAATGTGAATCACCTAAGCGTGCACTAGAAAATAACCGTCGGATTCTATTTTCTAATGCTCATATTTAAACCCTGAATGCTTCACTTTCTCTTGCAGCAAAAAAATTTAAGAGAAACTTTACTGGAAAATATAAATAATGAAATTTTTTTATTGTTAATTAATCGATTGAAAAATTAATTATATCAAAATTTATAGTTAGAGCTAATGGATAAGATATTAAAGATAATAAATTTTTTTTCTTTTTAAATTGTTTGTGTAATTTTATAGTCTTTAAAATTAATATTATTTTATTTTAACATTTTAATGCAATCATTGAAAAAATTCACGATATAAAAATGAATCAAAAATAAAAAAATGAAAAAAAAAATTCTACTTTCAAAGTTGAAAAAGTTAAATAATAATTACATAGTAAGAAATCTTTTAATGGCTCAAAACATGTTTGTTCAAAATTCTTACACACACTTTTGAGCATTAATTTAATTTAATTATATTACACCAGTAAACCAAAGTGTTAAATATTTGAATATTTAAAATCATAATTGCTTTGGCATTTAAATTTGAATAAAGAAATAAGTAAAATAATTAACACAATCAAAGAAAATTTAACTACACAGAAAAAAAAAATTTCTTGAACAAAGAAAATTGTAAGGAAGACCGAAGTTATTTTGGAGCAAGAAGAAATTTTCTTGGCTTAAAAAAATGTAATTTCGTTCAAGAATTTTTAACTTCATTCAAGAAATTTTCAATCTTCCTTAAGATTTTCTTGATTTAAGAAAATTTACGATTAACTTTCTTTCTTTCTGTGTAGGTTCTTTTAATGAATCAATTAAAAAAAAGTTAGTTTTGATGGAAAAAAAAATGTTTTTCGCTTTCAACAACTTGAAAATTGACGGAAATTTTTCAACACTCATTAAAAACTGTTACAAAGTCAATTAATAACTTTTCCAATCTCTTTTTCGTAATTTATTTTTTTAAGTGAAATATTTTCCATGAAGCAAAAAAAATCAGTGTAAAAAAGAAAAAAAATAATAATTTTATAAATATTCTAACTCGTAATACAAACAAAAAATTCAATCCACTATATAAATGTATGTATGCACATGTATATTTATATTGCACCTAAAAATAAAAATGACTAGAATTCATATCTTTGTTTTTTTATACTTGAAAAAGGATAAAGAGAAAAACATATTATTTTCGTTGAATTATTTATAGAGTTTCTGTCAAAAGAACTGACGATATTATTTCAGTCGGATATATTTTATTCTATTCCTTTTGACTTGCAGATAGTACCTCATATACATGTATGTATTAAATTCATAAATGTGTTATATTTACACATATAAGATGTCTTTAAACTACCTTGAGCACT
This sequence comes from Cotesia typhae, assembly GCF_013202065.1. Classification (NCBI taxonomy): domain Eukaryota; kingdom Metazoa; phylum Arthropoda; class Insecta; order Hymenoptera; family Braconidae; genus Cotesia; species Cotesia typhae. Next base: position 4,239,221 of record NW_027423756.1, on the reverse strand, counting down.
ACGGCGTACTTCCCAGCGAACGCAATATTCCTTAATAGACTTAAAACAAGGTTAGATAAAAAAAGTTCATCGACCGATACTTTGATATCAAGCTTAAATAGGAAATTGACTCTATTTAGAGCGTAATAAAATTGCTTTTCGATGGCTGATTTAAGTTAAGGGTATAAAAGGTGTGCCACTCATCGTATCTAATATTCTTTAATTGTAATAAGAATCATCATAGAACTCATAAACAGTAATTAACATATTAAATATCATTCAATTATCTGTTGATTTATTAATTAATATTTTGTTTATTTTTTATTTTTACTCACATATGTTACAATAGACATCTTGACAAAAATATTTCTCCGAAACAGAAGTTGTCGAAAAATAAAAAATATGGCATTAGATCTGATATAGAAGAAAAGACAAAGGGAATTGAAATTCAGTATAACTGATCTCGGTTTCTACGGCAACCAACCGGTCCCTTATGTCTTAGCATTTTTTTATACCAAAAAAATCACGTCGAAAAAATAAACCGTCATTTATATGGTATATGTATTATTTGTATGTACTAGTAGCTGCTTGGGCTATATTTTTGTGACCACTCAGTTTTCTTTTTAGTGTAACTTGTGTCACGAAAAACAATTTCGACCCACTGTTGTTCGGTCTTTAGCCTTTTTTTATTTTTATACAACGCACGGTTGAATGATACACGAGAGAAAAAAAATTTTCAGGTTGCTTGAAACATAAGTATATTGATAAAAAAATTTACTTGATTCAAGAGTGAAAATTTTGAACCAAGAAATTAATTTTGAAGAATTTGATCATTTACACCTGCATCATGTAAAGAATGTAAATTGCAGTTTTAGTTGGTCAAACATAGATATTGTTGATGTTACTATAAGCCTCAAATCAGCATTACAAAAATCAAAAGGTAAAAGTCCAGATGGTTTAGATTTGAGATGGCTAAGAGACCACATATCACAAATATCTCTCTTATGTCGATCTTTAATTGTTCATTGAACACATACCTGTTCCCAGATACTTGGAAAACAGTCTTCATTGTTCCTTTAAATAAACTGACACCACCAAAGTCATTGTCAGATACTAGGCCCATAGCAAATCTACCTCATCTAGCTAAAGTGTTCGAGCGTATCGTTGCAAATCAGGTAGTCAGTTACCTCGAAAAAAATGATGTACTAGACAAACACCAATCAGGTTTCCGCAAACATCACAGCACTCAAGCCTCACTACTAAAGTTAACTGATGATATACGTCTAGCTATTGACAGAGATGATCTAACTTTCCTCATATTATTCGATTTCACAAAGGCTTTCGACTACCTAAATCCTAAAATATTATTCATAGCAATGTTTGAGATGGGCTTTTCTACCGAAGCAATTCTTTGGTTTCATTCGTATCTCACGGGAAGATCTCAGTCAGTTGTAGATCTTGAAAATCATCCCTCTAGACAGATTGCCACAACATCAGGAGTACCACAAGGATCTATTCTGGGACCAATCTTATTCCTAATTGTTATAAATAGAGTATCAAAACGTTTAAAGCACTCGAAATATGAATTATTTGCAGATGACAAATTTGCCTATCTGCATTTTAAACTCTTTAAATTGAAAGAAGCCTCCTTTCACTTAAGGGAGATGTTCATCGAAGAAGACCCAAGCATTAGACGATCTGATAGAATAGCTGAAAGGCAAAATAGGGTCACCTTCAAGACACCAAATTACGTCACATCCAGCTATGAAAACTCCTTTATTGTTTCAACTATCCGTCTGTGGAAGGATCTACCAACTGAAGTTGTAAATTCTCAGAGTCTAGAAATCTTTAAAAACAAAATGTTTAATTATTTGCTAGAATCTGAACTGAAAGATCATTAAGTTCTCATCATCTTTTAAAAATTTCTCTCAAGCTGTGATGGTTATGACAAATTAAATCTCAAACGTATCAGGCTGTTTATGTATGTCGTCACATTAATCAAATTGCTGTGTCTCAAATTATATATTAAACTTTATTTGCTTATTAAAAATTTTCAAAAATTAAATAGTTCTTATGTGATACTATGTTACTATGTTATTATGTTATATAAAAAATTTTTTGTATACATCTTGCCATTTGGCATTTGTCTTGGCATATTTTTCTTAAATAAATAAATAAATAAAATTTAAATCAGCCAGAAACATTTTTTTACTTGATTCACGTCAAAGAAATTTTTCAAAACAAGATGTCTTTCCATGAATCAAGTTTATTTTTCTTATAATATATGAATTCAGTAATTATTTGTAGAATTGCGGGTTCGTCCACTTTTAGAAATTAAAAATCATAAAATTAATGTAATTACATTTTTTTGGAGTAATCGTCATTTTTCTTTTTGACATTTTTAAAAAATAGAATAATATCATAAAAAGAATTTTTTGAAAATATTAATTTATCGAAATAAAGAAATTACTTTCAACATTCAGAATTTATACATACAGAAAAAAAGTTATCTTAAATAAATCATCGATTTTTTTTTAATATATTTTTCTTTGCAGCTTGAATGATTTGCAACAAACTTTTTTCTCGATTGTATTTTCTCAAAAAATTTTTTTTTCTTAAAATATAAATTCTTTTCTTGCCTGTTTGCCTCAAATGAAAGTTTTCAAAGAAATTTTTCTTTCAGAAGAATTTATTAAAATTGCACAATCCTATTTTATTTTCAGAAATAAATCCGAAATTCTACTGTCAAGTATAGCTAACAATTTTTTGTTATTTTAAAAAATTATTAATAACCTTATTTTAAAAATAGAGTAAAAAAATGCGACTGATTTATTAAGTTAAATTTTATTAAAATAATCGAGACCCTGAAGAAATTCCCATAACTTTTTTTAAGTAATGAAAATTTCTTTGGTTACTTAAAAGTAATGTTGTCCCAAAGTTATTATAACAAACGTTCAAGTTTGTGTGTGAATATATATGGAAACACGGGCTACTACCATGTTGAGCTAGTGTAGAAACTTGGTTGGATAAATCCTGGTCTCGGATTGGCCCGAACGCCGTAGAGAAAGCACGTTCTACGAGGGTGCGCACAAGTAAGAGATAATAAATGTAACGAACCGAAGAGAGAGAAGGAAAATGTGAAAAGGGAGGTAGGAGAGTTTCAGTGTCTCAACGCCCCGTTGAAATTGGCACGCGTCGTATCCTTAACTTTTAGGGCCCTGCTTCCATCATCTTACTGTCTCTTTCCTTCCTCAACTAACATACCCTCACATTTTTACGTTTTAAGGCACTTCTCAACTTTTTCTCACTCCTGCTGTACACTTAACTTCTCTCAGTTGTCCAATCTTAAGACTACTTACAAACCCCGTATCATATCCTGACTAGAATACGTTTTAATTCTGCCTTCCATTCGCAGAAAAAATTTTTTTTTATTTTATGTTCAAAAGGTTCTCTTGCTACTTATTATATTCATTTCTCTATGGATGTATAAGTCAGGATAAAATTGCATCAAGAAAAATGAAAAAATTGTCCAATCATGAATTTATTTGCTTAAAAATTGAGTGAAATTGAAATATTTTAATCGGCAAGGGTTAAATCTAGATGACTTTCGAAATTTTTGATCGATTGATAATAACGAAGTTGGGTATTCTATTAATGATAAAAATAGCTTGATTAATAAGCAATAATGTTTAATTAAAAAAATTACTTTGAAAAAAAAATCTGTTGTCTCACTTCAAGAATTATTTCTCCTATTTATTGAGTTCTTGACTTAAGATCTTTGTATTTCAAATCAATACACAGTAAAAAATTTTATGTTAAATATTTAATACAGAAATTGACGCAATGACGCAAAAATTTTTAATGTGTTACTACAGGGGCATTCCATACAAAATGGGAAAATGACTAAAATTTAAAAATTTCTCTAGTTAATTCTAATTTAGTCTTAATTCATTATTAAAAGTCTATATTTCACTAATTTGTAAAGAAAAATTTTTTTAATCAATAAGAAAATCGATTTTTCTTGTCTAGTAACTTTTCGGTCATACTAACTAGTATCCGGGCCAAATGTTCAAAAAATAATAAATTAATAAAAAAATGATAAAAAATAACGATTCAAGAGAAAAACTTGTGAACTAAGAACATTATTTTAAAAGGTTTGATCGTCTAAATCAAGCAGAAAAGATTTTGAACCAAAAATTCGAGTAAATTTTACTTAATTCAAGAATTTTTTTACTTAATTTAAATTAGAGGGAATTCATTAAAGTGATTTTTTTGTCTCAAAATTACTTACAATTAATAGGGTTAATTATTTTTCAATCAGTTTCAAATAGTATTATTAATTTAAATAAAATTTTAATCACAAGAATTTTGACACTTATGTATGTTTTATAACGTAAAAAAATCATAGAACTTCCTTGTTATCCTGACAAATATAAAGTAACAAGAACTTCATTAAAATGTTGCTATAGATGTTGATAAAACGAGTTGAGATCACGAAAATTAATAAAGAACAGAGTATGTAGGGATGAAAAAAGCTTTACTCATCTTCGTCAAAAAACAGCGGCTATCAAAAGTAAACTTATCTTTTTTTGTAGGGAGAATGAAAAGGATTCGGATATCCGTTAATATCTCGGTATTCTTTTGAAGTTTTTTTTTTATCAGTAAAAATTTTTTTTGTGTTGAAGGAAAACAGTAAAAAATATATTTCTATTCAGATGTAATGGTATTCATATGTATAAAAGACAAGATTAAATCAGATAAAAATAATAAATATATTATTTACTAAAGAGAAGTCAATTTTGGTACAAAACTTTTAGAATGTATCAGGTCAAGAAATTATATTTTATTAATGACGATTTAAGTTTTTTTGATATCTGAAACACTTAGTTACAATTATAACGTCATATTTAGTGAATTATTTTTTATTACTCACTTAATATCTGCAAATAAAATATCATCCAAATATATACTATATACTATAGTTTCATCTTATTTAATATTAATTAACCACTATACTTAAAAAAAATATGTAATATTTTTAAATACATTGCAATTAAATTATAACGAATTATTCAAATGAATTTAAATTAATTAACTTGAGATAAATTTAATAAATTTCCATTTCTGAAAAAGGAAGCGATGACAATATAATTTTTCTGTTTGATACGAAAATTCAATAAAGCAAAAAAGATTAGAAAAATATCGTATTTGTTATTTATGTTAAATGTATATATTTATCTATGGTTGTTTCCCACACTTATCAAGGTGCTAATGACAAGTTTTTAATATCCTTGAAGTGAAGCGGAAACCGATATTCGCTTACAGACAAACACATGTATGTATACCGATCGTAAAATACCAGTTGATTTTATCGGCAATAAATTTACACTCTTGGTCGATTCCATAGGTACTTGAATGATGGCACTCGTTCATCACTCCTGTACAATTGTCCAAATTCTCTATACATGTTTACATATTTTTAAATTGGTCTTAATGTGAATGAAAAAGGTTCCAATTGAATTCACATGTATCATCAAGCACATTTATCACTAGAATTGTAATCATATTTTTTGGATAACAATAGAATCTGAAGCTTGATAGTCAGAATACCTGGTACCTTATTATATTATATATTACAGACTATTTTTAAAACTCTCAATCGACCTTGCAATATATTTATAGATAACTTTAATTAATGTTGACTCGTGTGTTTGATTTAGTAAATTAATACGAATTCGTTGATCTTTTTTAATTGTTCTAATATTGTAACTATGAAAAGATAACATTTGACTATATACAATCCGTGATAAGTTCATTGAATGTATTTATGTGATTCGAACGACAAAAATATGTTTTGGAACTTTAAGATACAAGACTTCTGACCACTCTTTTATGTCAACAAATTTCACATAAAAGAGGCAAGTCCACAAGGGTTGTTTCGAGTTTAACCGTAAAATTTTTTTTACTTGAAATATTCAATTGTTGATTTTCTACATCTTTTTTGTCACCTATTTGCTTTAAAATTTCATACTTAGGTTGAGTTATGAATAAAAGGGTTGAAGTGACAAAAGAAAGTTTCTGAGCTGGGAAAATTTATCTCTTTAAAAAAATATGTCCAAAAATTTTTCTTTTATTTAAATATCTGTTTACGTTCAACTCTTTTAAACAAACTATTGAAGAGTACATTTTCAATTAGTGAAAGTTCTAGACAATAAGTCATGGTAAATCTTTTCATTTCGCGTATTAAATTTCGTCAAGGCAAAAAATAAAAAACTGTAATAGTTAGAATAAACTTTTTTCGCTGTAATCTATAAATATATCAGTATAATTTGATCACATGATGTATATAAACTTTTCGTTATTCTATTCTATTCTATACTAAATATACTTTTTTATATTTTCTGTACATCTATCTTTGCATTATCTCAAACTTTTCGGGTGTGGCTCATAAACTCGTTTTAACCCTCCAGAATGACTGCTCATCTCAACCATTCAGAGAGGGTAGTTTCGAATTGAATCGAAAAAATTCAATCATTTTCATAAAGTAAGATTAGCCTAAGCTTTTCCACTTAAATTTTTTTTGTTCTTAACTTTCTATTGAAGAAATCGCTAGAGTAATTTAAGTGTAACTAAATATGACAACAAATATTTCTATATAATTAACAAAAAATTTTTTGCAAAATTTCACTTTGAATTGCATTAGTCAAATAAATTCACTTAAAAAGTAAGAAAACTTTGAAATTCTTTATAAATTCGAGTTAGACTTTTAGCAGTGTAACTTTTGCAAGAGTGAATTTCTTAGAAAACTATAAGAGATCTTTTTTGTAGAGCGTAAAATTTCCTTTAAAAAAATATACATTGATTATTGTGATGTTTCTTCTTATTCCATAGAAAAAAATTAATTTCTAAACATTAAAAAAATCTCATTTTACACAGTAAAAGATTTTGACGCAATGACACAAAATTTTTTATTGTGTATTTAAATAGAAAATGTAAAATAAATTCAGCATGGCTTAATGTTCAAACTTATAGCTTTTTTTTAATTGATATTTTTTTAGAGCAAAAACTAAAAATTTAGGGGGTGATGCAAAAAATTCCAACTTTAGAAATATTTTATGAAAAGTGTCATAAACCCGTCTTGTCCGAAGAAAATATGAAATACATTTATGATTATCCGGTTGAATTTTTAAAATGAATAAAAAGTTAATGATCGTCCGGTAAGTGATTATACACGAAAGTTTGTTCTCGCCTTAAGAGGTTATACAACCATAAACTGTTTTATATGTTATAGAAGTTTATATACCCTTGATTGTACATCAAGTATTAAGTCTTCTACAGCAAACTTTACTTGAAATTCTTTGAATACGTAACCGATTATTATATAAAGTATTTTGTTGGAGTGAATACTATACTATAAATTTTAACTAATTCATTTTTTGTTTATTTTTACAGGCTGAAGTTTTCTTCTATAAACTTGTGAATAAAAGGCCTCAAAGTGTTCGGCACCGTGGAGAAGCCGTTTCACCCATTCGAGCTCTGCCGAAGGTACATGTCTTTATTAACCATTACAAATGTATTAGCATAAATTATGTGATCATTTATTGTAAATAACGCATTTATTTTTTATATTCAGGCTCTCTGGCGTGTTTCCTCAAGGTACCCTGCCTGGTATACAAGGTCAGTATAAATATTAAATGCTTATAATTTATTGTGATAAAAATACTTGGCAACCGTAATTAATATTCGTATGCATTAAGTCGAAGTATTTTGAGTCAATACAAAATTATTGTTAGTAAACGATTGAAATATTCAAATTTTCCTTAGATCAGGATAATAAAACAATTATACCACCAAAATTACCAATATGATAGTTAAGTTTCAAGATGATGATCTGGAAGTTATTAGTCGGTATATGGAAACTTTTGAATTTTTTTCTCTACATTACAGACATTAAGTATTCTATGGAAGTTTCTCTTGTTTATTATAATTCATTGTAATTACAATTAATTATATCCTATAATTGGCTAATTTTACTATCAAGTTCACTAACTTCTTAACAAATAAATGAATAAATACAGAAAACATAAAATAAAAATATGTACTTGTAGAAAATTACAAGTACTATGTAATTAAAATTTTTTGAAAAATATATTTTTCTATTTATAGTTCGGAAAAATAATGTAAAAATTTTTAAATGTCAACTAACTTCGTTGTCATTTTAGAATGATTGAAAAACATAGAAAAATTTATTAATTTTAAAGATTAAAAAAAAAAAAACAAATTTTATCTGATCGTTGGAAAAGTCATTTTATCAGATTTTTTGTTTACCTTGAATTGTGTACATAAAAAATTTAAGGACTATATTATGTTTAGTAGAAATAATGGTTTATAGTAAAAATTTAAAAGTTTATTTAACGTTCTTAAGACATTCAATATTCCAAGAAATTTTCCTTCAACCCTGGAGAACACGTTTCCAGTTTCAAACAAAAAAGCCACATGGGGTGCTCACTACCCTGCGGCTTAAAATGTTTATAAAAAAATACTTCAAGATGAAACTAAAGCTGAGATATTTTTTTTGATGTTTAAGTATTTTAAAAGAAAAAATGTTGACTTATGGAAAAATCGGTGGTGACAAAATAGTATAAAGAATAGGCAGTTTCTGGTTTTTAAAAATGTTCATGTTGTAATTTCTAACAAAGACAGTGGTCTGGTTTCTGGATCTCATATTTGAAACAGATGTAGTTTTTTTTCGTTCACATTTTTTTTTTATTTAATTTTAATGAATTTACACGTAGGCAATTTTTTAAATTATTTATCAGTTTTGTAAACTATTTTCAAAAAAATTTATCAATACTTATTGACAAAATTAACAAATTTAATAAAGAATGACAAAAGTACAAGTTTAATTTATAATTTACCCATAAAATTATTTGACTTTTATGACTTACCGTATGTGGCGATTAAGGGTTAAATTTCAGTTCGTATAGAGAGAGATCTCTCGAGACGCTCTCGCGTCTGCCCAAAATCGGATTGTTTCACTTTGTAAATTATGCATAGTTAATTTGCATCTCTTGGTAACTTAAAAGAAAAAAAAAAGAAAAATGAAATAAAATATTAAAAAAATCATTGTAATGTAAAAAATAATTATTTCAATTACGATTTTAGTTTTATCAAAAACCAATTTAAAAATTCATTTAATTTTTTTTTTAATACCTTCTTTACGATGTATAGAAAATACAATT